>NC_087165.1:12213511-12228511 GCF_035594125.1 Scylla paramamosain | reverse complement strand
TGAGCTCCAGCGGATCATCGACTCGTGCCCCCAGGTGTTCGACTTGTACGAATCGGCATATTTCATATTGAGGATGCTGGAGCGGTTGAAAATCACTGGTTTAAGCCTCTAATAGTGGCTTAGTTGTCGCCCTCGTGTAGTATCCATACAGGATTATAATATATTCTTTTTTTTTTTTTTTTTTTTTTGCTTTTTTAGCCAGAATTTTACCTTTTACATTTTTTTCCCTGAACGCAACAAAATATCTGGTTGCAGAACGTAACGCTGATTTTTTTTTTTTTCCTCATTTTAGTACAATACTTGTGTATCACTTGGTCATTGACTTGAATTCCGTACTCAAGGGAACATTTGAATCATGCTTACATTTTTATCGCCTTTTCCATGTCTCTCAATCATATATTTTTAGTCTGTCTCACCGTCAAATACTATGATGATGTAGATCCCTTGGGTAAATATTTATGTAGCTCTTGTCACAGTTCTCAGCAAGAATATTACATTCTCTTCTTTTTCTTTCATAGAACTAAACTATTCACCACTCAGTAGTTTTACATTTTTATACATTTTTTGTTGTGCTGTATTACTTTCAGAGTATGAACAACTTTATTTTTCTTTTCTCTCCCTGGAATAAACAATAAAATGTTTCCCTTAGTTTGACGTGGCAATTTTCCAGTTATAGTAAACGGGTGTGACGTACAGCTACGCCCTGTTTCTCTTGTATGCTTCTATCTGATATCTTTGCGGTCGGCTTTCAGTTTTTACCGAGTTGTTATCTTTGTTCCTTAACATGATACCAGTGCGTCACCGTGTTGTTGAAATAGTATTTCTTGACTGTACATCTCTCGTGTCCGCCGAACCCTGGGAAATTATGTTTAGTTTTAGAATATATCGATATCTCGATTAGACTTTCAAGCAAGACAGCAACACCATGGACAGAAATTTGCTTACATGACTTCACAGCCAGTGCGTCCCTTGTTAGGTACCCAGTGAACCAGAAACAAAGGATGCGGCGTGTCCCGTACCATCGCGTGACATGAACAGTGTAATTCCCTCCCCTTTCCCTCCGTAGTGTTGAGACGCTCTTGCTGAACAACTCTGCATTAATTCTGGAGGTCACACACACACACACACACACACACACACACACACACACACACACACACACACACACACACACACACACACACACACACACACACACACACACACACACACACACACACACACACACACACACACACACACACACACACACAGACACACACACAATTATTATATTTGATAAATGGGATATCTTTAGTCCGTATATTTCTCACATGTCTTTTTTCCCATATTCATTTCATATTATTTCCCTATGAGTGTATGCGCTCATGTTATGTCAACTCTTTAACTTGAGAATATTCCTATTTTAAGACGTGTATTTTTATTCTGCTTTTATTCTAAGTTACGCTTTAATTCTAATTTCTAGACTAACGCCATCTATCTTCTTTAATAACCGATTACTGCACCATACCATTAAATATCATACTCATTAAATGCTCTATATGTTATATAATAAGACATTTTAGTCAAGGAAAGAGATATTCCACTAGGCAACGACGGTTATCAAGCCACAAATTTTCCGCCGAACGAGAGGAAATTTACACTTGGTTCGCAAAGTTTCCTTGGTCTCCTCAACTTCAACCTGGCTTGATAAAGAACTTGTTCGTAAAGAATCCAAGGAAGAAAATTACTGAGTCTCTCATTAAATTACGCACCTTCCTTTGAAGATTCAAGTTTAGTTTTTCTTTGTGTGTGTGTGTGTGTGTGTGTGTGTGTGTGTGTGTGTGTGTGTGTGTGTGTGTGTGTGTGTGTGTGTGTGTGTGCGTGCGTGCGTGCGTGCGTGCGTGCGTGCGCGCGCACTGCATTTAGTTAAGGTGATAGTGAGGTTACGTCATGACTGTATAAGAAAAACAGCTTTGTTCAGTGAGGCAAATCAATGAATTACTTTCGTACACCTTCCATCCCAAAAGAAGGTCCTGTCGATAGCTTCTCAAGGGCCAATACCTCCCTCTTCCGTGATTTATGTGCTTCCAGCCTTGCGTCAAAAGTTTTCTCTGCCAGAAATAATGTCTCCGCCACCCTTCTCGGCCTCCCTCTCTGCCAGCCCCGCTTCCTTTTCTTGCCTCATTTCCCTCTTTTTGCTTCACCTTCCCTTCCCTTTCCCTGATTTCCCGTGCTATGTACCCTTCTGTTTCCCCTCCTCTTTCTCGATTACCTGGCTTTCTTAACCACATCTTCTCTTGCCTGATTTACCACTTCTTACTCCTGTTCCCTAACTACGTACTTCCCCTTCCTTGTTCCCCGTCGTCTTCCCCTTTGTGTGTTCCCCTGCCATACTCCCTTCCTGTTGCTCCTCCTCTCCTCCGTTCCCCTCCTATAGTTTCCATCCTATCTCTATCTCATCAGCTGGCATTGCTTGGCTTTCCTTTTCTTAGTAATGTTTCACCAAGCCAGTTCCCCTTCCTGCCGTCCCTTCCCTGACCATTAACTAACCAGCTCATATTCATCCATTCTCTCTCTCTCTCTCTCTCTCTCTCTCTCTCTCTCTCTCTCTCTCTCTCTCTCTCTCTCTCTCTCTCTCTCTCTCTCTCTCTCTCTCTCTCTCTCTCTCTCTCTCTCTCTCTCTCTCTCTCTCTCTCACTTGCCTTATTTCACTCCGCCACCTTGCCACCTTTCCCTTCCCCCGACCAAGTCCCCGCTACACCTCACCTCGCCTCGCGTCTCCCTTCCATCCCTGCCATAAATCTGGTCTCAAAGGCTCCTCGCCCCTGGCTGAGGGAGGGTTTGAGTGATGACTCGCGGAAGGTGATAACGATGGTGATGATGGTGAGGACGAGGGTTCCAGTTTGTTAATCTCGAGTAGCAGGAAAACTTAACCTGTGATTCTCTCTCTCTCTCTCTCTCTCTCTCTCTCTCTCTCTCTCTCTCTCTCTCTCTCTCTCTCTCTCTCTCTCTCTCTCTCTCTCTCTCTCTCTCTCTCTCTCGTGAAAGTTGATGATGCGTTAAAAGAAAACGAAAAGTGAGTAATCCTAAACCAATCCTAATTTCTTTGCACAATATTTCAGTGACCTCCTGTTTGACATTTTCTGAAAGATCAGGAACCTCAACTTTTCCCTCCGCATTGCATTGTGAATCGAGTTATTTGTAGGAGCACAGCTTAATAAACCATGATCTTTTTTTTCCAAGGAAAGTTATATTTAATCCATGAAGGCTTTAGGAAATCTAGCAACGATATCCTGCCGTTCAGAAGGCACCAATCAGTCTTCTTTTACTTAGTGAAGTTACAAAGCTAAACTACGAAGGATTTAGGATATCAAGGAACGATCACTCTCCATTTTAAAGGACCCAGAGTACTCTTGTTTTTACGTATATTCTTATCTGTGGAATTTCACAATATTGTAAATCACGTGATGTGCAAGAAGACTTTTCAGCTGCCCTTTTTTTCCCACTCCAAGCCTTGTTTATATTGCCGTATGCTCAGATAATGAAAACCCTCAACAGCATTCTTAGTCATGTGAGATTTTGGATAGTTTTCTGGTGTCCCGATTCCACCGTAATTTAAATGCTATGAAAGTCAAGAACATTACGCTAATACCGTATAAGTACGAGTATGTATCTGTGTCTCGCCCTCTCTCTCTCTCTCTCTCTCTCTCTCTCTCTCTCTCTCTCTCTCTCTCTCTCTCTCTCTCTCTCTCTCTCTCTCTCTCTCTCTCCCATCGCCCGGTATAATTTTCCACTATATTATATATGAAACAAGAATTATGGGCCTTTTGAATATTCATGGGCCGAAATTTGGGATAAACCGGCATATTAAAAACTGAAAAACTCTTGGCAAGACGAAGCACAAAGGACGGGGCGAAGCGAGTGTGTGACGCGAGGCTTTGAGGGAGTTAATGAGGCTTCTGTTGGCTGCCTCCTGCCTCCATTGACCTGAATTTGTATGTCAGGTAAAAAGTAAAGTAAGGACGCGGGGCATTCCTGTTATGCAGGTATCCGTTGCCTGCTTCCTGATCAGGCTGTTTCATTATGGCGGGAGTTCCCATCTTTTTTGTTCTTCTGCACCCCTTGGATATTTTTATAGGTTCATATGTGCCCATCAATAAATTAATAATAAAAAGGTGGAATTGTAATATTATATTATTTTATTATGAAATTTGTATGTATGGACTGCATGGGAATCTTAAAGGTGACAACACCAATATACTAAACTCAAGTAATTTACAAAATATCTTGATTCATTACATACATAACTTTCTTATAATTATCCATAATGATCATAAAGTCCCGTACCTGATCCTTTCAGCCCAGTACAGATTGCGGCCACGGTTAGTTCCATAATAGTGAAAACCAAATGGTATTCACCCTCCTCATGATACAATTTCGATGAAATTTTTGGTTACTTAAATGTGAAAAGTGGAAAAAAAAAAAAAACACGACATTGTGCAGTGTGATTGCAAATTATAACACCATATATTGCATTGTAGTGGTTATTCCCTGAAATTCAATGTACCCACCCTCTAAAAAGTGTAAATGTACCACTGGGGATAAATGTACCCCTGGCTTAAGGAGTAAAGTTGACCTAAAGCGAGACTTTATGAAAAAAATGAAAAATAAATAAATAAACCCGGAGTATCAAATGAAAGTAATATTCATTGGGAGAAAAATATACTTTACTCTTTTTAGCCCGTTCATTCTACTCTACTTGATATATGATTAGTATTGTACTCCATTGTTCATTCATTTCAAATTCTTCACCTGAATATTTCGGTCTTTTTATAATAAAAATACATGTTAATTGTGCAGTTAAGCAATGTAATACCGAGGCGCACGCACGCACGCACGCACACACACACACACACACACACACACACACACACACACACACACACACACACACACACACACACACACACACACACACACACACACACACACACACACACACACACAGTTTATCAAATTGCAATGACATGTAAAATCAATGCACATTTCGATATTTTTATGATAGCTGGAAACAAATAGCCCTGGCCTCGTGGTGTCGCACAGAAGAATAAATGCCTTTTCGGCAGACACGAAAGTGGCTACGCGCACAGAAGGAGTGAGTAGAGTGAGTGACGAGGTGACTGATTGATTGAGTACTGGAGAGGGGAGATGGAAAAGAAAGGGAGGGAATGAGTTCGAGAGAGAGAGAGAGAGAGAGAGAGAGAGAGAGAGAGAGAGAGAGAGAGAGAGAGAGAGAGAGAGAGAGATACTTCACACACACACACACACACACACACACACACACACACACACACACACACACACACACACACACACACACACACACACACACACACACACACAAGGAAGGGTGGTAAAAATGCGAATCCTCTCCCAGTAATACACTTTTCCCTCAGGAGAGGTGCTGCGGGAAGCGAACTGTATCAAAAAGAGCCGCTGCGCAGTGAAAGGGAAGAGGCAGATGGTATGTTAGGTTGCTGGGTTGAGCCCTTCGGTGGTGAAATATTGAGGCAGGTTTTCTTTTGATACATGTTTGAGTTAGTCGTGTGGGTGTTAGTTTGAAGGTACCTGGTGGCGTGCTGCTGTGTCCTCCTTGTGGTGTGGATATCTGATGTAATAGCCTTGTGGCGCTAAAGTTCTTTTTGTATGCCATTGTGCCTGATTTTTTCAAAGGCTTCCTGATAATGATTTTTTTTTTTTATGATTATTATCTTCATGACTTTTTTTATTTATTCATAACCATAAATGTATTTGTGTAATTATTTATACTCTGCTTTATTTAGAGTGATAAGGAAATAATGTGGCCATGATCAATGAAACAAAGGTAATTGTATTAAATTTGTTATGCACAAATGGCAGCAAGATTTATGGTTACAGCGCTGACATGCAGAGAGGTTGAGTGGGTTCTGCCTGGTCATTTCAATTGATCTGAAATAATGAGAGATAAAAAGAAATGCATGAACAGAATCTGTTGGAGGACGAAAGCGAATGACACTGTAAGACAGAATAAAGAAATATGTGAGAGAACCAAGTTGTAGGGGAAAATTATATGATTTTGTGAGACAAGCTGTGCACAAAAACGAGAACTTGTCGCGAATGCAGCGAATAATGAAGTTTCTGGAGGTAATTTTTAATACAGGCATTTAAATTTCAAATTCAATTCAATTCAATTAAAAATCTGATAAAAAGATGCATAAAAATTTTGTTTAGATACACATTTAAGTTTGTTTCCGTTTCTCTTTAGTAATAAAAGAATGTAAAGAAATTGGAAAAAAATGTAATAAACACACATAAGTTAAAGAAGTCATGGATACATTTCCAGATAGGTCTGTGCCTCCTTATCTATTTAAGAATGTATAGAAATCTCATGACTCTTAATACCATAAAAAGGAAACACACACACACACACACACACACACACACACACACACACACACACACACACACACACACACACACACACACACACACACACACACACACGACATCATTCCATAACTTAAGAAGCCACGAGTGGGAGCACCGAGTAATGTAGATGTCTCATTAGTCAACTCGCCGCCGTCCACTGTGCATTAGATTTGCTGAGTGCTCTGCAACCCTCCCTCCCATTGACATAAGTCCCAGCTCTGCTAATCCCTCTCCCTCCGCGTTGCTACCCGTGTAATGCTGTCTGCTTACCATCAACAGTCTGCACGAGGTCGTGCCGTCTGAGGGAAAGCACGTAATTGCTATCAAGCGACATGGCAGGGATGACCATGCTGGTACGTGCGGTGATGGAGTAGTGAGGCTGCACTGAGAGAGAGAGAGAGAGAGAGAGAGAGAGAGAGAGAGAGAGAGAGAGAGAGAGAGAGAGAGAGAGAGAGAGAGAGAGAGAGAGAGAGAGTGTGGCTGGCTGGCTGGCTGGCTGGCTGGCATTGGTGGATCAACGCACTCTTCGTTTTCTTTTTTTTGTGTGTGTGTGTGTTTAGGTGATATACTTGTTTCTTACTCATATTCAGAAATTCTACAGTCACTTTCATAACTCTCTTCTCACTTTGTAAATTGTACGGTGTTTTCTAGTTCCCTTTACTTGTACTCATCAACGACACCCACCTGTATTTCAGCTTAACATCAGTGAAAATTATACATTAGTGCCTTTGATGCCGCGTGGATACGAGTCTCACTGACCTTTAACGTGTGTTCATGCTATTAATTTTTTTTAAAGGTCAACATTATATAAGAGCAAAAACTGTCCTTTAATCTCTGAGGTCGCATATTTTTTTTTTTAGGCATTGCGTTCTATTTTGCTGGTGCCTCAATACTGTATGTGCAGTCTTAAGATATTACGAAACAGTGTGTATGATTCAGTTGATGACGCACAGCAAATAAAAATGCATTGCACAACCCAGTCGGGCACAATAGACGAGGAAGGAAATTGCCTTCCATCAAAAGAAGAAAAAAAAAGTGAAAATAAATTATATTCACCAATGTTGTCACCTTTTGATATGGTGTTCCTTCCCTGGTGATCAAAATGAATTGCCAAAGTAAGCGCGTTTTTGTTTAGCGCTAACCTATATGTGCAAACTCCTGAAATTCGTTTTTTTTTAGCGTTGTATATCCTCCGAAGTGCTAATAAAGTTAGGGAAGCGAGGGGAGACTGTTCGGATCTATTTTCCAGGATAATTGCTTTGTGGGGGCGGGGGGAGTGGGAGGGAGAGATGGAAATTTCAATACTTGTTTACATGATTGTCTATCTGTTGCCTCTGACAATAGTGTGGAAAATAGATAGAGCGGGTAACATGACGAGTGAAATGTTTGCTAATGGAGAAATATCAGCAACTGTTGGATGTGACGATCATGGAAAATGAAGCGAACACGAACACGGATTGTACTCAGAGGTGTTCTCGTACTGGTGATGAGGTGACATTTGTACAGCGGAAGATAGCTTATTGTATGAGAAGCTGTAGTAAGTTAAAGGAAATGAATATAGTATTTTTAATGAGTCACTATTAAATATATAAATTTGTACCAAAGGAGGGTTATGTATTTTCCTTTTCTGTTCTAAACTCCCTTTTCCTTTTTTTTTGTAGTCAAGAGCAAATTAATATGAAGCGCTTAATTTGATGAAATAATGATCTGATTTGAGAGATATTAAAAATGTTAATTAAAATAGAGACGTGTACCGAAAAGATAATTGCAGATTTTTCCCCCCACTACGTAACGTTCTTCCCACGTTCTCAAAGTCAGATACATATGAAACACGTAATAGAACCAAGTGTTGATCAGATGAATTAAGGGAGCTTGTCTGTTTCCACTCGTGTGACACTGAGCTTAACACAGTGCACTTACCATTGGCTCGGTGCAAGATTAGTGTTCAATACCTGGCCAGTTATGACGATGAGCAGAAAGTAATTATCGGTTCCAGGTAAAGACTCTTACTTATGGTGAAATTATGCTTTGTGATATGTCTCTCTGTGTTATACTGATAGTGTGTGTTATATTAGCATGTTAAAAAGAAAAGAGAATGATGGAAGACTAATGGAAAGGAGTAATGTTTGTGATGGTGCCAGGTGATAATAAGAAATAAGAATGAAAATGATGTAAATAGACTCGTGGTATTTTTAAGATTTTACATGTGAAAACAGAAAAGTCTGTCGCACTATCCATTTCATTCTTGCTGGTCGATGTGATGCTTACCTTTTTTTTCCTTTGATTATATTTTCCATTTAATTAATTTATTTATTTACTTGAGTTGAGTAATGAAAACTGTATATTGTATCGATCTTTTTTCTCTCACGTTATGATAATCGTGGATGATCAATGAAACTGATTCTGTATTGAATGCAGATACTTTGTGCGGCGACATCCTCACAGACTCTGTAAAAATCATTAGTATTTGGAAGAAATCAACAATATGCCTTTAATCTTTATCTGCCTAGTTTATTTCGTTTTTGTCCAGGAGGAAAAGGGTGCATTTACCTATTGAGTATCGATAGAGGGGTGAGTGTCGGCAGGTATACGGAAAGAGAAAATGTTCTTAAGGGAAGTCTACAGTCGCGAAAACTGAACACTGAGCACCTGCTCACTTCACTTTCCTGACCTGACGGTTCTTATTAGAATATGAAAACCTTATAATTGCATTTCATTTCAGATTATTGCATCATTATGGATAGGGATTAAATACATAGGCATGTATAAGGATTGCTACTTGTAGGCCTGATGGCTTCTTGCAGCTTTCCATATTTTCTTGTGTTTTTATCTTCAGTTTATCACCATGGCGAACATTTCCATTAAGATGTGTTCTCTACTTACATAAAATTTATCGCTCGACATTAAATGCTAATAATGTACTGGCTTGAAAAAAGTACGTTACATTGGACTGTATTAAGGAAATATAATCTTCTACATTTCGGGTGTTTTGTATGAGGAAAGTTGTTCGTAATGTTTCATTTGTTCTTACTACTAAAATTTCTCTGTCAGTACTTACAAAGCGTCTTTTCTTGTTCCGACGTGTGTGTGTGTGTGTGTGTGTGTGTGTGTGTGTGTGTGTGTGTGACGGTTGACATACATCTTATCATTCATACAACAGACACAGCATTGATTATGAGTACGGGATGAGGCGAGGCAGGGAAGGGAAGGGAATAGTAGTAGTAGTAGTAGTAGAAGGAGGAAGAGGAGAACGAAGAGATATTGACCCGTGGCTTTGTGAGAGAGACTTTCATTACCCTGGAGATTGAAGGGTACACTGCTCCCCTCCCTGCCTCCCAATCGCCACCCTCCTCTTTTCCCCCACAATCTTCACCATCTTATACTTCCTTTCCATCCAGTGTCCCCTAGCACCTTAGTTCCTCCCATTACCATTGCACCATCATCATCATCCTTTTGGTCATCATCATCTCTCTTTCCCCACTATCCCCTCAAGGTTCCGTCAACTCTCCTGTACTAACTTTATATTATATACTCCCCACTATCAGCAATACTCGCTTTGCTCCATTACCAGTTTTCTTTTTTTTTGTTTTTTTCCTTGCCACATTTTCTTACCAGTTCCGTCTCACATGAAAGACATTCTCTCTCTCTCTCTCTCTCTCTCTCTCTCTCTCTCTCTCTCTCTCTCTCTCTCTCTCTCTCTCTCTCTCTCTCTCTCTCTCTCTCTCTCTCTCTCTCTCTCTCTCTCTCTCTCTCTCTCTCTCTCTCTCTCTCTCTCTCTCTCTCTCTCTCTCTGTGTGTGTGTAAATGAATCAAGACATTCAAGTTGGCTTTATCCTTGGCCTATGCGTCTTCATTACTGTAGTGTTACTGTACGTATTTTGGGTGATAAAGTACACTAAATAGAATCACTCCCTTTCTTCTTCCTATCGTTCCTTTTCTCCGCTTTCTATTCTCTTCATCTTTACTTCTTCCATCGTTCCTCCCACACTCTTTCCCTTGCAATGCCTGGCTCTCTTGTTGAATAGCTCAGTTAAACGCGAGTGCCGTTATGAGGGCATTGCAAAACCTGTATATTGTTTCCTAGGGTTGTATGAAACGCATCTCCCTTCCTCTTACACCACACATATTCTTCTGACCCCTTCTGATTTTCCCTTTAACAGTCTCACACTTTTTCTGTTCTTAACCCTCAACTCTTTTGTTACACACACACACACACACACACACACACACACACACACACACACACACACACACACACACACACACACTGAGCACCCCGTCACTTCGATCGTGAGAGTTATGAGCACTTCGCAAATAACTTCTCCCCTTCCATTCGTCCATAGAACTGCAATTTTGTTATTATATCGTCAGTGTGGAAGTCTTCATGACCTGCAGTAAACTTTGTGACTTTCCATATTTCTTGATCCTAATCGTGATATTTTGTATGTATGCATAAATTTCACCAGCTTACTGTTCTTAGTTATAACCAGTGAGTTTAATGACTGGAAAAGCTGAAAAAAAAAATATGTATATGACAGTATTCCTTGAAAAGTGACTAAAAGGGACAGAGCTAAGAGATTGCGGACCTTTTTTTTTTTTTTTAATTCTCATCTTGTATGTAAGGAGACCAAGAACAAGAATTTTATTTTGTCGTGGTAAAAGATATCTCATCCTCACCTACAGATTATTGCTTTTCTTTTTGTTGTTGTTTTTGTTGTTGTTATGGTTATTCTTGTAATGTGACAAAATGTTATTTTATCCTACTTAGTGGAGATGTTTCAACCTCACATACACATTATCGTTGTTGTTGTTGTTTTCGTTGTGGTTGTTGTTGTGGTTGTTGTTGTTGTTGTGGTTGTTGTTGTTGTTGTTGTTGTTGTTGTTGTTGTGGTTCTTATTGTTGTTCTTTATCTTGTTCATATTGCTCTTGTTCTTATTTTTCTTCTTCTTAAAGCAACATCATACATTCATACCGACCTAAGTACTTACAAAGATACATTCAAACATACACCAGCAAATAAATCTATACATCCACCAGTCCCTTCGCTTACCTATTCATATGTTTCACAGTAATCACAGGCTTTATCCACTTGGGAAACCTAAAGAATGCTAATCTCTGTTCCGGACATCGAGTTTTCATTAGTTAATTTTTCTCCTGAGTTTTTTTTTTTCTCTCTCTCTTTTCTCAGTCCCCTCTTCTGGATGCCTCACGCAAGGATTAGTGGCACAATACCAGTTTTAGAGGTCATTTTAACTTTTTTTTTTCTGTTTTTTCTTCATTCCCCTCTCTCTCTCTCTCTCTCTCTCTCTCTCTCTCTCTCTCTCTCTCTCTCTCTCTCTCTCTCTCTCTCTCTCTCTCTCTCTCTCTCTCTCTCTCTCTCTCTCTCTCTCTCTCTCTCTCTCTCTCTCTCTCTCTCTCTCTCTCTCTCTCTCTGGGGACAGGCTGCTCGAGGATGAAGTTTTTACATGGTTACGTCAGTGAATCATGAAAAAAAGTGTGACAGAGTTCGTTGTGTTGTGAAATTTTCAACGCCGTTCCATATAGTTTTAACGTTTCCCATATTATAGTTTCGTATTTTTTATTTCTTTCAACTGCTTTGAAAAGAAGCGAGGTTTAACCTAGATAGGAGAACAAAAATTGACTGCTGAGAATATTTTATTATGTCGTGTTCTTCACAGCTAACACAGGAAAGTGAATGTGTGTGTGTGTGTGTGTGTGTGTGTGTGTGTGTGTGTGTGTGTGTACCCAAGGAAACATGACAGTCGCATTGGGAAATAGTTGTAGACTAAGGATCACGTATTTTCTTTGTTAAAAAATTATAAAGCTTTTACTTTAGGAACGTGCTCTACTGACGTCGTATATATAGCAGCCATGAACATCAGGTTAAAGTAAACGTTTCAGCAGTGAGGAAAATGATAAATTTCTCGTCTAAATTAAACCTTCAGCAGAAAAACCCTTATTGGATAGTAATGCAAAACAGCGGTGATGTGCAGGACGGAAGTTTCTGTTTGAAAAGCAACATGACAAGCCCTTCCCCTCTCCTTCTGCAGACCATGGTGCAGGATTAAGCGAGTCATGCATACATACTTGTGTGCACGCAAGGATTGTAGGACAGATGCACACCGTGATGTACACGCGAGTCAGTTGCACACACGCCGACTCGCCAAGTTGTGGTGTTCGATGCATCCGATAGTACTTTTGTAGAAATTAACACTGAATAACATTACTTATATTGACTAGATAGTATTTACTGATGTTTTTGTTTACAACACACACACACACACACACACACACACACACACACACATGGCATCTCGACTTCCGCTGCTTGTTTTATGTTCACCTTCCCAATTCCCGCGCATGCCCACAAGAGATGCGTCCTTTTCTATGTTCACGCGCGCAGGTATCTCTGTACCTTTACCTGCAATATACCTCAAACTGGAACTTGAGTTAATTTGTACACTTTTAGAATTGCAGGACCTCTTCTACAACCACCAACCGCCTAAAATTGGTGGTCCTTCGAAGACCAAGCTACTCTGCTTCCTGACCACCGGGAGACATTACAACAGCCCACCCCTCGCTATTCTGCAGCCCAAGCTGACAGCCCGCTTCGTTCCTGTTATCCTGCCTTTACTCTGTTGTGTTGCTTGCTGTATTGTACAGCCAGCCATCTCAGTTCCTGTGTTCCGGCCAGCCAGTCATCCAGCTCCCACCACCGCTCGCCGCCGCCAGCCAGCCCACCTCTCAATACCAGTCTGTCTACCCGCTATGTTCCTTGTTTCCATTTCAGTGGCCTCACTCTCCGGTCAAACCCAGTAGTACATCACCAGTTTTGCTTCGGAGTTTCTGCCCCGCGGCCCAGGATCCCGCCATCACCACAGAGTTCCTGTGGCCAGCCGCCCGCGAGCCACTCGTCTCCTTTCTCATTCCTGCATTACGTACAGTGTTCAAATACAGGTATGGTCTTCAACCCCATATAAGTGTTCTCCTGTATGTTTACTGTTTTCATTGGCAGTGTGACTTTTTAAATATATCTGCGCTGCTTTATTTATTTTCCTGCCATCATCTGCATGTTTGTGGTGTCACTGCTGTGATGGGGCCTTCCTTGGCGTCTTGCAGTGGCGTCGCACTCCAACTATCTTGATTGGACCCGGCACCATCTCCCTGGCAGTGCCCTGAGGTGTGTTGTGGTGTCCTTTGTTGACACTGGCAACACCTCTCCAATTCAGCTGGCTTCTGCCGTCGGATGTGTTTCTTGCACCTATTTATTACCATGCTTTCGTTTTTTTTTTTTTGTCTTTGCATTGCTATTTTGTATTGACAACAGTGATACACAACAAACACGTACAGAAACATTCATATTGTCAATTCTATTTTTTTCTTATACTGCTGTTTGTTTCACTACACAGTATTACTATCCACTCGCATACATATAATTCCCGTGTGTTTTGTTGATTTCTTTCTATTTGTATTATGCTGTTATGTTTTCCTCATACGATTTCTTTGCAGTGTGCCTTGGTTCTTGTGCAGTATTCGACCTCCCTGGTGGACACCGGCTGCTTGCATTTGTAGTGAAATAGTCCACTGTAGTGTGAACAAGTTCAGTTGTTGTAGTGATTGTTTTCATTGTTTGTGCTCCATATGACTTACTATCAAGTTTGTATTTATATAAAACATTTATTTGGGATTTGCGTGTGGCTTCCCTAGCCTAGTTTATCAGGGCTATGACGGTGCCTCCTAATGAAGGACTTTGGATTTGGCATTTGGAAACCACAACCCTGATTATATGCCATTCCTACCTTCGGAACGTGGCCAGGATTTGAACCCGTGTGCCTGAGGACCCCTAGGCCCTAAAAACCGGTGTGATCGCACCGCAGCACCGCAGCACGGTGGCCCCGATTTATTTCATGTGTGATTTCACATATTTATTAGTGCCTGTTTTGTCATCTAGTTTGGTTACCTTTCCATTCATTTGTCATATTTTCTATTTTTTTTTATTTTTTTTTATTTTGACGCTATGATATATTTTTCAGTTGTGTATTTTCTTACCATTATATATATATATATATATATATATATATATATATATATATATATATATATATATATATATATATATATATATATATATATATATATATATATATATATATATATTTTTTTTTTTTTAGGTCATCTTACATTATTTTTGCTATATACACTGTCTGATGTAATGCTATATTACGCCCATACTAACTGTGTGCCTTCCTCATTATGTTCTTTTTTTCAGCGTAATGGTTCATCCCAGGCATCATCCCCAGTTTAACAACACTAATGCTAACATATATATGAATACTGTTGCAGTGTCTTACAATTTAGCCGGTCTGTTAAACTAATTCATTGAGTTCTCTTCACCACCCAAATTCATTGGTGACGGTATCATGTCAATGAATTCCAACGTGATGTTAAGGATGAAATTTATCGATTTACCTTGTTCATATCAAGGAATGCCGTGACGTTTCAGAACATTCACAAACGTGTCTGTGAGTACTTAGTATCTTCAAAAGAGG
>NC_087165.1:12171011-12208511 GCF_035594125.1 Scylla paramamosain | reverse complement strand
TATATATATATATATATATATATATATATATATATATATATATATATCACACAATTATAATAATCTGCCAGTAGCAACATACTACTATCCCCAGCAGGTCCTATTGACAGCCGACGTCAGACAGTACCGAAACTATTAGAGGGTTAACAACCATTTGTCTTCAGACCCATACAACTGTTCAGAATTGCAGAGCTGCACAGTTCACACACACACACACACACACACACACACACACACACACACACACACACACACACACACACACACACACACACACACACACACACACACACACACACACACACACACACACACACACACACACACACACACACACACACACACACACACACACACACACACACACACACACACACACACACACACACACACACACACACACACACACACACACACACACACACACACACACACACACACACACACACACACACACACACACACACACACACACACACACACACACACACACACACACACACACACACACACACACACACACACACACACACACACACACACACACACACACACACACACACACACACACACACACACACACACACACACACACACACACACACACACACACACACACACACACACACACACACACACACACACACACACACACACACACACACACACACACACACACACACACACACACACACACACACACACACACACACACACACACACACACACACACACACACACACACACACACACACACACACACACACACACACACACACACACACACACACACACACACACACACACACACACACACACACACACACACACACACACACACACACACACACACACACACACACACACACACACACACACACACACACACACACACACACACACACACACACACACACACACACACACACACACACACACACACACACACACACACACACACACACACACACACACACACACACACACACACACACACACACACACACACACACACACACACACACACACACACACACACACACACACACACACACACACACACACACACACACACACACACACACACACACACACACACACACACACACACACACACACACACACACACACACACACACACACACACACACACACACACACACACACACACACACACACACACACACACACACACACACACACACACACACACACACACACACACACACACACACACACACACACACACACACACACACACACACACACACACACACACACACACACACACACACACACACACACACACACCTGTTACTTCACTCAAGAAGATGGAGTGTGAGGAGAACTATGCAGCCCTGCAATTCTGAACAGTTGTTTGGGCCTGAAGACAAATGTTGTTAACCCTCTAATAGTTTCGGTACTGTCTGACGTCGCCTGTCAACAGGAGCCAACTGGGGATAGTAGTATGTTGCTATTGGCAGATTATTATACTTGTGTTATATATCTGTGCACAAAAGCTAAGAAAATGCAGTAAATTTATTGTCTTCAACATGGGCAGAAACTTAGATCATCCTTATGAACTGAATTTAAAGGATGGAGAACTCTAACACAAAAAAAAAGATTTTTTTTTTCAGATTGGTTCTCCTAAATTATCAAAGTTAAGTTGGTGCCTCTTAACAAAGGATTTGGTTTGTAGACGCAAGAGATAAATAAAATGATTGATTGATTAATGACTGGAGTAATAATGAAAATATAGATACACAAAATTGTTATGAGCTAAAGCATTACTGAACATTTTTTTTTATTTAATTATTTTTATGGACAAGGTCATAAAAGAAGAAAAGGTATTCGTTTCGCCTTCATCTTCCCCTACTTGCATTACATAAAGCATATCCCGCCCTGGAACCAGTCATAGTGTGTCCCGAGTATTGGCGCGGCGTCATCAATATATACCTCGGCATCGGGAATAGAGCGTTGGTTTCATCTATCTGAAGTTAAAAGAGATGTGTGTTTAACTGTTTCATAGAGTATTTTGTTATAATTTGAAGAGCTGGAGCATCCTGAATCACACTTAGCAGTACTTCAGACGCTACTCATAATGTCAATGTGTTTTCTTACTTTTTATTTGTTTATTAATTTAATTTCATGTAGCGCAAGTTGTATTATCACTAAGAGTAAATTAATCTTTTTTTTCATTTAGTTAACACTACGCCACTCGTTTCCTTAAATATTTACAGTTAATTGCTGATTGTGATTGCCGACACTTATTTATCGTGGAAATTAAAGCATAAACCAACAAGAAATCCACAGTTTTGAATAGAATGAGGTTGTATTAGAATAATGGCGAAAGAGAAAATTGTGATTACGTATTGTTTGGCAAATGTCAGGTATATGCCACGTAATTCTGTTTGTCATGCTTCAGTCAGTCAGCTATGAACCTTATATCACCAGAAATGAAAGAAAAGAGTTGCATGGCTTTCATGTTGTGATGGAATTAACTACAACTACAATTTCACCCGTGTGAGCGGTGTTTTTTTTTTTCTTATCTGACCGAAAAACGCCAAGATATGGAAAATTATTTAAGTGTTAGTGAACGTTAATGTATTCGTGGTGACGGTTTGTCTCAGTTGTCTCCCTTTAATGAGAATGTAGGCAGGGTATTCTATTCGTATTAGCTTGGAGATGTTATGTTCAGGCCTTCAGAGCGTTCCTGGATTTTAATAATGAGTGCAAGAGGCTCAGTCTCTCCCAGGAATATATTGGCTGCACCCAAGAGTCGCCTCTAATAAATTAATAGTAAATCATGTAAAATTATACTTTAGAAGAAATTAAAAACACTTTTATGAATATCAGTCCCTGATTCTTTGCCTTAAAAATAAAAAAATGCTTTAAAAAATGCAAGAAATATTTTTATAGCGTTCAATTTCCTTGGTTAGACTGATTCTTAAAGTGTTCAGCAAAGTGAAGCTTATGGGGAAGGGTAGAAAGACAGTAGCGTCATTATATGGATACACGTTCTTTGTATAATTCTTATCATGTGCCCAGAAATTTTTTCAGTAATATAAAATATTGCACATACAGCAAAATGACAAATAAACCTTGCAGCTAGCAGTCGATGATGTCGGCCATTGATGTCTAATATGTAGAGAGTTATGTTTAATTAAACCATAGAAAGTAGAGAGGGCTTTCCTCACGAAAGCTCGAAATGTTACATCGACATCATATATTTACTTAAGTTTATGTAGAAAGTTTTCTCTTGAACCTCCATTTTCTACTACAACTCATGCCTGGCTATTGAAAGTTGAAGGAGAATCAAATACCAGCAGGTAGTTCTCGGCATTGTGGAGATCATGTACTTGTACACAATTAATAACACGTCACCATTTTCTTATTACTTGCACTCGTAGAGAATGAATAGTGGGGCATCTATTAGAAATGTGATGCAAGGGAGTAGGACCTGGTGCCACCGCTGGCATTGCTTTTACAGAGGATTTTGAAGAGTAGCAGGGTTTCCTTCATACACTTCCCTGCATATAACTGTAGTGACAATACTTCCGTGGTGAAAAGGACTAGCAAGCAGAGGAAAAAAATATAGGTCAAGCAAAACGTGAATGTATTAATAGAGAAAAATATTTGTATCACCGATCAAATATTTGTGTGTGTGTGTGTGTGTGTGTGTGTGTGTGTGTGTGTGTGTGTCTGTCTGTTTATGTAGGAGGGACACCGGTCAAGGGCAACAAAAATCCAATTAAATAAAAACAAAAAATAGACCCACCGAGATGCCGGTCCCCGAATAGTGTCCAAAGAGATAGTAAAAAATTGAAGGATACGAGTGTCTTGAAACCTCCCTCTTGAAGGAGTAAAGTCATAAGAAGCTGGAAATATAGAAACAGGCAGGGAGTTTCCTTTTTCGTCTTGTAATGTTTTTGCTGCGTTATGTTAGGATCACACAAGCCTCGCCTCTTTTTGAGATGTTACTGGCCACCTCGCTGCTCACCCTTCTTTACGGTTTTGTCAATGAATGAGTGTGGGTACGCATACATAGGAATACGAGGAAGGTTATATCACTAGACCTGTTGCCTCAAGCAGAGACCCAGGATGCTAAGACTGAGTGCCGAATGAGAGCGTTGTCTAATAATGGCAACAATTCAATCTCCCTTCGTTGTCTATTGAAAAATAAATTTATTAATTAGAAAATTAAATCCATAATAGATAAGGATTGCGTGTGTGTGTGTGTGTGTGTGTGTGTGTGTGTGTGTGTGTGTGTGTGTGTGTGTGTGTGTGTGTGTGTGCGCATTAACGTACACATGCCTGTACTTACTATGTCAGTGTTAAGATGTCGGAAATATATGACAATTATATACCAGAAAATGGAACAAAATAGGTGAAAATAATTGAGAAGAGAATGTATGCGCATCAAACTCGTATTAATGTACGTTCATGAGATTCTAGATATCAGTTTGAGATGTTAAGTTATTATAGATACACACACGCACACACACACACACACACACACACACACACACACACACACACATATGTTTGTTACCGTTACATCCCTGTCTCGGAGAGGGAGGAAATCGGCTAGCACAAGCCGCTGACCTTGGCTAACAAAACAGGTTTCTTTGTCGCTCGTAAACCTGTCAGGACCTTTATCTTTATTCAGCTTACGTTCAGGAGGCTTGAAATATGCCACGTTAACTTCATGTAACGTGATTCGTAAGTTCATGCTTGCAATAAAAATCAGTATCCAATGAGATTCCTTTGCATTGTGAAGAGAATACAGCAATCATTTGTGATTTTTTTTTTTTGATAACTTGGATGATTCCAAGTAGAAACGCTTAAGAATTCGGTTTAATAACAATGCTGCTCAAGAAAACTTACATTAAATCTTAAATTGGTGGGGGCGTGGCAGGAAGTGAAAATGATCGCGTTGATAACGCTGCAGTAGTAGGGAAAGTATTCAGGATGCTGTTGTCACCACGAGGAAGAAAAAAAATATATATATTACTTATGAGGATGTTGTTGGCAGCAGTGGGTACCGATTTGTCTAAGTAGGTCACATTGAGGAGCTATCTTATGAGTGTGTCAGAAGGGTGAAGGCCTGAAGGAGGAATACATTTTTTATAAGATGACCTGATTTTTTTTGTTTCAATAGTTTATACAAATCGTACTTCATATTTGCTAATTCAATTTTGATTAGTAAAAACTTGTGTAAAGAAAAATAGAATATAGTTGGAGTGTTCTACTCTTCAACATACATCACTTACCTCAGTCTTTGAAGTTAGCAGAGCCACAACAAAGCAGTCCGAAGGTCACATAGCGATTTTAAAATTATACTAATGGTATGTTAAGTAAAATTGTCAATGTAACAAGACATGTCATGCGTTGGGCAACACTGCGTAGTGGTAAACAATGGTTAGAATATTTTTCATAAGAATGTATCTCTGCAGGTGTTCAGACAGCAGCTCACAAAAAGAGAGAGAGAGAGAGAGAGAGAGAGAGAGAGAGAGAGAGAGAGAGAGAGAGAGAGAGAGAGAGAGAGAGAGAGAGAGAGAGAGAGATTGTTTATTTAATTCATTTTATACATACTACAGCCTCAATCAGATACATTATGGAGTGCCAGTTAAAATATGAATCAAAGGAAAAAAAGAACAAACATTATGCGCATACGTGCCCTCATTGGCATGATTTGTTCACATTTTCTTAGAGAGAGAGAGAGAGAGAGAGAGAGAGAGAGAGAGAGAGAGAGAGAGAGAGAGAGAGAGAGAGAGAGAGAGAGAAAGAGAGAGAGAAAGTCAGCGAATTAGTAACACCGTCTCATTTGACTTTGAGTTACCTGGTGGAGCTAGGAAGTCATCGCCGGATCACTTGAGAGCTGTGGTAGGAGAGTTCGTTTTTTGTATCATAAGTTCTTCTTTACATGTTTAAAGAAGAAGCGTTTTCATATCAGTTTTGTTCAGTTCATAAGCTGATCCGGAAAAAAAAAAATGTGTGAGAATGAAAGAAAAGCTTGGGTAATGAAAGAAAAGCTTGGGTGTAACTTTTATCTTTTGAGATTCGCCAATACCTTATACCTTATTTTGCTTCTTGTACATGGACTGATTACGTAAATACAGTTCGGGGACGCGCGCGCGCGCGCGCGCGTGTTTTTGTGTGGGTGTGTGTGTGTGTGTGTAGGCAGGTAGATATGTAAGAAGGTAGAAAGTTAGATAAGTAAGTAGGGCACATTGATAAGATATACACAAGATAGGTAGTTCTTGTATTTTTAGTAAAAAAAATTTGTAGCGTTGTGAAAGCCGGCAGCTTCTAAACATCATTACTTTTAATTTCTCCACCGGCTAGGTCTTCTTGATGGATTCCGTGAAGGAAAAATAATGCTCTCAATGCAGCCATATTTGTTTACTTCTAGAATTCTTACAATGTTTTCCGCGGCTCATTGTATCAAGTACGGAAGGAAAGGAGATCAATCTTACATCAGCGCATTCACCGCTATGCAGAAGATGACAAGCTATTAAAAAAATAAATGTTGCTTTAACATATGGACTGTGTGTCAACAGGTGAGGCTCCTCTAAGAGCTCTCATGGTAAATCTTAACTTTTACATTGCCTCCCCCATCATTCTTCCTTCTCTTTTCATGTCTGCCTTCTTTCTTCACGTTCACCTCCTCCTCCTCCTCCTCCTCCTCCTCCTCCTCCTCCTCCTCCTCCTCCTCCTCCTCCTCCTCCTCTCCCCCTCTAGTTCTCTCCACTTCTGTCCACTTTCCTCCATCGATTCTGAGCGGTAAATAAGTATGCCAGGCAGGGTTCAGAGAACGCCTGGGTGGAGTACATTTACTTGTGTCTGGGTGGAGAGAAAGTGTGTGTGTGTGTGTGTGTGTGTGTGTGTGTGTGTGTGTGTGTTTTATTAATATTATAATTATGTATGTATGTACCACTCGAACGAAGGCAATTTAGTTATTATAGCTGTGGTAAAAATAAACAAATTGTATATATATATATATATATATATATATATATATATATATATATATATATATATATATATATATATATATATATATATATATATATATATATATATATATATATATATAATATCGTGTAGTGAAATCAGATCCCTCATTTTAATCTCTTTAAAGCCAAGCCTCTGAACTGAATGACATCTGTAGTTAATTCTTGGGACTACTACCATGATGTTGAGAGTAAGGAACCTGGTCGAACTCCTCTGAAGGAACACGTGTACTGGTTGTTTCCATTCTACACATTTGACACCACAATCCTCGGAAGTCGAGGTTTCATAAGAGAAGGATATTATGTTCTCTCATTCACCTCGAAGTCAGGGCTTCCTACACTGCCACAGACTCGGACGGATTTCGTAAATGGTAATTATCATATGAATCTTATGAATACCAGTGTCATTTTTATTCTTTATATTTGCCTTAGATCTGTTTAGGAGATTTTTTGTATGTAGTTTTCGACGGTGGTCAAGTGTCACAGTGATTGTGTAAATGAACGTGGATTTTCATTTTGTTATGTGGCTTTGCATTGTCAAACATCCGTTACTGAGCTGGAAATGAAAAACACACCTAACCAACCTGAATAATAACCCGAGCTACAATGCAGATCACCGTGTGACACTATTGTGTAGCCTGTTTAATGAACGAGAATGAGGGCGATCTTTTTATGCATTTTAAAGATTTGTTGTGTAAAGCACACTCAGATCCATTGCCCTTCACCTATACTACGGATTTGTCGTGCCAGAAGAATTGTGTATACGTACTGTTAGATGCGACGTTCCGAGAACCGACTAAAGGAGACAAACCACTAGATGGAGAGGCATTAAGTACCTGTAAGCTTCAGTAACGAGTAACATGGAACATTGACTGGCGAAGTCTAAATGACTGAATTATTTAAGGACTTCATGTTATGTTTTCCTTCCGATTTTATAATTTGTTTTCAAAGCAACAGGCCGGACAACTGCCGCCTCTTTCACTCAGCGCCAGTAAGAATAGTAGAATATATAATCCATCACCAACTACGCGTGTGTGAATGCATTAGAGAGGAATTATTCTATTGAGTTAACCTGAACAATATAGGTGTCAAATTCCAAGCTTCAGCATCAGCATGTCGGTTCATCTTTAGAGCCTACACTGTATATCTTTGACTGTGTGTCTAGGATCATAACGTGCATGTTAGATTCTTTCTCCGTATTTTACCTCCTCTCCATCACCATGTACGAAGACGTTAACAGGCGAGGTGTTTCTAGCGTCTTTGATGTTAAGCTACATAAGATTACGCATGTTTCCTCATGTTGAAGAAATTTTATTCTAATTAGTGACCTTCCTGATAGCTGTATCATGTGTACGTATACACCTGTCTTTGAAGGCCATTCCTGTTGACGTGGCTGGTGGACTCAACCAGATATTAACTAATCACGGGTCTAAGCACCACACACTGATCAGTAAAGATAAGGAAGATGGTGACGCAGAGTTAACGATAGTTAACGTCCAACTCGAGAAGTTATCATAACATATTCTGTATCGTCAACCTCCTGCTCTGTGGCTTAACATTTCATAAATATACTGTTACGAATTTTAAATATATTTGCGAATATGGCCATATTGGTAAAAAAAAAAAAAAAAAAACACCAAATATAGAAAGGATAACAGAGCAAAAACACCATCTTCCAGCAAGATCAACGCACAAGAACCAGAATTAAATACGTCTAAAGAATTATTCCATTGTTTACACAATCCTATATATTTGTGGCTTTCCTCACTTTTATAAGACGAGGCCTCCAAGTATTCATGGGTAAGCAAGAAGGAAGACGATTCACAGAGGCAGCAGATAACCAAATATCTGCTTATTAGCGTAAAAATAGGGATATTCACTAATCTCTTAGGTAACTTGAGATGATGACTTCGTCCCTGTGAGATCAACCACTCCCATGGGTGTTGTTATTGTGGATTCATCGGGTTGTACTTTTACTGTAGAAGTGGTAGGTTGTACTTTTATTGTTGCAGCAGACTGGGAACTTAATATAGGAGTGTTAGGTCGTACTGTAACAGTAGAAGCACGAGCCTGTTCTTTCACTGCAGTATGTGATTTTACTTGAGGAACACTAGAATACTTCGTTAGTGTAGGAGCGCCAACCATTTTTGCTGAAGGCTCTGATGGCCGAGGTTGCTCTGTTAAGTGTTCTGGTGTCTGATATCGAGGCAGAGCCAAAAGGTCACTTTCACTTTTGTCGTTTATGGATTCAGTGCCTGGCCCAGCGCTGTCAGAGTGCCACACCACACGAGTAACTCCGCTACCTGTTGATCGGCCGATCCCGCTTTGACTTTGCTCGAACAGCATCCTGACAGTTGGGGACACCATTAAGGCATCGTCCTGCACAGAAGACGAGTTGTTTGTATCTTTGACATCATCACTGACTAGTAAGTAACGGTCATCCTCTGTGCTTTTGTTAGTGCTTTGCACAGAATTTTGAAGGGTAGTGTTAAAGTGATACTTATCATGTGTAGGATTAATAATGGTTGAAAAAGAACTACTGTTTGTGTTGTTTGTGACGGACAATGAGTCACTGAGTGTATCATTGTTCACGAGTAACAGGGAGTCATCATTGTTTTGAATGTTACCAAGCGATGACATAAATTCATTCTCTAAGTTGTCACTGCCGATCGCAAAACGTGGTCTTTGGTCCAAGAGGACGGTATGATTTTGATTCGGGGTTCTATTGCTTGTAGAAAGCACGGTGTTAGTGTTATTGAACGCGTCATACGCAAGTTCATTGTTGGCAAGCTCGCGCGGTAATGGAACAGGCACATTGCCTTCTCCTAAACTTGGCAGTTCGGATGCAATAACAGGGGCATTCTCACTCATTCCACTTGAGAAAGCCTCATCCAGGAAGTCTTGACTGTCGACGTCATCCCAATTAATCATGATGGTCTCAACACTAGCTGTGGATGAGGACTTTACTGCCACAGATGGAGGTGTTGTAGAACTGATGGGTTGGCTATGGGGACGAGACGTGATTGGCACAGGTGGCTGAGTGGAGCCGTCTGTTGGGTAATGAAATATCTTGTGCCATGAATCTCCGCTGTCTTGATAGGTTACTCCTGGAGCCTCTGACGGAATTCTATTTGGAATGGCAGTGAACACTTTACTGATGTTGGCGTCAATGGGGATGAAGGGATAGTGGATCTGATGCACACCCGTGGTGCTCCACATGGTTCCACCAGAGTACATTCTCCTGACGAATGGTGGGATGGTGGTGGAAGGAGAGCCAGAGCGCAGTGCAAGTTCAGTGGTCCATCTCAGAGTGTAAGGGTGCCGTGAAGGGTCAGAAGGACGACACATAGACAGGGCAAGATTGGTTCTGAAAAAAAAAGTAATAAATAAATAGTTTCATAAGCAGCTGTGGAGAAAATAGGAATTTCTTAAAAACAAAGATAGCAGAAGGTGAATTGATAAGGACTGCAGGGGTTGTGGCTTAATAGCAGAAGCATGAAAGATCATAAAAGAGTAATAATTTGGGAAATTATGAGGTTTGTCTTCTGCTCCACATCACATATAATGCATCATTCAAATATATATCCACGTTACCTAGTGCTATCAATTCGTATATTGCTGAAAAAAAAAAAAACCGCACCACTTCTCCCTGGTACATTAAAGTGAATTCCAGCTAAACTATGAAAAATTCAAAGGATTAGTTGAATAAACTTTTTGCTGTGGGGTTGATGCTGTACAAGTATCTTGTCATTGTCTGGAAAGAAATTTGGTTATTTTTGAGCTTTACTAAAGTTTAAGCACACTAAAAATCATGTGATATACCTGATTGCAACGTTAATGATATTATTGCCCATGAAGAAGTCTGACGCCACAATGTTAGCCATGTGCCCCCACCGCTGCCGCAGCCAGCGAGTGATGGAGAAATTCACACGATCAGTGTAGCCACGGACACCAATATGAGATCGAAATAGTAGGTCCCAGAGCGATGGCGTGAGGTGAGCCATCGCTGCCCAGAGGCGAGGAGACTCAAACCTCATGTTCATCTCTGCATCGAGGAACGTCCTAAGATCATCCACCAGCTGAGCGTTGGCCCACGCCTGAGGCACCGGTGGCCACACCCATGGCGTGTGGTCAGAGACAGTGGGGTCGATAAACGTGAAGACAACACGTTTTCCCATTTGCCACAAATCGTCCAGCGTGACGTGTGGGCCATGGCGATTGTGAACGAAGTGGCTCCCTAATGTCGTGTTCATGAGGGACAACATTAGTTCCAGAGATTCAGGGAGATGAAATCCAACTGGTGTACGGTGGATGTCGATAATCACTGGATCAGGAGATAGTGCTAGAAAGCCCCGCACGGCGTCTAGGACATCTTGAAGGGGTCGCCAGCGCACCAGGTCGTGATTAATCCACAGCAGCTCTCGAGTTTCTGGGTAGTAGCCGACGCGCAGGTCAAGATACCTGGAGAAAGAGACGTAACTTAGAAATACAGAAAAAGCCTAAAGATATATTTTAAAATGATAGCAAAAACACTTGTGGCTAACCGGTTGCCGTAAAGGAGCTGCGAGAGGATGTCTTCGTCTTGACATACCACCCAAGATGCCACCACATCGTTGTCATCCGCGAGGGAGTAAGAGCCCGCGTTGTGTGTCCCAGGCAGCACTAATGATCTTAGTGAGCGGTTCCCCAGTACCGCCCTGTAAATAAATAAATAAATAAATAAATAAGTTAGTAATTAGATACTTTGCAATAAAAAGTCTTCAAATCATGAGAAAAACGTCCAAGTTTACTATTCCGATAGAGGTATGGACAGCTTGTGTCATTAAAGCAGGAGATTTAGAAAAAAAACATGCAAGTGTAGGTTGCAGGGGCAAAATCTCTCATTTAATTATGTTGGGGTTAAAGAAACTCCATGAACGACAATTCAGACTCGATAAGAGCACATAGTATTATTGTCAAACATATATAATTAGACAGTTCACCCAGCTATATTTCTTTAACAAGAAACTGCAGATTGTAGTATGACTTGTTCGGTGTACCATCATTACAGATGGATTACATTTGGATGGAATCTTTTTGAATTCTACAACAAAACCTGACCAATGAAAATTATTAAACTTAAAATAAGGAAATGATGAAAAGTTACAGAAGATATCAGTGTTTTATGAGATTTATAGTGACAGTAAGAATGAGTTACCTGTGATCATAGAGCCAGGTTGGGTGCGATGCCAGACATTCCGCGGCCACGCACACTCCGTTCCTAACGAAGCCCACGTATGGACCCACACATCCACCACGTGCCAGCACACTCAGCTGTTAGGAAAAGACCTTGTTATATATGGAATGAATAATACTTCTGTGTCGGGAATTTTTTTTTTTTTTTACCGGTTTACTTACTTCAGTTCAAAGTATTGAACGTGCAACTGCAAGCATTTTTCACGAGTATTATGTGTTTTGTGGTATAGTACATTTGAAATGTAAATTATATATCCTGAAATATTATTTCTTTTCCTGTCAGTCTTGTTTTCAACGGTACCTAGTCATTTTGAATGGCGACTTTGTAGTAATGAAAAAAAAAAAAAAGGATTAGGTAAGAATAATTATTTATCTCAGGGTTTCGCCGACGTACGTTGCTAATTAATCTGTGAAAAAAAAAATGTAGCATTGCTTTGTATTATTTGATGATTTTCATTAGAATGTCACTGTAAGAGGCACTGATTTTTTTTTTTTTTCCTGTGTGAGAATACTAAAACCAAACGTGATCATCAATGGTGCAATAAGTCAGCGTTCATTTGTTTTTCTTTTCAATTTTTTTTATTTATTTATTTATTTTATTCATTTTTAATTATAACTTCCAACGACTGTTTTCAAAAGGAATGTGATGATGTCCTTCACCAAACAACTTCCACTGAATCCCCACAAAGGCTGTCTGCGTCCTTGCACTGATAAGAGCGACGAGGACAGCTGGCAGCGCCCCTCACTACTTAACCACAGCATAGCCTGTTAGGGAAAGGCTTGTTCTTTTGTTTAGTACATTGTATCTTAGAAGCCGTCTTAGAAGGCATCCTATGGTGTCCTACTTGCAGATTAGGTGGATGTATAATAAAGTTGTGACCAAGAAATTACAATGAGAGCAATGTCTGAAAAAATAGTTTTTAAATCGCCATGAACTTGGATGCTGCCTAAAATTGCGGTGGTAATTTTGAGGCACCGTGCGTCCTATTACAGCGACTGCATGTCTAGCTAGTATTTTATTTCTTACTAGTATCTCTGTCCCCAAGAAATGTTTAGTTTAAGCGTTTTTGTGAGCCTAGGCAGTTTCCTGCCCATAAACTAAATCGCAGTCAGCTTTGTATCTAACTGCTATTTTTGCCACTTTATAATTTTTATCCCTTCCCAGCTATAGCTCTCCAGGCCAGCCAGACTCTCTTCCAGCTATTGCTTTTCCCAGCTAACTTCTTGGCCTTCCTTTTCTTGCTTAACCAGCTTCCTGCCAACCATCATTCTTTTCAGTCACTTCTTCCAATCAATCTCGTGGTTACCCAATCTTTTATACATTCTCCTACTGCCAAACCATCGAGAGCAGTGACTCACCTCAATGCGGGGTTGCGTATAGTTGGTGGTTAAAGTGCCTTGAGTTGCGAACGGGGTGTCCCAGAAGATTGGCTGTGGCGCCCTCCAGTCGCGATGCGAGGTGGGTGGCATCGGTGTGGGCGGTGGCCTGAGGTGCGGCGGTCGCGGGTCATCCTCAAACAGGCCTACCCAGTCTCCCTCCAGCAGCCTCTCGGCTTCCCAGTTAACCTGCAGCCACCATAAAAAAAAAAAAAATAATAATAATAATAATAATAAAATAAAATAAATAAATAAATAAATAAATAAAATGACATGATTACGCAATCACGAAAAATCATTATTTCAATGTGCATTTGGCACCATATATATATATATATTATATATATATATATATATATATATATATATATATATATATATATATATATATATATATATATATATATATATATATATATATATATATATATATACAGTAAAATCCCTTTCATCTGGCATTCGAGTATCCGGCAGCTTCAAGTATCCGGCACATTTTTCCCCGAGCCTTAAAATCAATAAAAAATCGATGTGTACTCATAAAATCGATTAAAATTCCCGCACGAGGCATACTTTGTCCCCTCGCCACCAGAGCGCACTGCTTCGTCCCACCCGCGGCCCACTGCACTGTGTTTACTCAGTGATTTAGTCCTGCGTGTGCACTGTTTATCGCCTGACACCTTCATCATGCCTAAAGTTGTAGAAAAGAGGAAGCGTATTGTGCTTACACTTAAGCAGCTGATCAGATCAGCTGCTGATTAAGATCAGCTGATCTTTGTTATGGTAAGATGCGTGAGTGTAGGGTGGTGATTGTGGACATAATTTCACTTCTATTCAAGTATCCGGCAATATTCAAGTATCCGGCATGTCGGCGGTCCCGTTGATGCCGGATAAGAGGGATTTTACTGTATATATATATATATATATATATATATATATATATATATATATATATATATATATATATATATATATATATATATATATATATATATGCCAACAATGTCACCTGAAGCAGCCTGAAGTGCATGGTCTTGGAGTGCCTCTCTGGTGACGCCTTTAAGCTGGGCCACACACGGATGCCCACCCCGCCTGCACCCACCAAGTCGGCGCACACCACTGCAGCGAGATGAGGAGTCAGACTTCTGTTCTGAGAATAATCGGGTGTAAGATTCAATATAATTGATATTTCATTTGGTTCGTTTACCATGGCTGAGTGGATTTCATGCAATGAAGGCGAGGAATTAAGCTTGTCATGCGGGTTGGGATCGATTTCATGCTTTGTGGTCACGATAACTTTGTCTTGTGTCCGCAGCGTATATACTTATTTTGTGGGATGATTCGTGGTGTTACAAGAAAGTGTGGATATTGTGATCAAATATTCTCACAGGAATTGTTTTCGTTCTCATTTTTTTGTTATCGCTGTCAGCACTGTTAATGAAAAAAAAAAAATGTCAATATTAATACCAGTAACAATAGTGGTTATGATAATAATAAAATTGATAATAACAATAATAATAATAATAATAATTATTATTATTATTATTATTATTATTATTGTTATTATTATTATTATTATTGTTATTTTTATTATTATTAAAGAAACAACAACAACAACAACAACAACAACAACAACAACTACTACTACTACTACTACTACTACTATTACTACTACTACTAGTACTACTACTACTACTACTACTACTACTACTATCTGAATACTGTTACTATAGTTGTTGTTGTTGTTGGTTTTGTTGTTATTGCTTCATTATTATTATTATTTTTATTATTACTATTATATTATTTTTACTGCTGTTATTTTTCTTATCATTAACATCAGTAGTAAGTAATAGTTTTTTTATTTTTTTTTATGTAGGAAGGATACTGGCCAAGGGCAACAAAAATCTAATAAAAAAAAATGCCCACTGAAATGCCAGTCCCATAAAAGGGTCAAAGCAGTGGTCAAAAATTGGTGGATAAGTGTCTTGAAACCTCCCTCTTGATGGAATTCAAGTCATAGGAAGGTGGAAATACAGAAGCAGGCAGGGAGTTCCAGAGTTTACCAGAGAAAGGGATAAATGATTGAGAATACTGGTTAACTCTTGCGTTAGAGAGGTGGACAGAATAGGGGTGAGAGAAAGAAGAAAGTCTTGTGCAGCGAGGCCGCGGAAGGAGGGGAGGCATGCAGTTAGCAAGATCAGAAGAGCAGTTAGCATGAAAATAGCGGTAGAAGACAGCTAGATATGCAACATTGCGGCGGTGAGAGAGGGGCTGAAGACAGTCAGTTAGAGTAGTAGTTTTTAGTAGTTGTTGTAGTGGTAGCAGCAGCAGCTATAGTAGCAACAACGGCAATACTAGAAGGTATTACTAATAGCAGCAGCAGCAGCAGCAGTAATACTATCATTACTAGTATCAATTCATAGCCGTAAAAAGATCAGAAGCTTGACCATCTGTCTTACCAACCTACCCCTCAGATATGGGAAAAAATGAGATGGGAAATCTGAATCAAACTGAAATTCATTGTGACACACGTCTGGGGATGAATTTTACTCTGGCAACCAAACTTCTTCTGTTTTAAATTTTAAGGTATCAGCGCGATCTTTGATCTCATCTACAAGGCCAATGATATACACCACAAACTTCTCGTTAACATACACGGTTAGTGCTTCAAAAGAACTTTCCCAGGATGCCAAAAGAAATATAGGTTTATAATTGTAGATGTGACTGTAGCAGTGTAACAGTGTTATAGGGTATTGCAGTTAATATTATCCGTATTATTAGTGTAAACCTTGTCATATGTATTTATGCTGTATTTGAATTCATGGGTGGTCAATCACTAGGCGGGCTGTGTCACGCCGGAACTGCTAAACAAATCTTCACGACCTTTTCGTCTCCTGTCGGCCCTTGTTAGCTTGTCGTTAACATATCCTTAATATACACTAAGAATTGTTGCAAAGATATATGAAAAATAATATTTTCATATAATCTATTTCCAGTTTTGATAACATTCCCTTTCTTCGGAACATTAAAATGAACTTGAGAGGAAGTTATTTGACCTCTAGTGAGTGTTAAATAAGGTGAAAGGCCTAACAAAATTATTCTTGCTTCCACCTAAAATGGCACAAATATGAAGGCAAAATTTTGTTTTACAGTGGGAAGCTTATCATCTTGTAAAGAGACTAAAGAAAATTGCAATCGAGATTATAATAAGTTTGAGCCATAAGAGGCTGCATTTCGATTTGTCTGACAAATTCAGTCCTGCTTCGAACTGACGGTTTCGGCTGGCCATTACACACACAAACACACACATCAGTATATAAGGCGTGTGGAGTATTTCATCTTTTAATCACGTGTATAGCCTGAGGTGTTGAATAAACATTCTTCAGTTTAGCGTTGGACAATTTTCGTCGCCAAGATGCAGTGTTCCCCAAGTTCTCACGGTGTCACTGACAGTAGGTGACAGGTGTAAATTATCTTTATAAAATGGTGTTTATATTAAAGGCTTCTTATTCTCTCTCTCTCTCTCTCTCTCTCTCTCTCTCTCTCTCTCTCTCTCTCTCTCTCTCTCTCTCTCTCTCTCTCTCTCTCTCTCTCTCTCTCTCTCTCTCTCTCTCTCTCTCTCTCTCTCTCTCTCTCTCTCTCTCATCTTACAGTTTCCACTTTAAGATATATGATAACATTGAAGTTGGTAGGACTCAATTTCAAAGATTAATAATAAGTAAAATTTATTGTTTAGATAAGAAATATAATTTTACACATGTTTCCTTGAGGAAACTTAATATAAGAAAAATGTAACGGCTGTCCTTTTTATCACAGGCTCCTAGCTGTTCAGTCTTCTACTTTCTTTAGTACGGCCCACGGCTGGCGCAAGATTTTAAGCAGCACGCCTCAGGTTTGCTTCTATAGCAACCTCCACATGACCTGCAGAAAGAATGAAGTCGCAAGTGATTATGCTTATTTTATCCCACCAAGTGTCCCGCAGCCATCGAGTCATCTGGCGATTCATCTGATCGGCCGCTTGCCTCTGCCCGCCGATGGTATCAGCAATCGAGTCCTGTGGCAGGGTCATCAGTTGTCCGAACAGTGTCCATGGGGGTGTGGGAGGCCCTTGCACTTGGAACACTTTCACCATATCCTGTTTCAGGGCGTCTAACGTTTGTACCATGGCTAAATGACTATTCAATCCAGACCAGAGCAGCGGGTGGTCAACAGCCTGCCAGTGATTATAAACAACGATAAGGCTGGCCTTATTCTGAAGAAAAGTTTGCAAGGGAGCATCCCAAGTGAGAGCAGAGGGAGCCATCAACTCGCCCAGTTCCTTTGTGATGAATGAGATGCAGTCAGCATGGTGCTCATTTGTCTCAAAGAAGGAGAATCCACTGATTTCCATCATCACTACTTCATCTGTCTCCTGGACAAAAGATTGCACCTGGTGCAATGCATCCCTGAATGGCCTCCACATGTCCTCGCCGTTTACCAGCCAATATGGCTCCTCAGGATCTGTTGGGAAGTTTCCAATATTAAGATAGATATATCGGTTGCCGTAAACCAGTTGCCTGTAGACACTTTCATCCTGGGTGACGGTGACCTTCATGAAACTGTCGTCACCTACCCGGCCATCAGGGACGTACGTGCCAGCATCATGTGCCCCAGGTAGAACAAGGTGCCGTAGAGGAATGTGTCCCAGTCGTTCCTTTAGTACTGACATCCATCTGGGATGAACTTTGATGCAGTCCGTCACAAGAGGGGAATCGTTTCGCATGTAGGCTGTCCACCAACCCAAACAGGAACCTTCCTTTAAGTTGGTGTGGACTGGAAGGTGTGGTAGGCTGTGGTTGGTGAGATGGTATCCAGAAGTGACTTTTGGAATAGCTGTCGCCACTGGGTTTGACCAGTCGTCTAGTGGATCATGGTCAAAGATGCCCACCCAGTCTCCCACCAACACCTCATTCACCTCCCAATTGATTTCTAATCGTCGTTGCGTCACCTCACTGTCGGAGGAAGTAGAGGCGAGTGCTGACACCCACAACCACACACGCGCATCACCTGTCAGCAAGATCGAATGTTGCTTGTAGTTAATTAGTCATCATAGAGTGTAATTTTAGTTACAATATTAAAACGTCAGTAACACTGTATACACTTACTTGAATCCTCTACACTGTTTATGCTGTTCTTCATTGCACTGGTGTTGATTGATGACGACCACCGCTTAGCCTGGCGCGATACACTCTTTTTCCCTTCAGGGCACAGTTTTCGCAGCTTGTTGGCTTCCACTGCCACGAAAGCAACGTCTGATAGGGGAAGGAAATCCATGGCGATTATATTCACTTGGTCCCACCAGTCTTGACGGAACCAATTGGTAACAGGGAAGTTGGTTATCTTAGCAGCTCCACGAAGGCCTTTCCATTTGTTCAAGACAACGTCCGTGGCAGAAGGTGTGAATTGCGCCATGGCTGACCAAAGGGAGCCTCGATTCATTTGCTGCGGAATACCAGTGTATAAGTACGCTTCCAGATCCTCTAGGTTGTTGACATTTCCCCAGAGGTGGTGCACAGGATGCCACAGGAACTGAGAGCTGGAGATTTCACTGGATGGATACGTTACTATCAGCCTGTAACCATTCTTCCACAGCTCACTCATTGTAGGATTAGGCTCTAGAGCTCTAGGCGTCATCCATAACCCAAACTTGGACTCTATGAGTGCAATCAACTCTTGTTGACGTTCAGGGTAACCACTGAAGCCATGCTCTAGAGAATGAATGTCAAAGATAACTATCTCTTCTGTTTGGTTCATGAAATTCACAACATCATCAATATACTTTCGGAGAGGAGCGATGATAATTTCTCCGTGATTGACATAAAATTTCTCCTCTGTATTATTGTAGTAACTAAGTCTCATGTCTAGATAACGAACTCCCATCACTAGCTGTTGCCAAAAACTCTCGTCCTGCGTGAAAGTCCAGCGACCCACCACATTTTCAGCGCCGGTCGAAGTAAAGTGTGCTGTTGCTCCTGCGTCATGGGTCCCTGGAATGACCACCTTTGTGAGACGAGTATCCCACAGATCCATCTTCAGTGTTTGCATCCAGTGAGGCTGCATCATCAAGCATGAGGAGTACAGAAAATTGTTGTCATGTACGTAGTTTACCTCGTATGGAAGACACGATTCAGCTATATCCTCCAGACTGTTTGGGATGAGAGATCCGTCCCACATCGTATTCGACATGAACCATCCATCAGGTCCATTAAGTTCAGATTCAGTCAGCTTCGTAAGGACTTCTCCAGTGCTAGTGTGCACCAGTTCCAAATAATCCCCTTGTTGGACGCTGATACCAAACCAGTTGATCACTAAGTATCTTAGACTTTTGTTACCCACTACTTCCAGCTCTGAACTAATGGACACAAATACGCCAGAAGTTGGAAGGCTGCATTCTGTAAAACAAATGAAAACTGAGAACATCCGGATCTGTTGGGTGATTAAAAGATAGATGTAAATGACAATTTTTAAACATATCAGAATTCACAAAACATCGTACACAATGGATGAACATACAGTATTAAATTTAGAGTAGTATGTAGAACACAGAACAGATGTATTGTTGTTTTACACCACACTAATGGTCAACTCATTCATGAAAAAGCGTGCCTATACTTCGTTCACGAAGAAATTCATGCATTCTAGTAACACATTTACCCACAACAAAGGACTGATACCATGACGCACACATGGCTCGAGTCACAATGCATGCCCAAATAAACATAACATGAAATTTGAAATGTATTAAATATGCAATAGTAAAGCAAACCTTACATCACGGAAAATAAGCCGTGAAGGCAGCATACATAGAAGCTATGCCAAGAAAGGTCACTGGAGGAACAAGCATAAGTATTGAATGGAAACTTACCTGTGACTTGGATGGCTTGGGCCAGGGGTGCCATCCCTGCCAGGAGGCACACCAGCGCTGCCGTCCAAACTGCAGGCATGTCCCTGTGTGAGAAAATGTGCAAGTTAAAAGCTGCTTTTTGAAGCATACGTCTTGTACTGTGCAATTTTATTTGGATAATAAAGGGCAGATACAGATTCTTCCAACCTTCCTAGCCCCATTGTAATCTAAGCATTTATCAGCTAAGTGTTTGTGCATCTCTTAGACTTAGTCTTGGAGAGTCAGCGGACAGCTTCGTGCGCTAACCCTCGTTTCCCACGCATTATATACTGTATTGTGTAGGATTACCCTTTTATTGCATCATCAGTGCACACTGGTGACGCCGGTTAAAAGCTTAGTATGTCTCTTGTAAGGAACTGTTTGTGACAGTGTTTGAAAGCGACTAATTTGAGGGAAGCCGTTTCGCCACGCCATTCTCCAGTCTAGCAAGCTTGTCTCGCTGTTTCCGGCACGTCCAACCGCTGCTCCCTGTTGGCCCTCATCCTACCAATCTTCAAACCACCACTGTGCTAATTCACCTTTCATGTCAATTATCGTGTCAGCTATACACCGCCTTGCGTCTCTGGTCCTGCCATCTCCTTTGCGTGTGCCATGGAACCACAATGTACTATAAGAGATGAGTGCTGTATGAAATTATTTAGTCACACCATTATTTCTTCGATTCAGAAAGAAACTGTTTAACTCGAAAATAATATACATTACATTGCAAAACTTATTCCGTCTTCATGATTTTGAAGCTTATTATAATCATACCATGTGTATCCAGATCTAAGTTCAACAAACTGCAGTAGTCTAGTTATATATATATATATATATATATATATATATATATATATATATATATATATATATATATATATATATATATATATATATATATATATATATAAAGTTGCATAGGCTTCTGGTTTCGCGATATTGACGTGTAATGATATTCCATAAACGCATAAAATCCAAATCTTCCAACTTTTTTTTAAATGTCAATACTAAATGCTGAACTCTCATTGAAAATATTAACGGCGCTTTATATTCATTGAATTACTCATTCATTAACTAGCCTTAAACTCTATTAATGTTATTGTTGTTATTATTATTATTATTATTATTATTATTATTATTATTATTATTATTATTATTATTATTATTATTATTGTTGTTGTTGTTGTGCATCCCTAACAAGATGATAATCGGTAATGCAAAGTAAAAGTTAGTAAATAGCAACTAAAAATTTAACGCTAGTCTACGCTTTCTCGGTTTAATAAAGTGCACCAGTATGTAGATTCGGGCTAGTTTTAATATTCTGTTGGTATGAATGTACTTACTTATGCTTTCTACTCAGGTTCTTCAGAAACGCCCTCGTTTGTTGTCTTACGTACATGATATGTAGCTAAGATCTCTCATAAAGCCTCTGCGTTATAATTTCAATAGCCTATTTCATCATTATACACGCATGTACTTCTTATGATGTCCAGCATGAAGTAAATGTATTTCCAGCCATAATTTTAGGCACTTTTCTAACATAAATCCTGGAAGTTAGTAGAAGACAACTAATTTTCATAGTACGTGCTTTTCACATTTCTGCAAACTGATCGACATTTATTGTGACTAACTAGGACATTAGGCTTCCTGTGTTTGTTTTCATCCAAAGATGCGCAGCATGTAGTTAGCGTAATGATAGAGACGGTGATCCTTGATCTTCCGTTCTAATATTCAAGCCACTATAAAACGCTGAAATTAAACGCTATTCGATGCTGCCTTTTGTCCTTATTCTGAATTTAGGGCTTTGACTAGGTGGAGGGTAGTTAACATTAAACCTCCACGACACCTTCAACACCATCACCAACACTGCAGCAACACGCCTCTTGGATATGATGTTGTCATTACCATTGAACCACCTCACCATAACCACACACTTGGTAACTTTTCATAGGGGTCCGAACAGCATCTATTCTTCACTTTTTTTCTCTTTCTTTCTCTGTCGACTACACAAGGCGTGAATATCGAACCTCCGTAACTTCTTGATAGCACAAAGAGGTTCGCTTCTCTTCAGACGGTTCGCTATCAAAGGAGGAAGAGGAGTAGTCGCTGAGATGAAAAGAAAGTATAGAAAAAAAAGAGGGGAGGAAGAAGGATAAAGGAAAAAAAAAGATAAAATGGACAGATAAAAGGAATAGTGAAAATCATTCAGGTTTAGGGAAGCAATTATTTTGAGCAATGAGGTAAAGTAAAAAGATGTCCCTCCAGCCAATGCCAGTAGGCAGAATAAGAGACACTCCTCCTCCTCCTCTTCCTTTTAAGTCACCTTTAAATTCTCTCTCTCTCTCTCTCTCTCTCTCTCTCTCTCTCTCTCTCTCTCTCTCTCTCTCTCTCTCTCTCTCTCTCTCTCTCTCTCTCTCTCCCTCCCTCTCCCTCCCTCCCTCCCTCCCTCCCTCCCTCCCTCCCTCCCTCTCTCTCTCTCTCTCTCTCTCTCTCTCTCTCTCTCTCTCTCTCTCTCTCTCTCTCTCTCTCTCTCTCTCTCTCTCTCTCTCTCTCTCTCTCTCTCTCTCTCTCTCTCTCTCTCCATAAGACAAACTATGGTCATTTTTCGATCAGCACACACACACACACACACACACACACGTGGGTTTATGAGAGAGAGAGAGAGAGAGAGAGAGAGAGAGAGAGGAAAGGGTGGGTGGATAGTGGAAATGGGTACGAAAGACTAGTGGCCGCTTGCCAAGAACACACTCCTCCTGAACGCTAAAAGTCACTTTCTGCATTTCTAAGACAAAGAGAAAAGAATCTCGCTTTCTTTCCTTTTCTCCTTTTCAGAGTCACCTTCCACCTCGCACTTCCTTTCCCCTTTTCTCGTCCCCTTCCCTCCCCACTCTCTCTCTCTCTCTCTCTCTCTCTCTCTCTCTCTCTCTCTCTCTCTCTCTCTCTCTCTCTCTCTCTCTCTCTCTCTCTCTCGTTGCCATTAATCTTGTCCTGCCGATGGCTCTCACGTGGGGACCGTAACTCTTCCACGAGGCATCTGGGAGGCGCTCCGCCGCACTATACACTCTTAATATTTTGGGGCCTTTCCAGTAGGGACTCCTGGTGCTTAACATCTCTTGAGAGAGAGAGAGAGAGAGAGAGAGAGAGAGAGAGAGAGAGAGAGAGAGAGAGAGAGAGAGATAGAGATAGAGAGAGAGAGAGAGAGAGAGAGAGAGAGGTGAAAAGTTGTAATTCTAGTATGAATGATTTAAACAGCATTGGATGTCCGAGCATGGAGTGACCTCGGCTCAGCTCTCCTCAAATTTAAACACCACGTAAAAAAAAAAAAAAAAGATACATGAATTTTACTCGTCGATCATAGTTCTTTTTACTTTCGGGTGGTTTCGTGCGTGAGTGTTGAATAACTTATGAAGCAGCTTTTAAATGCGATTGGTTCGTAAAAGCATTCGAGGCACGTCCTTGCTACATGTACGTAGATCGCTTGGCTGGGTGGCGCAGGGCCATAGTTTAGGAGGTAGTGGCAGGGTCACCATGAATTCAAGTGGAATAATGACTCAAGCATGTCATCCATCAGTGTCACTCTGCAGTCCGCACCCCGCCACGTCCCGCCCTGATCCGGCCCTCCGCCCTCAACCCCGCTTGTTCTGCAGTATCCCACTCGAGCTTCATTTGCTGCTCATGCTCTTTCACTTAATCTCTCTATTCCATATGTTTTTGTATCACTGAATTAGTAAGAAGAGTATTTCCTTATTTTTATGTTACGAAGCTTCAAACTAAGGCTGAGCTGTAAGGTAGAGTGCCCGGACGACTCACTTGAAAGACGCTAAGTGATGTGAGTAAGCTGCTAATCGGAAAGAGGTTAAGTCACGATCCACACTATAGACACGGTCAAACTCAAGTCACAGTCTGCGCTCACTCCGCTCACGGTCCAGTCACATATTTTTACATGCACTTCACTGGTACCACTAGACTACTAATACAAAGAGACTAAGGAGTACCACTACTAATCAAAGCATCTAAGAGGTATCACTCATCAGAAAGATGCTAAAGGAAACATAATACTACTCATCTGAAAGGGGCTTCAGGCTTTCATTCTGCAAGTTGACTAGAATTTATAGAAGTAAATGTTCTCCTATTTTATTCTGTTATTTTTAGATCAGTGAGTTTTGCGTGGCTTTGTCAAGTGCTTTGTTAGAAGTTTTTGTATATGGTGAATTTTGCGGTAACTTGTCAGATGGTTTTTATGAATATTTTTTTTGTGGATTATATCATACCGTTCTGCCTGGACATCTCATTTCCTGTAGCTACGCATCATCGTCAGGCATCAGAGAGAGAGAGAGAGAGAGAGAGAGAGAGAGAGAGAGAGAGAGAGAGAGAGAGAGAGAGAGAGAGAGAGAGAGATATTGGAGTTCGTAAAATTGTAAAGACAGAGAGATTGAAATTAAGCCAAAGAAAGAATTAAGAACAGAAAAACAAACAAATAAGGTGAATAGGAGGAGGATATGTGATAGAGATATTAATTATAGAATGATTAAGTGAGAAAGAATGAAGGAAAACAAGAAAACGACGGCGAAGAACTAGAACAAGAACAAAAAAGAAAAGTCAGAGAGGGGTCAGCATGAGGAGAGGGAACACTCGCACTGTGCAGTCCAGTTCTCCCTCATTACGGCGCCATTTCGGCCACGCTCCAATCCCAGTCTGAAGTGGGGTCAACCAGCTAAACCGCGCCACTGCGACTTAGGTAAAAGGGATTAAATTGCGCTCACTTCAGTATGACGTGTGCAAAAATATCTTCTTCCAAGGAGGGATGTCAAGAGAAGCCAGTCTGTAATTTCCTTGAATTGCGTTTTTTTTTTTTTTATCCTCCTGAATAAGGTCTGAGATGAATGCCCTACACTGTACACGTGTTTTGTATTATGATGAAATTAGGGTGATTTTATGATACATACATATGTTTCTCTTTAGATTCTTGTATGAAATGGTTAATTTTCTGGGGGATGAATTAGTATTCCCGTTAAACCACAATAATTACAATATACATAAAATAATTATCACTATTAACACGTGTTATGCATTTTGATTAAAGGAGAGGCACTTTTGTTTGTGTGTTTGTCTTTAGATTTTTGTGTGAAATTGCTGATATTCTGGCAGAGCTAGATAAATAGTTTCGTTAAAATACAATTATACATAAATTAAAAATATCATAATTAACTTTTTACAAGTGCCTTATATTCTCATGAAAAGAGGAGAACTTTGCGATACATATGTTTCTTATTAGATATTGGTGTGAAATGACAGCGATATTCTGATGGCGGTGAACAAATTATGCATAATTATATATATATATATATATATATATATATATATATATATATATATATACGAGGTGTGTCATTAAAGTTCCAGGACTGGTGTCCTAAAAGATGAATTTCAAACCCAAGCCACAAACCACCATATTTCCCCTTCAAAGTAATCCTTCTGGAGTATACAACTGCGCTCCCAACCCTCTACAGTCACTAATCTTTTTCTTACGTGCTTTTAAAATCATGTCCTCTGTTGCAGGTCGTTTAACAATGAGCGCTGAACAGCGAACAAACTTGAAGTTTTTGGTGCAGTTGGGGAAAACGCCGTCAGAAGCACTGGGTATGCTGCAAAAAGTGTACGGGGATGAGACAATGTCACGCTCACGTGTTTTTGAGTGGTGCAAGAGGTTCAAAGAGGGCCGGGAGGACGTGGAAGATGACCCCAGGAGTGGAAGACCCTCAACGAGCAGGAATGAGGCCAATGTTGAGCGTGTCAAGCAGATGGTGCGTGACGATCGTCGGTTGACTGTTCGAAAGATCGCAGATGAGCTTGGCATGAACCACAACAGCGTGTGGAAGATTATCACTGAAGATCTGGGCATGCGGAAAGTCTGTGCGAAGATGGTGCCGAGACTCCTGAACGATGACCAGAAGGGACGACGCATGCAGGTGTGTCAGGACATCCTCGAGCGTCTGGAAACTGAACCAGACTTGCTCAGGAGAGTCATCACCGGCGATGAGTCCTGGGTATTTGAGTACGACCCGGAGACCAAACGCCAGAGCCTTCAATGGAAGAGTCCGGCGTCGCCACGGCCGAAGAAAGCAAGGCAGTCCAGGTCCAGCTTCAAGGTCATGTTGATCGCTTTCTTCGATGTGAGGGGCATCGTCCACTGCGAGTTCTTGCCACAGGGCCAGACAGTCAACCAACATGTGTACAAAGAAGTACTGCGGCGTCTGCTTCGTGCAGTGCGCGAGAAGAGGCGGGAGTTGTGGCAGGGCAACTCGTGGCTGCTTCACCACGACAATGCGCCTGCTCACAATGCCCTGAGCATCAGAGAGTTCTTGGCCAAGAAGAACATCGCCGTGCTGGAGCAACCGCCCTACTCACCTGACCTCGCTCCGTGCGACTTCTTCCTCTTCCCCAAGCTCAAGGAGGTCATGAAGGGGACCCGTTTTGATGATGCGGACGACATCAAAAAGGCCGTGACGACGGAGCTGAGGAGCATCCCGCAAGAATCCTTCCAGCAGTGCATGCAAGCCTGGCAGAGAAGGATGGACAAGTGCATGCGGTGCCAGGGGGATTACTTCGAAGGAGATAACCTATAGTTTGTAGCCTGGATGTGAAATAAAACTTGTGTGGCACCAGTCCTGGAACTTTAATGACACACCTCGTATATATATATATATATATATATATATATATATATATATATATATATATATATATATATATATATATATATATATATATATATATATATAATCAAACTTTCAAAAGGAAACAAAAGTTAAGGAATTATTTTCAAACTGACGATAGTTATGGATATCTGAAGATTTATTTAAACTCTGCCTCAGAAAGGTTGATAAGACATATAGCCGGTGTTGCTTTTTTGTGTGGATTGATATTGCTCGGATTTGTTACACGCATTCTCTCATATGTGGGTGATCCGCTGAGAGAGAGAGAGAGAGAGAGAGAGAGAGAGAGAGAGAGAGAGAGAGAGAGAGAGAGAGAGAGCGAGTGACTCACCAGTCACCACATCATTATCAGTAAATAATTTACTAATAAGCTACTTTATTTATGTACTTATTAATATGTATATATTTTTTTCCTCACTTGAGCACGAATTACATCGTTTCTTTACTCTTAGCAGTGGCAGTCTCAACGGGAGTGGTAGAGGAAGGAGGAAGAGGAGAAGGGGAGAAGGAAAAGAGTAGAAAGAGGAGGACGAGTAGTTGGTGGAAATGAATATTTAAAAGGAAGGGAGGTGGAGAGGAATATTTTACAGCAAGAGGAGAAGGAAGGAGAGAGAGAAGATCAATATTTCATAGAATTTTATAAAGAAGAAATTATGCCTTTTCCCCGCCAACGCTGTACATTACCGCTTCACTCTGGAGGTAGCAAGCGTTTTCACTGCCACCACTACTAACTCTACCACTATCACCACGATCCTCACTGTCCTTACTCACGGCTGCGTCTCACAGAAGCTTCCGAATTCGGTGACGAGCCCACACGGGATGGCCAAAGCCTTGTGGGATAACGGAGGGCGTGCAGAGCCTGATATAATCTTGGGCAACTTGTGCATAGTGCCGACCCAGCTGTTCTGTCACACAGCACCGTCCCATAACAACAGCAGCATAAAGCTCGTTATCTGTTGTACTGGTGCCCATTAAGCCACACACACACACACACACACACACACACACACACACACACACACACACACACACACACACACACACACACACACACACACACACACACACACACACACACACACACACACACACACGCGCGCACAGACACAAACTTTAACCAAATGTATGTTCTGCTGTTTGTCTCGCACACTAAATACAACACTATAGCGTAAGGTCACTTAGTGTTCCTGCAGCTACTACTACGTATTCTTTTGACACTGAAAACCTTCACATGTGAGTTATGATTTCAAGGACGGAGGCACTAAGCAATGTGAAGGTCACCAGATGAACCTGCGTTCCCTCCACGAACCTCCCTCCCTCTCTCCCTCCCTTCTCTTCTCCCTTACCGCACTACAGCCCTTCATGTTGACAATGCTGTTGACAATGAGCGTCTTATAACACTTGGTTACATGTTAGAGATATAAAGAACAAACTTTAAACTCTTCGTTAAATACGCAATCCGAATCTTCTTAGGGCAACTTTGACAACCAAACTAAAATAATTGGTATCAGTTAGAAGTGAGGTCTTGAGAGAAAACAGACAAGTTTAGGTAAAAGCAGGCCGTGGTGTGTCTGAGGTGTGGCCACAAAAGGGATGCGGGCAAATAACTGTTGATTGTTTGATAGCGTGTAACACAGTTCTCGCGTGGCGACCCTGATCTTGAGCTCAGCTGGCATGGCGGTAGCTATCATATGTGCACTAGTGGGTGTTATTCCTTTAACTAGTCATGAATATACAGTAGCTGTGAGAGGGGATAAAGAGCTGGTGTTCCGGAGCTTTGAAGAATCGGTATTGTGCTGTCATTAATAAAGAATTACTGTCATTTCATACAAATCAACAAGCAATAAGTGAATGTCTTAATTTCTGAATTGCACTGGAGGCGTTTTCAGGTTAGGAGCATCATGCAGATATTCTTTTTATACATTTTCATAATTCAGTGTAAGAAATGTTGGATTTTATTTCACTTTTTCCAAAAGTTAATATATACTAGTCTTAGAATGATATGGAAAGAAGAAATTAGTATACAAAAAACGAAAATTAGATAGGGCGACGTGAAACAGATAAGCAAATGTTTACATAAAAGTGGGAATAGCCTATAGTTTCTATCGTGAACAGTGATAATGGAAGATAGTGATAATATGGTGATGGAAAAATGCGTCTTGCGACACTACGTACATTCCGTGGATCATTTTTACCGTCATTGTCTGGATACTGTAATTAAGAGAAATTTCATGCATGTGATGGAAAAAAAAAAAAATGTGCTAGATATGCAAGATCTTTTCAGCGAGAACTGGTCTCCTGTGTAGGAAGATTTATAAAAACGAGTCTTGAGTACATAAACTATAAAACGTGTGACCGCCAGCCAATTTCTTCTTTTTGCTACATTTTCCGGGTTAGTGTACTAAAGCGTATAACTGTAATGTGATACAGAGTCAAGTCTTTCTTCTCACATGTAATATTTTTAACGGAATGTCCTTCTGAAAGCTGTAAAGTTCATAGTACAACACTGTAACTTAAAAAGATAAAAGCGTAAATGATGTGCATTCTAATAAAAGACTCGATAAAAAAGTTTAGGATGTGGCAGTGTGGGGAGAGAGAGAGAGAGAGAGAGAGAGAGAGAGAGAGAGAGAGAGAGAGAGAGAGAGAGAGAGAGAGAGACTATGTGTGTGTGTGTGTTTGAGTGTGTGTCATGGCAACGATTGACTATATTAAGAAAGTTTGCAATAAGATATGATACTAGCTTACAAAAACCCTTTATTACTGAGGCAACCTATTAGTGCGCAAGTGGAACCACGATTGAATTCCATTTACACCGACACACCAGATAAATAATTATGAAGATATAGAGTTTCTGCTTAATTAAAATAGAAAGACCGAAGCAGCGTCACTAAAACAAGACACGTGGACTGTTTATTAACTCTTTACTTCGTTGTTTTCTTCACCAGTATAACACACACGATGCAAGGTGTTGAAGCAGAGAGACTGAGGGAAACTTAAGCACTAAGTTAGGCAGGACGGAAATATTTACAGCAGCAGGAAATGCAATGAATGTTACAAGACCCGACAGACTCTTGACACGGTGGAGGTCAAGGGATGTGCTATAAACTTCTCGTTGAGGTGCCTGTGCGAGTTTTTTGTCGTGCAGGGATGTGAAGGAAAGACAAAGAGAAGTGCTGCAGTTATTTGCAACAGATGTCAATCATCAAAGGGGTAGAGAATGACATAATTGAAGAATGACAACTGACATCATAAATATGGCTGTTTGCTTTAAATGAATAGTAGATTAAATGTCATAGGAAACCATCAGTTATTCATGAGAAGTGTTACGTTGAAGAATTTCGTAACGTACGAATCAAGTTTGCTGTGGAAATAACTAAAGAAAGAGAAGAGTCGCGTGTGCTGTGGAAATAACTACTTATGTTATAAGTACATGGAACAAAAGCAAGGCAGAGTCGCTTATAGAAGAAGCAGCAGAAACCATTTCTTGATGTTGGGTGTTAATACTTCAAAACCCATGAGAAGAGAAACAAACATTCCTGCAAACATACATAAAGTCCATCTTCTCCCACTATTGTGGAATGGTTCGAAAATCTGCTGTTACCTTACATCTTGAAGCTTTGATCCATGACTTTTACCAACACAATAGTGGGCAGCATTGTAAAAAAAAAAAAAAAAAAAGTTTTTTTTTAATGCAACCCTCCGTTTTTTGGAGGTTTTGCATTGGAAAAAAAAAAAACGGATTTTCTAAAAATGCATCCCTCTTTTTTTCGGGGGGGAGGGTTTTGCTTTGGAAAAAAACCTGAGTTTTTTTTAATTCAACCCTTTTTTTGGGGGATTGCATTTAAAAAAAAGCCGGTCTTTTTTTAAATCCAACCCTCTGTTTTTTTTTTGGGGGGGGTTTTATTGTTTTTTTTTCACTTTTTTTGTGAATTCCTCATATTTATATGTAAATCAGCTTAAATAAGCTATTGAAAAAATAATCTAGAGTGAAACAAAAGGTTTGAACTGTAATCTGAAGGTCATGTTGATCCAGATTGGTCCGGTTGGACAAAGCCTTTGTTAACTTGTGCTGTACAGGAAATGACTAGGCTTTTTCATTTACATTTTTTTTTTATGTATGTGTAAAGACGGCTTCATGCTTGATGAAGCAGCCTTCCTAACCTTATTTTTAACTAAAGCTACATGTCAACTCAAGGGATATTTATAGGTAAATTCTCTCTCTCTCTCTCTCTCTCTCTCTCTCTCTCTCTCTCTCTCTCTCTCTCTCTCTCTCTCTCTCTCTCTCTCTCTCTCACACACACACACACACACACACACACACACACACACACACACACACACACACACACACACACACACACACACACACACACACACACACACACACTTGCTTTCTTGAGCAACATCTGTGAATGAATTTAAGGGGCTTGAATACTAGGGAATACATTTAGGGCTAGAGCGAAAAGAAAATAATGTAGCTTCTTCTCATTTGTGGATACGTATAAACACACAGTTAATTTCTCACTTTATTAAATGAAATCTTAATATATTCATAAACTAGAACTGAAGTCCACACCACCCTGCTTGGACCTCACTAAACTCATCCTACCTGTCTTTCTTTTGCAAAGCTGTCATCTTTTCATCTACTAGATAATACTTGTAAGAGGTAACTCAAAAGGTTAGCGCGTAGAATTATAATGCCGTCATATCAATGAAGTGTCGAGTAAGATAAATATATAAACACCATTCTAGTCGATAAGCAGTGTCTTGTATGAAGAATATGGTGACAAAATACTTAAGCTGTGACTTATTGTCTTGCCCATAATTGTGCTGTCTGACCGCTCTTCTGGAGTTGGTATGCCTGACGCACGTGAAGTGACAGTCTCTCCTACCACTTTCTCTCAGACAGTAGACATTTTATGCGTCCCTTTCACTAATGATGGAAATTATATGCTTTCAATAGAAAATAAAGAACCACATACGTACAGCAATCAAACGCCAAACCCTTAGGCTAAGGTAACATGTACACACACACACACACACACACACACACACACACACTGCTTCAACTATATCCTAAGCAGGTATGAGTCGAGACTGCTGAAGCAAGAAGCCGACCAGTATATGGCGATAGTTAGCATGCGTTGCGAGTTACCTGTCTGACTGGCTCATGGCAATGGATGAGCGCTGGCAGCAAGAGTTGATTAACAGACAGATACTAGCCGGTGTTAAGGGAAGACGTGACGACCAAATGTGCAGGAATATATATATATATATATATATATATATATATATATATATATATATATATATATATATATATATATATATATATATATATATATATATATATATATATATATATAGATAGATAGATAATGTCGAGTTGTCTGACCCACATTTGTGTAAACGTCAGTCATCTCCACCAGCGTATTGTGTGTCTGTCTTGTTGCATATAAATGTGGAGTGAGAACACCAGTGATGCTTTGCTGTAACGTTACTTATGCAGAAATAATAAATGTGGTAATATTACCTAAATTTCAAGTGACTGATACAACTTGGATGGTGTGGAGACTTTTACAATAGATATTTCGAAGCACTATCGGTACTTAGATATTGGTGTATATATTGGTATAATATCGTATGCATATCATCTTATGACTACATTAAGCGTAACGACGAATGTTATAAGGTTGTTGACGCATCGCTGCCACTGGTTCAGGGAAAGGGATAAAGTTGTTCACTGGCAGACTGCAATGATTCCTTCCCTTTACATCTCCCACCGCACTTAAAGACGTTTGTAAGTTGGTGGTTTGCTTTTTTATTTGCTTGTCATATTTGTGTTTTGTCAATAGCTGCTTTGCCTCTTTACATTCCAATTATTGAAGACACGTAAGGGTGTGGTGGTGTGCTCCTCCTCACAGATGGTTATCGTTCAGTAAAGAATTTTTGAAACGCTAAACAAATAATATTCACTCAGGCTAGTGATGCTTTCCCTTCAGACAGAGGATGCGTGGATGAACTTGGATCGCACAGTTGTAACCTTGCAGACAGAGAGCAACATTGTGGTGATTGCTTTGTTAATGTAAATGGGCGGCACTTGCTCAAGTATTTCAGGTTTACTGCCTGCGAGAGTGATTCTTATCTCGTTATGGAGAAGAAGCGAAGCCTTCTGTTTATCTTATGCGAGAAGAGATTCGCCTCTCGTAACGACGTGAGAATTTCTTTTAATGATCATTTTGTTATATTTTATTTTGTTTTGTATTTTGATATTTGTCTCGTTTTTCAACTTTGTAGTTTAATATAATACTTTATGACGATGAGATGAGCAGTGGTTAAACTGTTCTTTGCTTCTACTAGTATTCAATGTACGCAATAAACACAAAGATTGTATGGTGATCCCAAGCTCTTTGACCTCTGATATGAAGTTTTATGTGGTTTATATTTGACTTCTACCTCGTGACGTCAGGTAACCACCTCCATGAATCCTGTAATTGGTACAAATGATCTAAACTCCGTTACGTTCTATACCTGTTCTTGTGTTCATCTCTAAGGAATCAGTGTGCTTGAATGTTTTGGCTGATGCATCCCGCTGTGCTGAAACAAAACAAGAACTGACTCGAGGTGACCCACACGTCTAGCGCATGATCGTGATTGCTTTATCGCATCCCTGACGGTGCCTAACATTACCCAGTCTGATAATGTGACAGCTCCATATAACTCCCAGTGTTTTGATCCTAGGAATACATGATCAGTTGACTGGCAAACAAGCAGAAAGGAGTTCCTGACCTCTGTGAGAGCTTCTGCAGGATTGAAAAATGAGCAACTATACCTTCCTGTATATTTGTGATTATTTTTTTTTAATATGTATTTGTCTTGAAAAAATGACTGGTATATACAGTTCTGTATGGGGATGTAGGACAATGTAAGATCTCTCCTTGGAGAATTTAAAAGATCTTGATATAGGAAAGAAGTGTACAATTTCTTTTGCCTCCGCCCCTCTGCTCTCTCTCTCTCTCTCTCTCTCTCTCTCTCTCTCTCTCTCTCTCTCTCTCTCTCTCTCTCTCTCTCTCTCTCTCTCTCTCTCTCTCTCTCTCTCTCTCTCTCTCTCTCATTTTTCTTTTGATAGTTTGTTAAATATATTATTCATAGCTTTTTTTTTATAATTGCTTGCATAAAGCATTAGTAATAATAGTATAAGTAATATTGGTAGTATTATATTTTATTGTTTAGGATGCCGTTGGTGTTACTGATGTGTCTGTTAGTTATTTATCGGATGACTTGAAAGGTCATGGGGGGAACAACCAGCAGTTTTCCCTCCCGCTCCAGAGGTATGCATTGCCGTGCAAAAATAAATAAATAAATAAACAAAATACATCAGTAGGAATAGGTAAAATAGAATAAATAACAAAAACAGAATTCTTTATCTGTCTTCTTACAGAAATCACGTGCATTCAAATCTAGTTTTATTATATAAATCAAATATTTGTGCCACATTCATATGCAATAATACTGTCATATCAATGACCTTGTATTAAATTGGGATATTTCTTAAATCTTGCACCTACGTACGTAAGATTTTTGAGGGTGATGAAAGGGTGAAGCGCATTTCATAAAAAGAAAGTGTTTATATGATATCGGGACTGAAGAAATCATCTAATATCATCCAGAATCTCTCAGGTGGATAAAGAAAAGAAAAAAAAAGTCTTCCACATAAATGCATACGTCATTCCATGAAAAAAAAATGCATTGCACACCCTATCACATCAGACTTAATATTCCCGTCAAAATGGTGTTACTGGGCTTACATACGAAGACGCCTATTATACGTGAAAACGCGGAGGGCGTCCCAAACTGGCAGGAATTTTTTTATACCAACGTTCATCCTGGTTCGGGTTTCTCCGTGGTATCAATATGTATTTCTGCTCCTCTTCTTCCTCTTTCCAAATGCTCAAGTTATACCTCCGTGCTGATCCTCAAAGCTTCTGCACGTCGAGAAAATCTACAGAGCAGTATAGGCCGGCAAAGTTGCCGGCGTGTTGTCTTACGCCCACCGCAACCCGCGAAGTTCCTCCTGTCAGGATCAGGCACTTGCCAGCGGGTACAAGGGGAAAAAATATATAACAAAGGCTACCGTCAGGACCGTCACAACCTGCTGTCTGGGGCTCGTGCGTCACTGGTTGCCCACGCACCTGGTGAACTTTAACTTTAAAGAAAATACAATATTTAACTTGTAAATTTAGAATCCTATGATAAGCTGTACGTTGTTTCGGTGCTCGATTATGAATTATCCCCCAAAGGTTCATAGACCAAGATTCTTTTCTGGTCTCTGAGCCACTGGTTAATGCGAGTCTCCCTTATCTCGGATCACAGGACTGATTGTGACATTGAAGCTATCACAGTCAAGCACCCCAATTAATTATTTTCAACTCGACATTATTTGACGAGTAACACAAACGTACGTTGGGCTGCCTGGCAAGGACTGGAACTGAACTCATTAATTCACCACCAGGCGACTGATTTACTATTATATTTCCATGGTTGTGGTGAGACGATCTCCTAATTGGAAATTTGTTCACACTGTGTGCACTCAGGAATTATGGAAATCCTTGCCTGCTTCTGTATTTCCTTCTAATTTTGACGAACTGTTTCAAGAGGAGGGTTACAAGACACTCCTCAATTTTTTATATCCCCTTTGACTACACCTCCGGTGGGCTTTTTTTTACCCTTTTTTTTTTTTTTGTTGCTCTAGACCAGAGATCCCTTTTAAATCAAGAAAAAACTTACTCAAGAAGACAATTAATAAATTCTTATAAAAGAGTGACATAATGAATACAAATTAGATTTCATTGTTCTTCGTTGAGTATCTGTTCATGACAATTCTCTCTCTCTCTCTCTCTCTCTCTCTCTCTCTCTCTCTCTCTCTCTCTCTCTCTCTCTCTCTCTCTCTCTCTCTCTCTCTCTCTCTCTCTCGCTTTTCCTCCACGTAACAGTCATTGGTCCGTTTCTATTTTAAAAGAAAGAAAAATACCAAGCCATGTAAGGCGCGAGTGACGCTACAGTAACTTTTCTGCCTAAAGCATTTACCTGCAGCACAATGCTTCCCTTCCTCTCTCTCCCACCACCAGCCCCCGTTGTCCATGAACGAGTCACGCTGAGTCGCCCACGACCTGCCCCCACGGCCAGGAACTATTGTGTGGGGGAAAGCTGTGGAACTTTATTACTGTAGATTTTCAGAAAAGGAAGCAAGAAAAAAACAGGAAAGTTGCGACGTTTTAAACATATAAGTGGATAGATAGATACAGATAGATGGACATAGAAAGATAGGTAGAAAGATAACTAAGATGTATAGATACGTAGATGCGTAGATGTGGTGATATAGGTTTAAGTTGCTGTTTGAAATATTGTATTAATGAATAGATACATAGACAGATAGGTACATAGAAAGAAAGTTAGGTAGATAAATAGCTAGATGCGTAGCTAAGTAAATAAATGTAGGTATAGGTAAGTAGATTGGTAAATAAAAAGATAAATACAGGTAGATATATCATCAATCCCTACTTTCTTGACAAACTACTAATGTGTAAAGAAAATCCAATCATACGATGTGTGGGGGAAAAGGAAGTTATATGAAAAAGTTAATAGCTCCGTGCTCATAAGTTAGGTATTCACTGTAATTACCCTGAAAGGAGGTACGTTCCCAAACACCTGAATATATTAATCTCCTTCCCTATAATTACTGCAGATAAGCGACTGACTCACTTCATCATCTTCACCTCTAACCTGAACCACCTAACAGGCACCCTTCCTCTCGGTGATACCGCGTCTCATTTACCTAACCTGCCCTTATCTCCTAACGAGGCCTAGATTCTCTGCTCGTTAACCAAGCGTAACGTGCGGGATCACACGCACCCTCTTAAAAGACAGGTAGGCTTCTGTTTGTTCTTCCTTTGTGTTTTTTTATGTAATTAGTGGTAAAATGCTTCTTTGCTACACCATTATTTTCGCATGTATTTATTTGAGAAAAAACAATATAGGGTACTGAAAGCGGGTAATTTATCCATATATACCGCGAGATGTGTAAAAGTCATATAGAGTGCAAGGGGTTGAATCAGAAACCGTATCTAGAGTTCCGCGACACTAAATCACATGCCATTCTCGAACTGGCCAGCGATATCACCCCACCAAGACAATTGTGCTGTTATTTCCTCTCTAGAATGAGTCAGCACCGTAACAA
>NC_087165.1:12113511-12168511 GCF_035594125.1 Scylla paramamosain | reverse complement strand
TAAAGAAGGTGAGGGATTTTTGGTAGCGATAAAAAATGGATGCACCATAAAGGAGAAACCTTCCTCGTATATGTCGTCGCGGAGAAATGTCAGAGGGTGAGGAGTTTGACGAATAAAACCTCCCTTTAGTGCCCTAGATCTGCGCGTGCTGAGTTAGGGTTGGTCACAGTGTTGGTAGTGACGCTCTTCAAATACTTTACCAAATCAAAGAACACATGTATCCCAGGAATACAATTATCAGTTCAGACGGATGCCCACACACACACACACACACACACACACACACACACACACACACACACACACACACACACACACACACACACACACACACACACACACACACACACACACACACACACACACACACACACACACAGCTATCATCTACACACAAAGGAACTATACCACGTAAAATATTGACGACGCCACAATCGTATCCTAATATCATAGACTGTGTGTGTGTGTGTGTGTGTGTGTGTCCCCTTCCCCAGCCTCGGCAATCCCCAGTCACCAAGAGACACACGACCACATGACACGTGCGCCTCTCAGCACAAACACCCTGACCGCCTCCAGGGTGGGTTAGTGGCGGTGATGGGCTGGGCTGATCGACCAAACCACTCATCTCCGACGCACATCATAAACCATCTCGCTATGACTGATAAATTTGATTGTCTCGCTCCTGATGGTTGAGTGAAGGCCACGTCTCCCGTTTCTATTCCTTTGTTTACCCTCTTCTTTGTCTCGGGTGTTCTATATGGAATGTTTCTTTCATAGTGTACATCAAAGAAAAAGTAGAACTCTAAAAGTGGTGATGAAGATGTTGTTTGATGTAGGGAAATATCACACACACACACACACACACACACACACACACACACACACACACACACACACACACACACACACACACACACACACACACACACACGAGTAAGCAGACAGGCAGACACAGTAAAAATAAAAACAGACGAGCAGACGCATCCAAAAAACAGTACATGGTGTCTGGCACAGTAATCTATTCCTTGCCACTGGTTGAACATCGTACTATATTACCCAGGCAAAGGAGGAGTGCACCAGACAACAATGGCGAGACATTACCCTGTCGTAGCAAAAACTGGAAACACGCCTGGAGGCTTCCTTGTAGACTCGGCGCTGGTAGACTAGTGAGCTCAAGGTCGTAGCTATTGTACATTATATTCTTACTTTACAAGGGAGACTTAAGCAACGCCTCTAGTTACCCTAGCAGAGGTATTGGTATCATGTTCTTTGTTACCATGTTTTTAAGCCTTAATAATTCAAAGCCTGTGTGTGATTACAGATTCAACTTACCTATCATTTTTTATTCCTACATGACACACGAGACTTAAGCAACGCCTTTTAGTCACGCTGGCAGATATCATGTTTCTTGTTACCATATCTTTAAACGTTAATTCGAAGCCTGTATATGATCAGAGGCTCAAGTCGCTAGCCTAAAGCAGAGAGAAGAGTTTCTAAAACATGGTGATTGCACATCAAGTAGTTTTGATTGCTGGCTATTATCGTTACTCTTTCGGTCGTGTTTTATTTCCTTGTGTTTACACAAGGATTTAAATTCATAATGGTTATCTGTAGTAATCAAACATGATTCTCGGATGTTGCACTGTGATTCTCTCTCTCTCTCTCTCTCTCTCTCTCTCTCTCTCTCTCTCTCTCTCTCTCTCTCTCTCTCTCTCTCTCTCTCTCTCTCTCTTCGTCTTTGTCTCCGTCTCCATCTCAGATCAATCAGTCACGCTTCTCGTCTGGCAGCGAGCAACACGCGTCCACCGGATAAAACGAGACCACGGGTCACCATTTTAACATTGAATTCTCTCTCTCTCTCTCTCTCTCTCTCTCTCTCTCTCTCTCTCTCTCTCTCTCTCTCTCTCTCTCTCTCTCTCTCATATATCAATTCACTGTTCTGTTATGGGTATTGTTGGTGTGATATTGTTGATCCTGTTGTTTTTAGTAATCACTATCTCTGTGCAGCAGCCACCGATGCTGTTGCTTCTGTTGTTTTTAGTCATTGGCGTTAATGCATTGCCTTGTCGTTGTTGCAATAGTGACGATAATTTTGAAAATTTACCACATTTGCTTAGTAATTTTTGTTGCTTATTGGATTTATTCGTGTCGGTATTTTATGAATCGCCCCATAAATCAAGTGGTGTGAGGGTAAGTATTGAGTTTTTTAACAATCGACACCGGAAAATGCTGTACTTTCTCTTCTGTGTTTCTCTTTTCGCCAAATTATAGGAATTTCCGCTTTCCCTCGGTGTCTGAAGGATGTTGGTGAATGGCAGTGTCGAGTGGCAGCACCACATCTGAGAATGTTAAGAAAGGAAAGCGTTACCTATTTTCTCCTGCTGTGCCTTTCATGAAGTCTTAAGGAAATACACTGAATAATTTACTTTTCTCTTTATTCCTTGATACTACTTTTTGTAGTAGGGATACAGACATTAACTATTTCTCGTACTTACATTTGACTTCTCTAGATTCAAGATAGAATTAGATTATTGGAAAGAAAGGCAAAGAAGACAACTTCATTATATATATATATATATATATATATATATATATATATATATATATATATATATATATATATATATATATATATATATATATATATATATATATATATATATATGAGAGAGAGAGAAATGAGGTCTGGAACCGTGATGTAGGTATTTGGCACGCCAGACTCACAGACGAAAGCACCTGCTAGTAGACCATTTGAAATTGTTACCTTTCGCGTTGTACGCCTCTAGCTAAGTCGCCCTAACCCAGCGTTGCGTGGTGTCTGGTTGAACTTTCCCCTGTCTATTGTGGAGCCCTTTGTCTAACTGTGGTATTGTGTACCGTGTTGACGTCAAGTGGCACTATTCCCACTCTGAACAATGACCACATTCCAACAAGATCTATCACCTTGTTTCATCCACAAGCCTTGTAAACATCACCTCGTTGCCCTTCCTCCACTACCACAAAAATCAGCAACGAGGCAGGAAGTATTCTCATGGATTGTTCGCTGAAGTGATAAATGGTCTCTCTCTAGAGAGATATAAAAGTGCATGACTTCCCTAAAACACACTAGGTCTGAGTACCATATCTATGTAGTAACTAAAATACAGAATGAAACACACCAAGTGACTATCAACAGAATCATGTAATAAGAAACAGATTAGCAGAGGTGAAATCCATTGTTACCTGTATATGAGTAACTTTGGTATAAGAGATTAAAAACAAAATTGAATACTAACTAACGAAAGTTTTTAATAAATTATGAAAAAAAAAATGCGTTGCTGTGTACAAAACATACACGTTGCTGTCACAGGTTTTGTAACCCGAAAGCAGTAAGAGAGAAAGGTTTGCAGCTTTTTCAAAGACGAATTCACGGTAACATTCTCTTTCCTTCAAGAAACATTGCTGCGCTGTACCGTAGTTTATAATGAAAACTTAAACACTTAAAGGTGCGTCCACACGATCGAACAATGCTCGACGGACAAAATCGTTACCATATCAGAGGAGAAGCAGGATGACGTCATAAGCGGTGAAACGATGGAAGTGGATCTGGCAACAATCAGTGGTACCAGATGAGGCTGTTTACCACTGTTTCAACTCTGCTCACAGGGCAAAGACCGGTGGACAATGTTCGAAGGTGATGTCCGTTGGCAACTCAGGCATTTAAGTCAGTGTGTGGCCTTGGACGAGTGGTGCAGTACATCACTACCATGGTCCACAAGAAAAAAAAGAAGGCTAAAAAAAATTGCACTATGCAGCATGATCATTGCTGTACTCTGTGAGGAGGAGGAGGAGATGACAAGAAGGGAATGGTGCAAGGACTGGTTGCACAAACGAAATGAAAGGGGAAGCCATGCAACCATTTTGCAAGAATTGAGAACTGGCTATGAATCGGACTTTACGAACTATATGCGGATGGACCCAAATACCTTCTACGATTTATTGGAAAAGTTAAAACCTTTTATAACAAAGCAGGACACCTGTATGAGGGAGAGCATTTCACCTGCAGCACGTCTGGAAGCAACGTTGAGGTACCTTTCCACCGGGTGCTCCTACAGTTCACTTCAATACAGCACAAGGATTTCAAAACAGAGTCTGTCTGCAATCATTCCTGATATGTGCCAAACCATCTATGATGTGCTTAAGGATCCATACTTAAAGGTAAGTAATGCTTGTTTGTGACGGTGCATATATTATGAATATGACTTGCGTAATGTGAAGAACATCTCTACAGTTAAGCATAGACGCGAGATTAATTACATACATTATATACATCTTGTTAGGTGTATGTAAAAAGACCCAAGTGCTTGGTGTTTGGCCACTCGTACATTACCCACGTTGAAGCGCAACCCGTCATATAAAAGTGCATCTCTACACATATGTCACATATGTAAAGTTGTTCATGAATATTGTTTCTAAACCAGGGACAAAGACATACTACCACTTAACTGTCACAGATTTATTGTTAACATATTAATGCCACTTCAATACAGACAATAATGGTCGTACTACATAATTAGCCAACAACCTTGGATGAAAAGGTGAGCTTCCCTAATTTCCCCAGATAAAGTACCTCAGAAATTAGTTTCTGTGCATGGATCCTATTTTCTACATTCATCTTTCGCAAATCATTGGTAACAACATCACCAAAAGCACTTTCTTCATCGCTATCCTTCTCCGATCGAGATAATTCTTTCAGTTGATGAAGCGCTTCTTCAAGCACCTCATGCCTCTCGTCAGTGAGTAAAGACCTTTTTCTCCCTCGGGTAGTTTGAGTCTGAATGCGTGAAGACTCAGGCGTTGCAGGTGGTACATTATCATGCGATGTACTTGGGACAGGTGTGACAGGCGTTGGTGTTGTATGGGTTACAGAACCATCTTCATTTTGTTGAAGTATAGGATCATTGAAAATCTGGAAATAGATACAAGCCATTAGTGTATGTCAACGTGTATTATCGTTTTAATTTCCTGTGAAAGAGAGAGAGAGAGAGAGAGAGAGAGAGAGAGAGAGAGAGAGAGAGAGAGAGAGAGAGAGAGAGGAGGATAATGTATTATATATATCGAGAACGCATACAAAAGACCTTTAATAACATTTTTCTCATTAACAGACACCCCAAACAGCGGAGGAGTGGAAGCGTGTAGCACAGGGATTTTCCAAGAAATGGAACTTTCCTAATTGCATCGGAGCAGTTGACGGGAAGCACATCCTGATAAGGCCACCACCTGATAGCGGCTCCTTCTACTACAACTACAAAGGAAGCCACAGCATAGTGTTAATGGCTGTCTCCAATGCAGACTCAAACTTCATATATGTTGACGTGGGCACTAATGGAAGAGTGTCGGATGGTGGAGTGTGGGGTAACTGTTCTCTCAACCAGCGTATTGAAGCAGGATCTGCCGGTATGCCAGATGATGAGGTACTCCCAAACAGCTCAAAAATATTACCATATGTGATCGTTGCTGATGATGCATTTCCTCTGAAGCGTCATATCATGAAGCCTTTCTCTCATCAAAATCAAAACCTTGAGCAACGTGTGTTTTCCTACCGACTGTCAAGAGCTCGACGCACCGTAGAAAACGCATTCGGAATACTTGCTAAAAGATTTGAAGTGTTTCATAAAGCCATTAACCTTGAACCAAAAAAAGTAGAGAAAATAGTTCTTGCTTGCACTGCACTACATAATTACCTTCGCAAAGCACCTATCACCCCAACTTTGTGTTCTGATGCAAATATAGAAAACGCTGATGAAATCCTTGGCATGCTACCGCTCGAGTATGAAGAACACACCACCATCAACGGCACAATTGTACGCAATCTGTATATGAAATATTTCAATGAGGAAGGTACTGTGATCTGGCAAAACAGACATACATGAGGCTAAGTTACAATAACTCGGGAGTAAAATTATAATAGTAATGTATCATAAAAATCACCAATGTTGCATATTGAACATATTTTACATTGCTTTGTTGACAAAATGTATTATAAAGGTAGATTGTGGCAATAAAGAATGTATGGCCATTGTTTGGTTTTTCATTTTTTTTTTCATTCAAAGACAGGTAAACAGACAGATATACGACAATTACGTACTCACCTCATGATCAGACACTTCTTCAGGCACAAGAGACACTTGGCTATCCATACTTGACACGGATTCTCTCTTGCTGTCGCCATCGTTGAGGAAGCAGAGGTCATCAAAACACCATAATATGGGGGTGTAAATGTCGTCAGCACCAGCCCCCGACTTCTTTGATTTCTCCTGTTTTCGTAGTTCTCTCCTATATTGACTACGGATGGATTCTATTTTTTTCTTCACTTCAGAAGCAGTAACAGATAATCCATTTCTATTCAGTCCTGCCGTTATTTCATTAATGGCCGCGACACGTTTGTTCCTATCCTTGTACACAGTAGACTTTACATTCCATAGGCATGGATTCTGCCGGTATAGTTCTATTAGTAGCAGGGTCTCTTTTCTGTCCCAGTGGCAACTCTTCTCATTGACTGAGGTACTGCTGGCCATGGTCACAGGACGATGAGAACTAATGAACTGACGGACTTTGAAAATCCTGTAACCAAGTGACTTTGCTCGTCGAGTGTCTGGCAGTATCGTATAATTCCACACCAGACAGTGTCTGACGTTTCGATGCTGCGAACACGGACAATGTCCGGTACACCACTTGGTGCTCGCTTCTGACGTCATCAACGAGCCTTTCCGCTTTCCACTGGTAGTTGGTAACAATTTTGTCCGTCGAGCATTGTTCGATCGTGTGGACGCACCTTAACGGAAAGACCAGTCAGTCACCCGAACTTTTAGAATACCCTACGAGTCTTCATTATGGGTCTGTAGGTAATTTTCTTTAACACGCCTAAATTCTGATTACCAACTTTAATTGTAATATGAGTAGCCTCTGTATCTTGGACGGATAGTTTCACCGTCCGTCATCGCACTGGTATGAATGATGTATATTGAAACATTGAAGAGTACCTCAAAACCATCATAAAATATTGATCTGAGTATGTGCGGTCTGCACTCTAAGTAGAGAGGTGGTAGATGCACTACATATATGCATGGTAACAGGAACCAGAGCTCCATAATGTGTGTACTCGCTGACCCACATAGAGGTACAGGGTGAAGCAAAAAAAAAAGTGCCCAGACCTCTCTCTCCCTACTCTACCATTCCTTACACCTGCAGGCCACATGAATGGTTACCTGTCGTAAAGTATCAGGAAGAGAAAGACTGGTGACCCGGATGCTGTAAATGTAGTTTCTTACTCAACATAGGGTATAAAAAAATAAATAAATGAGACAGCTATAAGCAGTTAGGCGAAGTGCAAATCACATTATCCCTTGTAGTTGATTAATACTGAAAAACTCCCTTTGAGATCAATGTACAGTGACGACTCGGCCCGTGTGACGTCATCCGTGGCACTTGAGAGAAGAGGAGGGCTGTAGGTTAGGGGGAGAGGGAGGAGAGGCAGCTGTGGCGGGGCAGGGCAGAGGGGGAGAGAGGAGGGAAGAAGGGCCGCGGGTCACTAATAGAATGTGCGCGGCTTTACGAGTCGCTGGCGTCCGTGTGAAGGGAAGTGACCAATTGTTGGCTCTTCTGTCACTATTGTCCACAGTTTTATGGTGCTCACCTTCCCTCCTCCCCCTCCTCCTCGTTACTTAGATCTCTAATTCCTCTGTTTCTTTCCTTCATTCTTCATGTTGCCCACGTAATTCTCTCTCTCTCTCTCTCTCTCTCTCTCTCTCTCTCTCTCTCTCTCTCTCTCAGTAGCTTCTGACCCGCCCAACTACTTCTTATTTTTTTTTTAACTACCTATACTTGTATTGTTTTTCCTTAGTTCTTTAGTTCCAGTTCCTCCTCCTGTTTTATTTTTTTCATCTTTAATATATTTTTCTTTATTTCGCACGCTGTGAATTGTTCACCCTACTCCTTCACTTTTTATTAATTTGGTATTCACAGCCTGCACTCGCATGAGGAAAAGGAGTTTGTCGTGTTACCCCTTTAAACCAGCGTACATTTTCTGTTATGGTCATTTTATGGGAAACTCTTACATTCAATTTGATACCTAAGTGTGTGTGTGTGTGTGTGTGTGTGTGTGTGTGTGTGTGTAAATATATATATATATATATATATATATATATATATATATATATATATATATATATATATATATATATATATATATATATATATATATATATATATATATATATTATATTTTTTTTTTTTGCACCCTCCACAACAGTAACACAATAGCATTACGTAATCTCCTCTAAGCATTACCTAGAGTGCTTAAGGGTGATTATCACTGACGTACATATTTTTATGATCGTCGGATTACACAGATTACTGTCATCATTAGCAAGATATATGCATACTTCCATTACTAGAAAACGTACATTAACTTATTCGTACCAGTTTATCCTGAAAAAAAAAACTTACAACTTTAGTTAATGACAAAGCGATTAGCGTTGCCATCAGTCAGATTTCATTAAATGGGTATAGCATTCAACTTATTCTGTTGATACTGATCTTGGGAAAGTTCTATTCTTTTATTTTATTAATTAATTAATTTATCTATTTACTTACTTTATTTAGGAAGGTGTATCCCGCCACGCACTTACGTCATTTTCCTGTGCCACTTTTGTGATACGGGAACTTGGATCAAAGGGGAATGAAGGCAAACGCACAGGCGAGACCATCATGCAATCAGGCTCGCGCACCACACGTCTGTCTTGTACGAAAACATGCATTCCTCCCACTGCAAGTTATACACACACACACACACACACACACACACACATATTATCAGAGAGAGAGAGAGAGAGAGAGAGAGAGAGAGAGAGAGAGAGAGAGAGAGAGAGAGAGAGAGAGAGAGAGAGAGAGACGTAGGAAAATGGATTGATGAAATAAGAAAAAAAGCAACAAAAAAAAACCGGTCTAGCAGGTACTGGAGAGAGAGAGAGAGAGAGAGAGAGAGAGAGAGAGAGAGAGAGAGAGAGAGAGAGAGAGAGAGAGATAGCACCTTGCGTCTTTTCATGTGTAAAATTGTGTGCGCTTTTTCGCATTACCGCATTTTTTTCTTCCTTTTTTTCATTCTTAATCATGTGGTGTGATTCACTAGCAGGTGTTAGTATAAGAAAAATGAAAAACATGGCCCTGGCAGGAAGAGAAATTCGCTTTAGAGTTATTTTTCACGAGTCAAGTAAAAAAGAATATTCGTATTCCATCATTTGTTCACGTGCGTCCTCTTTTTTTTTTTTTTTTTTTTTTTTTTTTTTTTTTTTGCTGTTTCTCCGTCCTCTTGTCCCATATCTACTTGTATGTACAGTACCTGATGGTCGACAACATACAGGACCTTTTGATGCTCTTGCGCCACGTTCATTTATGTACTCATTCATTCATTCTTTTATTCGTTTTTAATTTTCATTCATTCATTCATTCATTCATTCATTCAATAATTCATTCATTCATCTGTTTATTCATTCTTTCATTCGTTCGTCGGTTTTAAGGATAATTAGCGTCTTCTCCTTCAGTACTATGTGTCTGCTTCGGTGGGATTCATCATGCTATGCCCATCCTCGAACTCTACTCTCGAGGTTCCTCAAAGCGTGACCTTGATCCATTTATTACTATGATCATCTTTTTTTTTTGTTTACTTATTTATTTTTCATACGTTCAATGTTAAAAGATGATTCGCATGAAGACATAAAATGAAATAGTGGATTTTTTTTTCTTTTCTACATTACAAAGCTATCAGAGAGTAGCACAAAGCTATGTCAGAGAAGGTTGCAAGTGATTATGGGGGAAAAAAAGTCTAACACTGAAACAGTTGAAATAAACATCCTATCCTAGTAGTCGACAGAATCATTTCTACTAAGAGTCTTGCAGGCTTGCTTCCATCTCCTCCCTTCTTGGCTTTCCTAGAACAACGGCGATATCTAGGATTTGCAGACTATTTTTAAAGTTTTCTAACGTGTTGCAGAGTATTATGATATTTGTATCGCGTCGTAGGTTCTCATAATATTTAACTATTATGCTATTAAAAAAAATACCCTGGGAAAAATGTAAGATAGGTAATTTAACAAGGCTTTCGCTAGAACAATCTCAACAAGTAGTCGGTCTCTGGAATTTAATAGGCTTCTCGTATATACCTTGTCTTACATTTACGCATCTGAGTGATCCGATAGGCATCTTAAAATTAATTCCGGGGATGGCTGGCTGGTGAAGGAAGATAAATAATGCCGGACGTTGAAGTTCTAGTTAGTATTTTGTTATCACTACCGTATTATCTTGCAGTGCGGCGCCTCTTGGTATCTTGTACAGTCATTTTCATAGTAATTACTTTTGGTAATTTACTAATTGCATGTCTACTATTTCCCCTTCCTGTTACTCCGCTTCGCTGCATGTGACCTACTTTTTCTTACTACTTTTTCGTCTTACTTCATTCTTTCATACCTCTCTCACTGGCAAACTTTGGAAATTTTCAGTTTGATGGTGATTCTCCACCGTATCATGACTGACCATTTTAAGTGAGTTTTATGAAGACTTGCGGATGTAAAGTGGCCAGCCAGATATAAACGCTTTTCTCTCTCTTTTTCCTTTTTTTTTTTTTTCTTCTGGATAGAGAATTGAGTGTTTTCTTCATTTTTATTTTTTTCTCATTTATCTTTCGTTTAACTCTTGGTCAGGATTCTTTTAATTTTTTTGAGTTTTGCTGGTGGTTGGTTATATCAAAAACTAATTTACGTTTTAAAAATTCATTCCAATACGTGTTGCATTTCTTGACTGTGTTGCTATTAAAGGCATTGCATTTGTATAGCACGCGGATGATTATAACAATGCAATGACCCCTTTCACTCAACGTACAATGATAAGTGAACGTTATATTGTAACTCTACTGTAGTCTGAATTAAGAAGCGTTCAGTTCTAATTTGATCTCTCATCTCTGCTTTCACTTACTTCATTGTTGCGAACAGTAGACCTCTTGACACACAATGAAAGTATATTCATACCGTGGCCTGACACACTTGTCCATCCATAGGAAGATATATTGCAAGAAAGTCAGTATAACAAATATTTTATTTATTTTTTTTAAGAAGTGATAAGAAGAGGTGTATAATGAAGGAGGAAGAAGAGATAGGGATGAAAGAAGACTACTGATTAAGACTACTGATTAGACTACTGAAAACAAGGAGGTCATAAGACATGAAGAAAGAGGCAGAAGTTGGAGGAAGAGGTAAAGGAAGGGAATGTGGCGGAGAAGGAAGAGGAAGGAAACCACTCAACACTTCCTCCGCATGCTCTCCGTCCCACCCACCCACCCACCCTGCTGCTTTGTGTGGCTTATCGAGGCTGTCTTGCACTATGACTTCAGTGACTCGGGGAAAGAAAACGCAGCATACATCATCGTTTTAATGACCTAAAATGTACAAGTAAATGCTCTCTCGCTGAGTGGGTCATACACCACTATTGTCTCTCTCTCTCTCTCTCTCTCTCTCTCTCTCTCTCTCTCTCTCTCTCTCTCTCTCTCTCTCTCTCTCTCTCTGTTTTCTGCGTACTCCTTTAGGAAAGGATGTTCAGTTCCTGGTCTCCTACTTTCTTGTTTGGTTTTCCCTTCCCTAACCTCTTGTGAACTTATCTCTGCTTCTGTGCTGACTCATCCCCTCATCTTTTACTATGGCTGGCAATAATTCTCGGGTCAGCTCATTCTCTTCATCCTCGTATTACCAGTCGCAACCATCAGTAATAAGTTATGGTTTTCTCTCTCTCTCTCTCTCTCTCTCTCTCTCTCTCTCTCTCTCTCTCTCTCTCTCTCTCTCTCTCTCTCTCTCTCTCTCTCTCTCTCTCTCTCTCTCTCTCTCTCTCTCTCTCTCTCTCTCTCTCTCTCTCTCTCTCTCTCTCTCTCTCTCTCTCTCTCTCTCTCTCTCTCTCTCTCTCTCTCTCTCTCTCTCTCTCTCGTGTATGTTGTCTGTTTGTTTGTGTGTGTGTGGCCATCTTGTCTCGCGTCGCTCATCCTCCTATTGTTCCAGTTCTTTTATGAATTTGTATACATTTGTTCCTGATATTGCGTGTTTGTTACTACTGAACCACTATTTTCCTTAATTAATCAAGTAAATAAGCCTCTCTATCATTGCCAGGAGAAAACACACACACACACACACACACACACACACACACACACACACACACACACACACACACACACACACACTTTATAACTACAGTCATAAACCACTTGTACGAAATGAAAGCCACATTCCAACTTGTGTAGCATACCATCACTAGTCACTAATCATATGTAGGGCAAAGGAAAGACACATATGAATCTGAATGCTACTACAGAATTTATATGTTAGAAAGGCATACTAACCCTATATATAACCAGACAATAGACACATCATTTATCCGTCTCAGTAGCTCTGTATTCAAGGGATTACGCATTACCAATTGTGCCATAGAGAAAAAGCGCTCTACTTTCCCCCTTCCCCTATTTCAGTAACAGTATGCTTCTGAGGTGTTATAAACCTGATAGGATCTAGTCCCAAATTCATGTTAGTGGTGTAGGGTGAATCACATTCGGGTAAAAAACGTATACGAAAAAGCTGGTTCCTACATAAATATCTGGGACGAACCATCTCTTCTTCCCCTCTCCACTTTATTCTTTGTTTGTTCCTCCTTTTTATTTAAATAAGGTTCTTTTTTTCTGCATTTGGACGTGCGGACTGAGATCTTAAGAGCTGTCTTCATTTTTTTGTTTTCGCTGTGATTTATTTTCCCGGAGTAATTTGTGGTTTTATCGCGACGTTGTGGAATGATGTGTTTACAGGAATGCAGAAGTGTGATGACAAAGAGAGGTGTGTGCGCGTACAAGTGAAGGTTGTCTTGGTAGTAGTGGAACATCGAGGTTATACATAAATAACTACAAAACATTAAATGATTGTATGATAAGACAAATGGATACTTGTACAGTTTAAATCCACGCCTGCCCTCACTCGACACTATATGATGTCAGGTGAAAACAAATAATTAGCCAGTTATCTGTGCGCATGCCAGCCATCTTTTTCGTTCATGTTCCTGCCGCATCAACGATAGTATTTACTTATATATATATATATATATATATATATATATATATATATATATATATATATATATATATATATATATATATATATATATATATATATATATATTCCTCTTCTGACAGTTGTTGTTGTTTTTATGGGCGGGATTGGGGTTAGAGGATGTGAGAGAGGGTGGCGTGGCTGTGATGAAACGAGGGCGGCGTAGCCAGGAAGAGAGCCGTTATATAACATGAAAAAAATTAAGTGCATGGTTACAGATGGGTGGTGGTGGTGGTAGTGATGTAGGGTATCGTGTCAAGCGTGTTGTTTGGGACGTGTTATGTAATGATGATGATGATGGTAACTCGGGTAAGGCAAGTAAATATACACATACAAACTGCTTGAGGAGCAATTGGAATGCGTTTGCCGTGTTGTGAGAGAGGTAGGCAGTGTGCGGGAGGAAGACGGGAATCTTGACGTGAAGAGCATAGTAACGGTACCTAAAGCCACCGAGTCCTCTGGTACCCCTCGCCTCCTTCATCGCTCGGCTAGGTATTCCTCTCCAGCCATGACTTTCTCTTCTGCATTTCCATTCCTCTTGCATATCGCCGTCCACGTGTTCAAACGTGCTTCTCTACCTATCTTACTTGTCATTTCTTGCTAGCGAATCTCGTCTCTCCTTCCCTCTTCCCCAATCCCTTTTCCTCCATTCACTCCCTACATTCACTCTTCTCATTCGTTAGCTCTATCCCATTGTCCCATTCTTAACTTTCCCTCTGTTCATGTCATACAGTAGTAGTCAGGCCTACGAGGACCTAACCACAGACCACGGTGTTGTTCCACACCACAGGCATCCTGACCATTTTAAACAAAGACAATTGTATATGTATGTATGTATGTATGTATGTATGTATGTATGTACATATGTATGTATGTACGTATATTTGTCGGTATAACAAACACCTGTGATCATGTCTTATTTTCATGTGCCGTTCTTCTGCACACTTGTACAGAAAAAAACGGACTATGATCGTGAGAAGAACTATATCAACACTTCTCATCGCATGTAGGTTCACACCTTACAACAATTTATGTGAAATTATGAAGAACGTGATGTTGGCACCCACAACTTAAAGAAATCTTCATTGTTTTGTTGTTACTTATTTTGTGCAATTTTATTTTCATAAAACAGAACTTCATAAAAGGTCCATGAATTCATAAAAGGTCCATGAATTCATAAAAGGTCCATGAATTCAATAGGCAATGTTAATATTAACAACATGAATTCATAGGCACTTCTCCGAAATGTTTTTGCTTATCTCAGTAATTGAGTGTTGTGATTGAAAAAAAAAAACAGCAACGCCATTTATGAATGTAGTTAACTCATTTGTAAGATTTTTCTGAGACAATCCACACTGACAACAAAATACGCGGCGAAATGACAAAAAAAATAAAATAAAAAAATAATGATAATAACCCGAAACCACAGACCTGTACGGTAACTAAAAAAACTCGCATCCTTCTTTTCATTTCAGATTTCGGACTGGTTAAGATTGTTCTGCTGTTGATTTTTCATTTTCTATAAACCCTGGGCTCCAAGGGAATTGATGCAGTCTGTTACATTGCCTTATGTATTTATAAAGTTTTGATAAAGGACCTTTATTTATTGCTTTCTACATCACTCTGACACGAATCCAGTGCTTCCCGCTCTCTACTTTCGTTTGGTTTCCTTTCTGCTGCCGCTAAGATGCTCGCTGAAGTCTGTACCTCCAACCTTGTACAATCTTACTTGCCCAGCGCTACGCTAGAATGCGTGTGCTGAACTGGACGACTTATATTTATAGGAAAGAAGACGGTGTACAATTTATTATGGAAAGTATAAGAAGGAGGCTCTCCTGCGTGGCACCACCATTCACGTTACCTTGCCTTGTCCGTACGGTTTTCGCCTATCTTTATGTGACCAAGCCTACATACATCTGCTAGCACTTGCACAGTATCAAGCGTTCTTTGTGTGTCCATTGGTAGTAGTTTTCACCCATACAGATAGTTACTTTGTATTTTTTGTGCCTACTTGGTGAGACTTAATTAACTGGAAATTTGCGGGAAAGAAATTGAGGCTCTTTTTCGATTGCTTCCTCGCGTCACCATGTAGCATCCCACCTCTCCCTGATATTTTTGCGATCGCCGGTCCTATTCTTCGACATATCAAGGATTTTTTTAATTTTCTATTCACCCTCACACCCTTTCCCTTACCTTCTTATTGAAGCATATGTGTTGTTTGTTGATGTATGTCACAATGCGTTCTGGTTAATTTGATGTGTAACGTTGTCGTTCCCCTCATTCAGTTTATATATATATATATATATATATATATATATATATATATATATATATATATATATATATATATATATATATATATATATATATATATATATATATATATATATATATATATAAACACACACACACACACACACACTTATTTTCTGATAACCAATGCTAAAGACGGAATGTTTCACCGATTATTAACAATTATGCGTTGGAAATTGACTTCATTATTGTGATAAAGTGACATGTTTTAAGTACAATAAATTTTCCTGTACACTATATTATGAGAGCCATGGTGCGTTATGTTTGGCCTTCCTTTGTAGATTTGTCGACGGAAGTGATCCACCTAATCTGCACAACTCGAGCGTGCAGGTCAAGCGGCGAAATCACCTGTGTCGTTCTGCTTCCGTTTACCTCCTCTCCTTCAAGAAACTGTTTATCTTGTCTGGAGTTGAGGTTTCTTCATAAATGAAAAATGTTAGTGGTCATGAGAAAGGCGGTGAGGCTCATATCCACAGCTACTATGCCAAGTGCAAGGATATATTATCCAGAAGTCAAGATTGATCCAGCTCTTGCTCCACATATGGTTATTTCATGTTGATTTCCTTTTCTGTGAATGCTTGGACATACTAACTATGCGCCATCTAATCATCAAGAATTCTATGTTCGAGGTACGTGCATAAGTGCTTTCTTTTTCATTGCTGAATGAAAAACTAAGCAGTGGCGGTCTGGTCTTGTGCTTGGGGTGAAGAGTCTTGAGTAACTAAGGCTGAAATGCCTAAATGGAGGTGAATAGCCGGGCACATTACAACATAATTATCTTTCTGTCTGGCTGTAGCGGTAATATCTCTAAAATAAACTTTTTTTTTTTTTCAAAGCAAAGGGAACCTCGTGGCAACAATTGGAGACAAAGACAAAGCATGTATATAATGAACGCGGAGGAGAATAGGCGGCAAAGAGTAAGCAAAGGGCCTCACAAATTATCGGTGTAATGGGGCATGTAAATTGCAACCGTCTCGGAGTTTGGAAAGACTTTAAGAAAGAAGCAAAAGTATTATTTACGATAAAAGAAATATGAACGCGTGTGTTTTCTTGAGATGGGAGCATGACTTCTCTGCTGGAGTCCCGTCAAGAAGCCTTGTATTACCAAAATAAAAAAAAAGCACAAGTATAGAAATAACGGAGAGAGTAGTAAGGAGGCCCAATTTTCGAGCGTATCTGGCAGATGTTCCAGTGTGTTTGACAGCCGCGAGGTGAGGTCCAGGCGGCGGCGCGGAAGGAACTTAAAGGTTCAGGTCAGGTGAAACGAACAATGTGCCGAAGAACAGTTAATTAGAAGAAAACGTAATAATGATGATGATGACGATAGTAATAATAATAATAATAGTAGTAGTAGTAGTAGTAGTAGTAGTAGTAGTACAGTAGTGATAAGTAGTACTGCTCCCATTATAATCATCATTAGCTGACTTGCTTCACAGTAGAGAGATTCCTGGTTTTGATCCCACGCCCAGAGGAGAGACAGTGGTTTTGCGTTCCTTCACCCGGTACCTTTCACTCACTTAACCTGCCTAAAGAATAGGTGCACGACGTAAGCCGAGGAGTTGTGGCCTTTATAACCCAGCAGAAACACAACGTAACAGCATAAACTAAGAGGTACTCATAAAATTAAATAACTTTCCAACTGAGACTGCTATTTTTTTTTTAGGTTATATACATCTTAATCGATACTGTTAAGATGGAAGGAAATAAAATGGATATATAATTGTTCATAGTGTGATGGAGGCAGGCGTTATATTGTTGCTTCCCCAAAAAGAACAAGAGAAGAAATATCAGAGCATTACCGAATATCCCCCCGGACAGTTTAGTTAAGGCAGATTTTTGATACTCCTCTCTTGAAAGAGTCCAAGTAAGAAAGGACAAAACAAAAATGGGCAGAGATAAGAATGTCATCACACATTAGACTTGCAGCAACCGTCTGTGGTGATAATCATGAAGATAGGGAGGAGGAAGGTGGCATGCAGGTAGATGTTATGCTGGAGTGCTTTGTCACGGTCCGGAGAATGTATATGCTATAGAGAAATATGCTAATTCCACCTATGTCTCTCTCTTGTATATACTATAGAGAAATATGCTGATTCCACCTCTCTCTCTCTCTCTCTCTCTCTCTCTCTCTCTCTCTCTCTCTCTCTCTCTCTCTCTCTCTCTCTCTCTCTCTCTCTCTCTCTCTCTCTCTCTCTCTCTCTCTCTCTCTCTCTCTCTCTCTCTCTCTCTCTCTCTCTCCCTTCATAGCCTATGTGTCACGTGCTACTCTGTGGTTGGTATGTACCGTTTTGTCAGATTCTTGTTAACTTAATAATATGTAATCACTGGATCTTGAATGACGTATCAAAAAAAATGTTACCCATGATCCGTGACTTGTGGGTTATTGAACTTAGTCTAAGTTCGGCCACGTACCGCGTAAAAGTGATAATGTGAAGAGAAACTCAGCGTCGCCGCCCTTGACTGTACCTTAGCCCAGCAACCCTTGGGCAAGACTCTCGTCTGGCCACACAGCGTACCCAAACCGTATATAGCAATTAACGGCAAACATCCCCCCAAAAAAGTAATATCGAAGTAGATAGCCATACATTTTGGTACAAGATGCGTTTCATGATGGATTATTATCATCATGAGCCATCCCACTCACGTACACTCGCGAATTAGTATAAAAAAAGTTACATTGGAGGAAGTCTTTATAGATTTCACCTATCGCCCGCTCAGAACACGTTTGAGAGACTCGCATAAAACCTGCAATCCCTAGCAGGTTTTAGTCCCCATTCCTTTCCGCTATACTCGTACGTCACTGGACCCTTACCCGATTTTCTCCACTTCCTGAACCATAGAAAATCCTCTTTGACCTTGGCGCGTTAGAAAACCAGCGCACACCGTTATTTGCATGGTACTCCAGGAGCCACCTTGGACAGACATGATGACGAGTAAAGATGAAGATGAGTAAGCATTAAGGAGAGTCGTGGCATTTTATGATGAGTGAAGAAGAACGCAAATCATGGCAGTTATTGCGAATAACAACATATAATTTTGAAGACTGTCTCATAAATCCACTTTCGTGTTTTCTGGATATTTCGCCATTTACCTTAGATAAACAACACATCTACTTATTAACCTAAGATTGTAATGGTTCCTCTCTGTGGGGTTGCTGGTGGAATGAAATAACATGAAACACATTGGAATTCTCCGTTGGGTTGTACTTTTAGTACACGCATATTTATTTCTCGCTGCGTGATTGTTTTTTCTTCGCACGATGTCTCTTTGTTTCGTCCACTGCCTTCTTCACACCAGCGCTCGTCTTGTAGGTTGAATAAACTTTGGCTGTCTCTCCTCGCTTTCCCCATTCTCATCACCTGCATAACTATCTTCCCGACACACACACACACACACACACACACACACACACACACACACACAGGAAGTAAGGAAAAAATGTGAGTACATCACAAAGAGCCATCATCACTTCCTCCTCCGGTGGCTCCTCATTGTTATTTTCCTAGATCTTCACGTGCAGCGAGGCGTATCCTTGATTGTAGGTTCTTCAGATCAGTTTTATTATTGCATGAAAATATTATGCGACACGAATGACTTCATATTCTTCAGCCGCGATTTTTTTTTTTTTTTTCCGCAGAGATTCATACATTTCACGCTGCACTTCTTCGCTTCCCGGAACGCTTTCCCTCCTCCAGTCTCTCCTTTCAACCTCTCGCTGTACTCTCACTTCAGTTTAGCCTCGCCGCATTTTGGCAGCAAGTTCAAATATATATAATGCACTTCCTCAATATGATCAAATGGATATATTCTGTGTCTCAGCAGATTGCATTCAGCGCAATAAAGAAACTGTAAGAGAGCAAGAGATGATAATTAAGTCTAGTGAATACCTAGGAAAACTTGTAAGAAAAATTTGCAACACACAGTGACTGAATTCATTTTGTAAGACTGGAAGGGCCGTATGAAAGAGTATATTATATTACTTGCTACAGAATGTTTAGGCGAGAACAGTGCCGAAAGAAATGTTTGTGATGGACAAGAATATCGATATAATGTAGTAATTTTATATAGTTTTTGTTAGATCACAAGGAAGATACTCACGATGTGGGTCGCAGGTTAATAAAGTTTGCGAACTCTGACTCGAAATCACCAGAGAGAGAGAGAGAGAGAGAGAGAGAGAGAGAGAGAGAGAGAGAGAGAGAGAGAGAGAGAGAGAGAGAGAGAGAGAGAGAGACTTAAAACATTACTTATACTGGTGCGCAACGTCCCACGGTGACTATATTGTTTTTCTTTATTTTTCGCCCTATTTTTCGCCCGATTTCTTATATTATATACTATTACTTCCAACTTTATCTAAATTTTACCTTTGTTTATTATGCTACTGTGCTCCCGTCCTGTCATACTAATGTAATGTACTGTATGACAATGCGTGTTCCATTATCGAGACTCAAGTTAGGGAAAGCACAAGAGGGTTCCACTGTAAGAATTCGAGCACAATTAGAACTACAGCCAACAGTAATTGCCTCACATTCCGTAAACAGCTTTGATTACCAACTTAAAACAGAGGCCCGTCATAGAAGGAGAATACAGTATCTGGCGGTCCTTTTCATGTTCATCCATACACAAGAGAGGAAAAGAAGTAATTGAAGGATTTAAAGAAGAAAGGAGGAAGAGGAGGTGCAGGAGAAGAAAGAGAAAAAGGAGGAAGAGGAAAAGCAAGGAGAAGAAAAAGCAAGAAAAAAGAGAAAGCGACGAAGCGAAGGTTTATGATGATGATGAACCAGTAAGAAGAAAATAAAGAAAGAGGAGATGAAGATAAAAGAAAAGTGAAGATAAAGGAATAATGAACAAAAAAAAAAAAAGAAGAAGAAAAAAAAGGCAGCTCTCCGTGTGTATGAAGTTGCTATGTTTGCTTTACACTCCTTCGACTCCTGAACAAGTTTTTTTCTTTTTTTTCTTTTTCTTTTTTTCTTTTTTTTTTTTGTTCTATTCCTATGTCCCACTTTTAGTTCCACACTGTACTAGTCGCAACTTGTTTTTAGATGCGGTAGAGTCTGCGTCTCGTTCCTCTTATACTGGTGGTGGTATTTCTTCCATCTTTCTTGGGAATGCCTCTACTATGTGAGCTCATGTTGGGCAGGGAGAACCGGTCTCGTGAAAGATCGTGTGACCGGAGAAGGAAGGTCGGCAGAGGAGAGAAAATGTTGGCTTATATTTATTTTTCTTTGTGTGTTGGGGTTTGGCTTCACTATTATATTGTGTGATATTAACGGCTTAATATTCTTTCGTTTAGGTTGATGTAGCGTATTACTGTTATTATTATTATGTTGTTGTTTGTTTTTTATGCGAAGTTACCATTTAACGAGAGAGAGAGAGAGAGAGAGAGAGAGAGAGAGAGAGAGAGAGAGAGAGAGAGAGAGAGAGAGAGAGAGAGAGAAATGGGAGTGGGGGGATCAGGGAGAGAGGGAGGGAGAAAGGAGGAAGGAGGGCTGGCGTGCAGGTCCTGGGTAGGGGAAGGGGAGGCCGGCAGCCAAACTGGTTGAGTCTTCATGTGACACACTTACACCCTAGGCGGCCCACTCCTACACAAACGGCAATCGCGGCGACTACCTTGATGTACACACACACACACACACACACACACACACACACACACACACACACACACTGCACGAACGCACGCACACTGCACGAACGCACGTACACACACGCAATGAATAATTGAAAAGATGCCAAAGCTGACGGAACTGTGATTATTTTCATAGATATACACATTACCTAAGTAGTGGAATAATTCTTCCTCCCATCCTCTTGTTGACTACTTATAGTGGAGAGAGAGAGAGAGAGAGAGAGAGAGAGAGAGAGAGAGAGAGAGAGAGAGAAAGTGTAGCTGAGTAGTTACAGTAAATGGCCTGCATACGAGCACCGGAGTCCTCACGAAGTACCTGAGCTTATTGTACCATTTAGTACCATTCTCCTCCTTTATAATGTTTTCTTTATTTGTTTATTTTTAAATGAGTTGGTTTTGTATTTTTTTTTCCCTATGGCGCTCTGTAAGAATTAAAAATCAACGATATGAATTTTAAGTAGCTGCATTAGTCTCTCTCTCTCTCTCTCTCTCTCTCTCTCTCTCTCTCTCTCTCTCTCTCTCTCTCTCTCTCTCTCTCTCTCTCTCTCTGTTGCATGGTTACTATTATAGTTATCCTGGCTGTTAACATGTGCTTTTGCCTTCATTAGCCTCAAAAGTCAGTTAAGAAGACTAGAGTTTTCATACTTCGTGCCAAATATCTATGAAGGGATTCCCGTCCATGAAAAAAAAAAAAAGTCGTTCCATATTCCTCAATCAAGTGGTCGGCCCGCTAATGAGACCGACCATGTTCCGGTATACCGACCTATAGACCTATTTCTCCCGCTGCACAGTGAGAATAATAGCCAGCAACCGAGGCTAACCCCGATTGGATGGTTCCCTTGGTGTTGGAACTTATGTGGGACGAGAGGTTGATGATCGGAGTGATTGGCCGCGTAGTTCAATGACAGGATTTAACATAAGCCACAGCACTTAGCACCTTGGATCGTGGTGTGCTTAATTGTAATTGGCATGCGTGATTTCTGTCGATTATTGCGTAGAAACTAGTGTATTCTGATTCCGGTAGCGGTTTGGTGGTAACTGTATGTAGTGGTGACTGAGATGGTGGTGGCTGATGATTGTGAGCCTTAGGAAGAAGGAGAAATTTATGGTCTTTGAGTACAAATATACCATTTTATTATTATTCGAGAGCGGAAGCATTTTCAGGGTGACTATAACATCTCTCGTGCTGCACATTACTACAGATCTGGATTTTCTGAAAAGTGGTTTCTGGCGCTTGCTAAAAAGAAAGAAAAAATGTTCCCTACCCCACACAAAACTTCGCCCCCAGTTTCCTGAAAGAGAGGAGATAATTGTATGTCATCTGCACACCACACAAGACCTCACAAAGCACATTCGCTCGTCTCACACACCATGCATTACCTTCTTCAATGTGTGTGTGTGTGTGTGTGTGTGTGTGTGTGTGTGTGTGTGTGTGTGTGTGTGTGTGTGTGTTCATTTCTCATTATTATGCAGCTGTTGTCTCTCATCACTTCGCTGGCAAGTGAGTAGTGTTATCATAAACGTAATCACAGCGCCGCACTATCTCGTATATTTGTTGCCTTTTGCATACAGTAACTACATTAGTTGCTCACTTCGATACTCACTCACTGCTCTCGTCTTTGTTCTCGTATCCTCCTTAAACACACACACACACACACACACACGTATACCGGCGACCTGTTACAGATCCACGCTTCCATTAGGACTTTTAAAATTGTACATTCAAGTGTTGTTGATTACTTTGCAGAGAAAACAGGTCTCGGTGCATTGTTGTTTTTCTTTTTTCCTCACACCAAGCCAGCGTTTCTACATCGCAGTTCCTCTCCTGCAATCATCGTTAAAACAAATGTTTCCTAGCCTCTTGTAACCCCCATTCTCCTCCCTCCAAGATTCCTCCCCGCTCTGTTACTCTCTCTAGCGCCTCGCTGTGGAAGAGTGAGAGTTGTGGTTAGGCTGGAGGTAAGGTGAAAGAGAAGGAGCCGAGAAGTAGGTGGAGGGAACAGTAAGAGGATGGACTGTGGCGAGGGAGGAGCCTACGACAGCGGTCTCTTGACTAGTCTCCAGTGTGTGCTTCTCCGCTCCCTCCCTTGACGCTTCAGCCCCACACATTTAGATACAACTGAAGATTATATTGCGAAAAGTGTCTTAATTCATGTTGGTTGAGGGTGTTAGAGGAATTCTGAAAATAAACCTCAGTTTAGATATTTGAACTCAGACGAAAATTACATTTGAAGCCGTAACTCGTGTGAACCTGATTAATTGTATGCATACGGCTGGCGTGTGTGAGAGTGTGTATGTGGGTGCATGCATGTTTATGCGTGCATGAATGCGTGCGAGCGTGTGTAAGGGTTTCTTACGACATGGTAGCAGTGATAAAAATCCTGCTAGTGACGCTGGTATTGGGCGCGGCGCTCAGTCATGCTACTCACCGCACGGCTCATGCAACTCTGCAGGTACAGCACTCCTTTCTGCTCCGTTGCCATGGATATTGCAATGTGCACCTGGTTCCTGTTAGCGCATACGTCCCACCTTGCTTCCTTGTTGCTTTTGTATACTTGTTAGCTGTATGCTTGTTAGCATACACGCTCGTAGCTTGACTTCTTTTGTACACTTATTGTCTGACATTTTTTTATTGCTCTGTCGTATCAAACTTTTTTTTTATGTTGTTGTTGTTACTTTTATTTTATTGTTATAATTGTATTTTTGTTTTAGAGTTGTGGTAGTGGAGATACCCCAAGTGATGACATCTGTCTCAAAATCAACTACTATAGTAGTAGTCCGTTTTATTTTATTTTTTTTTTTTTCGATACAAGGTACACAGGAATAAGGGTTTTCTGTACTTCACCATAACAATCAACTGGCGCGTGCATTTACATTTTCTTAAGCTGATGTACATTTGTTCTTTCCTTCAAGCCCATCTCTTCTGCCCGCATTTTCTGCAGTTGATTTACGTCTGTGTTATACTAAATAATAGAATCAGGATCTACTAATGAAGTTATGCTTACATACCTTTCAATATATTATCAGCTTCTCTTTTTTTTTTTGTGCCATTAGTTTTCTTTTTTCTGCTTACCTTTTTCGTTTTATTTTATTTTTTTCTTTTGCACACCTGCATCTCTTGATATATAGCTCACCTACGGTCACACATACACAGCACACCTGGATCAGCTCGCCTGGTGAGGCGCTCCAGTATGTATAAATCATTGACACAATACCACGTCGCTATGTATGATTCAGAAATCTATTTGTTCTATATATAACCCGTAAATATTTTGTGGTTAATCGAGTGACTATGAAATCTGATCTATTCAGTTATGGCAAAATTTTATGCTTTACTCACACATAACATTAAAGTCGACGTTGTCACCTAACGTAAAAAATGTAGAATATAAAGAACAACATAAAAGGAAGAACATAAAGAAGGCTGCAAGAAAACATTAGGCTTACACGAGGTAGTTCTTATATAAAACGTACTTACCTATTCGTATCATCCCCATCCATAAACTTCTAATGTCTAATGTTCTGAATAACTTGATATAGTAGCCACTCTGCTTTATTCAGGAATACGAATATGTCTGTAGCAGCGTATTTCTTGGATTATGTGAACGCATCCTCATGTGGACTTCAATTTTCATTAGACAGACGGCTTTATAAAAAAAAGTTTGTAAACACTTGTCGACGTACAAATAGACATTTTCTAGCGTATGTACACAATAAGAAAAACATGTGCATGTGGACAATCCGTTTCCCCATGTATTAAAGCTGCTTTTTTGCCACTGCCGCTGGGTTGGTGAGAATCCTTAATTAACGCAATACTGGAACCAAGATACGCGCCTTTTATCGTGAAAAGTGGTCTAACTTTAAATTGGTTACTTTTGTACCGTGCCAAAAATTACATTATCTTCTTAATTTAGCTTTTTTGTGTCCTTTCTACACTAACCATTCGCTTCTTCTCTGTGCAACGGTGACATCTCAGGTGAAAAACTTATATTTAACTAAGACAGAGATCCTCTAACCCATAGAGCAGCTATTTTGCTATTCTTCGCGTTTCTTTTATTTATTGAGGTTGTTATGTGTGTTTTCGCAACGTTTCCAGCTGTACATACAAATTACAGCACAAGGGACGTGTTAAGCTGAAAATGATATAACAATAAAAGTCACGTTTTTACTAGACAGTACGATTCGTCACCCCGTGTGTTAGGAATAATGGGAACGCAGACCAAGAGAACCGCACGTATTGACACCGAACGTTGCCCCCAGTAAGTCTTCGTTCATATTCTTTGCTGTAATGTGTGTGTGTGTGTGTGTGTGTGTGTGTGTGTGTGTGTGTGTGTGTGTGTCTCTCTCTCTCTCTCTCTCTCTCTCTCTCTCTCTCTCTCTCTCTCTCTCTCTCTCTCTCTCTCTCTCTCTCTCTCTCTCTCTCTCTCTCTCTCTCTCTCTCTCTCTCTCTCTCTCTCACATAGGCTGTAGGAAGTAAGACAAAAACACTTTCCATTACTTGGGTGACGCACTTTTTTTCTTTTCTTTTTTTATGTAGGAGAGACACCGGCCAAGGACAACAAAAATCAAGTAAAAAAAAAAAGCCCACTGAGATGCCGATCCCCGAATAGGATCCGAAGCGGTAGCCAAAAATTCAAGGAAAAGTGTTTTGAAACCTCCCTCTTGAATGAATTCAAGTCATAGGAAGGTGAAAATAGAGAAGCAGGCAGGGAGCTCCAGATTTTACCAGAGAAAGGGATGAATGATTGAGAAAACAGGTTAACTCTTGCATTGAAGAGGTGGACAGAATAGGAGTGAGAAAAAGAAGAAAGTTTTGTGCAGCGAGGCCGCGGGAGGAGGGGAGGCATGGAGTTAGCAAGATCAGAAGAGCACTTAGCATGAAAATAGCGGTAGAATATAGCAAAAGATGCAGCTTTGCAGGGAGGAACAAGCCCTGAATCGTCCCAAATCGAATTTTTTTGCAAAGGTTAAGCGAAGAGTTCAGCTTTAGAGATAGATGTGATAGCAGTGATGCCATCTAGTTGAAATAAAGGAGGGAAAAAAGAAGCGAAGTTGTTGGAGATATTTTTGGCTAGATGCCAGAAGTCACGAGGGGGATTAGATCTTGAAAGATTTTGACACTTTCTATTAATAAAGGAGTTTTTGGCTAGTTGGAGAACAGACTTGGCATGATTGTCGTTGTCGTTGTTGTTGTTGTTGTATTCAGCATCATTGCCATCTTAATCAGTGCTATCCAGATAATCGCATAAACCAATTTGATAATGTAGTATTTTCATGCCTAAGTTCCGTTCTCGGAGAAACTTCCGCCTTTATTCTCGTGTTGGATTAGCTTCGAATCTCCATAACCAATGTTGTTCTCAAAAATACACAGATGAAGGTGACTGGAATAATGAAGCGTCACTCCATTAGGGCATCTCACATTTATATACTGGCATACATAGAGATTATGACCTGCCGTAACTTTTGTAAAACCAAGAATTATTTCGAATATGTTGTAAATTCTAAGCTGATATGAAATTTCTCTTCTCCAGTATTATACCAGCAGTCTATAATCATTCTGTGGTAACTGAAGGAGTGTGTGCGAATGCATGCGTTTCAAAATACTCATAACCCCACCTTCATCCGGCTTGTCGCATCAACCACTTACATTCGATAGTAAGTTGTGTGCTAAATTCCCGCCTGTAACATCACACATGATAAGCAGTGGACCACACCGTTTATGCCTATCGCAGTACTGGGAGCCCAGCGGTCCCCCTGAGTCTGCTGATCCAATCTTTAGACCCAGCACGAAAAATAGTCCGGAAAAGATTTATTTTTTTATTTATTTTTTCTTTACAATCCCATTGTGCTTGTATATTGTGAAACGAAAAATGCAGCTCGCAAAACACATTTTAACTGCTTTCAATTTCTCCATTCAACTTTGCTTGTGTGTGTGTGTGTGTGTGTGTGTGTGTGTGTGTGTGTGTGTGTGTGTGCGCGTATGCGTGTGCGTGCGTGCGCGCGCGCGTTACAATCCCATTATGCTTTTATATTGTGAAACGAAAAATGCTGCTCGCAAAACACATTTTAACTTTTCAGTTTCTCCATTCCCCGTTGTGTGTGTGTGTGTGTGTGTGTGTGTGTGTGTGTGTGTGTGTGTGTGTGTGTGTGTGTGTGTGTGTGTGTGCGCGCGCGCGTGCGTGCGTGCGTACGTGCGTGCGTGCGCGCGCCATATTTCCTAAACCCTCAGAATCGTGGCCGAGAAAATATTGGAAGCTTACCTCAAAAGCTCTGCACTGTTTTACATCTTTTACACGGACATTAGCATAAAGATAGCAGTAAATTGCACCAGATCACTTTGCTCTTACCAACATACAGACATTCTGCGTAAAAGAAATATACTCCTCCCAGTTTTCTACAGACAGAAATTCCTATATCAGAGGTCACTGACTGTAACACCAACACTACCCACACATGTACGTCACAGATGGGCCACTTGAGAGAGCACCCTCCAGCCTGTTAATGTTTTAGTTGCTGTTTCTTCTCCTGCTATTGTTGTTGATGTTCTTTTCTTGATGGTCCTGCTGCTATTATTGTTTTTGTTATTGTTGTTACTGCTGTTATTCTTATTGCTGTCAATTCTTTTTTTTTTTTTATTGTTGTTACTGATTTATCAGTATTAGAATATTGATGGGCAAACACAGAGTAATGACACGTCAGAGCCAAATTTTCATCTCAGTATATATATATATATATATATATATATATATATATATATATATATATATATATATATATATATATATATATATATATATATATATATATATATATATATATATTCATTCATTCCTGTGCTAGTTAATTGAGAGAAAAAATTCATATGTACATTTTAAAAAGTAAACCAATGGAATAAACAGTAAAAGAATGAATAACTAAATAAATAAATACAACGAAAAAGGTGTCCCCCGCAAAATTCAAGCATAAGGGTTTAGGATCATTTATTTCCTTACTTGTCAAACACACACACACACACAGAGAGAGAGAGAGAGAGAGAGAGAGAGAGAGAGAGAGAGAGAGAGAGAGAGAGAGAGAGAGAGAGAGAGAGAGAGAGAGAGAGAGAGAGAGAGAGAGAGAGAGAGAGAGAGAGAGAGATTCAGTTAGTGTCACACCTTGACACCCTGGGGGAAACCATAAAGCTGTTTGATCGTGAGCGCAAAAAATACATACATATACATAAATTATACAATTAATTAGATGCAGCGTCACGCAACAAGGGCTCTGATAAATGCCGAGGCAGCAAGGAAGAGAGAGAGAGAGAGAGAGAGAGAGAGAGAGAGAGAGAGAGAGAGAGAGAGAGAGAGAGAGAGAGAGAGAGAGAGAGAGAGAGAGAGAGAGAGCAGGAAATTGAGTGTTGTGAATGTGTCTTTTATTCGTTCAGTTTCGTTCAATGTCGTGCCGTCTTGAAATAGTTGCTTCACACACAAATAAAAAGGTTGACGCCTCGTAGAACGTTAAACACTTGCAAGTCTATTTTCGTTCTGTTTCGTGTGTGTGTGTGTGTGTGTGTGTGTGTGTGTGTGTGTGTGTGTGTGTGTGTGTTTGTGTGTTTGTGTGCGTGCTTGCTTGTGTGGATGCGTGTGCACGCCAAGAACTTTTTTTTTTTTACAGTGTAAGAAGCTGTCATAGATAAACGAGAAGGTCATTAAAGTCAGTTTCGATTAGACTTCATTGTTTTTAAACCATGTGGTTTTATTCTTATACTCTTAGTTATAATTCAGTGTGTGTGTGTGTGTGTGTGTGTATCTGTGTGTGTGTGTGTGTGTTGAAGGACAAAATGCTAGAGACATTTTAGATAAGAAACGCCTCCTGAATTTTTTGGAGGTTTAGACGTACATTCCTCCACACATCACAAAAAAAAAAAAAATGTTTCATTCGGTAACTTTCTTGGTGGCCTAAAGAACGGTGATAGTGGAGGTGAGAGAAACAGGAAATTCAGAGGAGAAAGAAAAGATCAGTTCATGCTACATTACAGTATTTTATCAAGTGTGTCAATCGTGTTTTCCAAGTAAGTGTATATAACTTTAGCTTCTCCTTGCACCGTATCATGTGTCTGATGGGAGCGAAAGAGAATCCGGTTTCAAAACTTTCTATTTGTTTTCAAATGAAATACGAAAACTGTCCATAGGGAAGCTGAAGTGAATGAGAAAGAAGCACGTTGCTTAACCGGAAATTAAATTTTGTTTTCAATTTGCACATTTACTTAATTTTCAGATGCTTCTGTCACCCGTATCCCGTGTTGTAGTTCCATACTTATGTTCCTGTGCTTCACTGCTTCTTGTAGAACTAATGTATTTTACTGTTACTTATGTTAAAGTAGATTTGGTTAACCGACAGGCTGAGATCAACCCGAAATAGCTGAATTAATGAAATATAAATTAGATGACGTGAATCAGTTGTAGTCAGCCGATGAAGAGCAAGGAAAACTATCATTCTCTCACCTGACCACCATCTTGTATACAACAACACGACAAAGGAAAATTGAGCAAGCCTCAAGGTCAGAAAGAGAGAGAGAGAGAGAGAGAGAGAGAGAGAGAGAGAGAGAGAGAGAGAGAGAGAGAGAGAGAGAGAGAGAGAGAGAGAGAGAGAGAGAGAGAGAGAGAGAGAGAGAGAGAAATCACGGATATTCCAAATTTTGCAGCTTAACATACTCAGTCTCCACCTTTAGCTTTCTCTTCATGTTGCAACTCTTATGAAAGTTCTCTAGCTCTATCAAGTAAGAAATCATTACTTCGATAGTGTGTGAGGTGTTGTCAGAGATGCGGAAGCAGTCATGAGGTCTATCTTTTCACATACTAAAATGCACGGATGTCTCCTTCATAAGTTGTTCTGAAACATTCTTTCCAAGAGGCAGGCAAGCTTTTGTTACGGTCATAAAAACTGGCCTCAACTCATCTGTGCTTGGATACCAATCTAGTAGTCTCCTGCACGCCCGTCTCCTGACAGCTGGTTTTTGGCTCAAAGCGGATCACACTCCTTATCACACTCCTTGCTATTCTGGCCTCATTTTCCTACGCTTCCCTCTGGCACGATTTCCTCCCTTCATTATCAAGATGCAGCGTTTTTTTTTTTTTTCTCAAAACTTTTAACTTTCATATCTACTTCGATCCTCTCCAATATATCATCATTATAATCATTGTGACCTGCCTTGCCAAATACCATCTGCTGATTACCACAAATTTATTAACGATAAAGATGTGTGACTAGATGAGCCTACCGAGCTGCCCCACACTCTCATGCCTCACCTACGGCTCTTAACGAAGCTAAACAGTCACGTAGCGCAAGTTATCCACGCTCTTCATCGTTCACTTCATCTCATTTTCTCCTGCAGGATGTGTGTTCCTCGCTGCACTGCACCTACCCCCCCGAACCACACACACACACACACACACACACACACACACACACACACACACACACACACACACACACACACACACACACACACACACACACACACACACACACACACACACACACACACCAGCGCTCACCATATACGGTATTAGAGAGAGAGAGAGAGAGAGAGAGAGAGAGAGAGAGAGAGAGAGAGAGAGAGAGAGAGAGAGAGAGAGAGAGAGAGAGAGAGAGAGAATTCATACTACTACTACTACTACTAGTATACATCTACTTATTATTAGTAATAGTAGTAGTAATAGTAGTTGTAGTAGTAGTAGTAGTAGTAGTAGTAGTAGTAGTAGTAGTAGTAGTAGTATGATAATCATTATTATTATTATTATTATTATTATTATTATTATTATTATTATTATTATTATTATTGTTATTATTATTATTATTATTATTATTATTATTATTATTATTATTATTATTATTATTATTATTATCACTTATTATTAATGTCATCATCATTGTTATTTTTATTGTTGTCATTATTATCATTCTTATTTTGTTTTTTGTAATAGTAACATGCCTCACTTTTCCATAGCCATCATTAAATATCTACTAACAGATAATTCTGAACAAACCGAAAGTCATTAGCATTTTCTTCCCGCCCCTGAGAAAGTGAGGATGAATTCCTGGCACCTGAAAATTTACCATAATTACAGTGCCGAACTCCATTTGCGCACGCACCACCGCTGGTCCTGTGGTAGCGCCCAGCACATGCGATTCTTTTAGTTATCAGCCTCTTGTCCCTTTTGCAGGCACGATAGTCAGACTTGTATGTGAAGTTTATTTTATATTCTTATGGTCCCAAAATGGAAAGAACCAGTTCCTAAGATTTTGCTGCTCAGTAATGAATGTATGGCGTTATTTTTTATTGTGGCCAGTCCACCGAACCAGATTTTAACGATATGTATATACTCTCTCTTTCTCTACACACACACACACACACACACACACACACACACACACACACGGAGAGAGAGAGAGAGAGAGAGAGAGAGAGAGAGAGAGAGAGAGAGAGAGAGAGAGAGAGAGAGAGAGAGAGAGAGAGAGAGAGCGCTGTTAAAGCTGTTAAATTTACATTCTTTAGGTTAAGAGGGGACCTGATAGAAGTCTTTAAGTGGTATAAGGGTTATAACAAGTGGGATGTAAGCAAAATTCTTACGATCAGCAATCAGGATAGAACAAGAAGTAACGGGTTCAAGCTTGAAAAATTTAGGTTTTAGGAAAGAGATAGGAAGAAATTGGTTCTCAAATAGAGTGGTAGATGAGTGGAACGGTCTCAGTAAGCATGTTGTTAGTGTTAAGACATTAGGGAGCTTAAAGAAAAGATTAGACGGATTTATGGATGGGGATGATAGGTGGAAATAGGTAGGTATATTTCATACAGGGACTGCCACGTGTAAGCCTGGTCTCTTCTTGCATCTTCCCTTATTTCTTATGTTCTTATGTTATGTTCTTATGAGAGAGAGAGAAAGATGTTATGTTCTTATGAGAGAGAGAGAGAGAGAGAGAGAGAGAGAGAGAGAGTAGAGAGAGAGAGAGAGTGAGAGAGAGATGAGAGAGAGAGAGTAGAGAGAGACGAGAGAGAGAGAGAGAGAGAGAGAGAGGGTAGGTGTAATTACTATCAAGTTTTATGATTCCACTACAAAAGGAAGGTCTTCCCAATCATCTCCACTTTGTAAGCTGTCAACTGCTCTCTATTCCAAGCCACTCAGTTAAACATTTCGATTCTCCATGCAGTTCTTCGACTGTCTTAACGCCATTTCTGACCTGCCATGCCATAAACTTCAATATTTTCCATATTTTATTTATTTAACAACGTACCATGACCGTATTCCATTTATTATTATTATTATTATTATTATTATTATTATTATCATTATTATTATTATTATTATTATTATTATTATTGTTATTAGAGCCAAAAGATTTTCAACTTTGATCTGGTCCTTAATCACGATTTTTTCTATGCATTCACATTATGCCCGACACTATTTTATCTAGTCACCTTAAGGCAATGAAATTTTCTCTCAAAGAATTTATATGCCAGGCTTATCATTCATGTGAGAGAATACCGCGATCTTTCACTGAAGCGATGGTGGGGAAATTATTCCTCATGTCCGAGCTTTGTTTACGAGTAGTACTTAATTCTATTATTATTATTTTTCTCTTGCTTTCATTTCATCATCTGCAATTGTACTTTCCGCAATAAGAGATCATTCTTGGACTTTTCCCTTTGCTACTTCTTATAGTTTTTATTTTATTAGTCGGAATGTACCTTTTGAAGATCACGTTCGTTTCATATTTGTCCTCAGAAGTGCGTGTTCTTGGTAAATCATAATCTGAGCAGTATCATCGGAAAATGTCTGATTGTTTAGCTATTCTTCATGGACCTTGGTTATTGTTTCCCGTGATTTCAAGTTCTTAAACACAACTGATATTTTCACCTTTGTTTTAGAAGTTTTTAAATCTTTCACATGTTTTATTTTCAGAGAGCACTTATTTTTCACATGTTAATGACGTTAAATATTGTGGCAGCATTTAATTTTTATTTATTTATTTATTTATTTATTTTTCACCATTGTGTTGTGTTGTTTTATGAGAACTTTGGTGGGTTTTCAGTTACGCGTTTTCTTTTTTGGGTGCTTTCCCTCCCGCTATTAATGTTGATTTATAGCTAACTTTAGTTTAGTTCCTATTTCTTTCTTTAATTTTGGTGTGAGGACTTGTGCATTTTAATACTAAGTCCGACCAGATTTTCCTTACGTGTTAGAATATTTGGCCTCTTTTATTTTCGCAAATTTTTGCTTTTTACATTTGGGGTTACCTTACATCTTACCGTCATGTGATCACTGTCCAGTGTTTTCATCTTTGTTACATTTTTTTTTTTTTTTTTCCATATTCAGTCATTTTTTTGTTTTTCAGTTTGGTCTATTCCATTTTTTGTTTCACCGTTTCGATACCCTTTATGTGCCCTGCTGAAACAACATTATTTAATGATTACATTCTCCAAATACCATGAGCCAGTTATACACTCTTGCCTGAATGTTTTACTATGTAATGGTATTCTACTCAATGATTTTTCATGGGTTCTGTGTTGCATCCTTGTCATCGTAGACATGTGTACTTGTTTGATTTTCGTCATACACGTGATGATTATTAAGTTTACAAAGTCTCCTCTCTTCCCGTTTATGTTATGAAAAAAATATATTACTTCCTCCCAGCTTTTTTGTTTTTCCTTAGGTTTTGCCCTCTTTAGGAAAAATCTTTAACATATGGCATTCCATATGACAACTAATAAGTTTTCTAACATTATACGTGCGCGGCCAAAGTTCTAAGGACCATCTTTCTCAGTTCGAGGTATTTTTTGCATCTCTTTCTTGATGGGAAAAACTGTTCTAAAGAGATTGTGACCTTCTGTCTCATTGCTAGTGAGGACACGTTGTGGTCATGGTTGGAGGTTTAAGTCAGAACCACACTACGCTGGCTTAATCTCTTTCGGGAGTGGAATACCACTAGTCTGATTCCACTTGCTTAGTACTTGTTTATTACTGGCATATATAGGCAGTGGTGTTTTATGTAAAAGGATAGACGTAAATGTGTGTGTGTGTGTGTGTGTGTGTGTGTGTGTGTGTAATAATAATAATAATAATAAACGGTTTATTATTTAGGCAGTTAACAAACTGAAAATGTACATAGGTGTGTGTGTGTGTGTGTGTGTGTGTGTGTGTTTATGTACCTTTTTACTTTTTTCATCATCCAAATATTTATCTCAGTATATATATTTTTTTCTCTTTATCTTTTTCAGTTACGCCACCAGACAAACCTTTGCATAGCTTTAGGAGGGGAATGCCTGAGACGACAACGATCCTGTAGTGGCCGGACGCTGCCGTCCCTCTTGTGTGGGTCTCGGGGTGGAACCTGCTGTATCAGCGGCTTCGGTCAGTTTCCCCCCCCCCCCCTCTCTCTCTCTCTCTCTCTCTCTCTCTCTCTCTCTCTCTGTGTGTGTGTGTGTGTGTGTGTGTGTGGTCATAAGATGGTTCTCTTTGAGGAGAGGGCTAGTCTTCCCCATGACCTGTAAATGGTCCTTTGTTTTCCACAATACTGAAAATATTTTTTTTTCTATATATTTTAAATCATCAAAATTGAAATTATTTGTGCTTCAATTAACTTCAAATTTTAGATGCGGAGCCTTATAGCTCCGTTGTTGTCTGGTTCTACATTCAATGAAGCAATCACTTTTTCAGGACATAAGTCACAAAAGGCTTGCCTGCCTGCATCTTCTTTCTTGATTCATGATCATTAATTACAGAGCTGCCTTCCATCGCCTACACTTTCTCACCACAAATACCACAGCAACTATCCCCTTGCTTCTTTCCACAGAAACATTCATGAAAACATTTCGGAAGCCTCTGAAGAGATTGCCGGTACGGGATGTTTGCCATAAAACCACCAAAAAGTGTAACAGGAGAGGCGGCAGATGTATATCCTCCAGCAGCCCATGTAACACCTACGCTGCGAGGAAATTTTGTTCTGGATACTCCTGCACTTGCTGTTTTGGTGGTAAAGTCGTCCAGCGTAGCACATGCTTTACTCCTTTTCCATGTTTCAACACTTTCATACTTATTACATTTCCTACCAGTATTTCATAAATAATAAATTCTAAATAAAAAGAACACTTCGCTACTTTCTCTTTTTGGCACTGTCACAGTAACTTAGCCTGTGCGGTGTCGAAAAGTATTCGACTCTAGCCTAAGTGACAAAGTAGTGTCTTACTTTTTCTGGTTCAAATGTTCTTCAAAGTGTGTCTCATGTGATTTTACAGATTTTTCCATTACTGGAAACATTCTCTTAAATTCTGTCTCAGAATGACTACCTAACACCATCGCGTTCCTCAAAATGTTTACTTGAGTCCCAAATCGGAACTTTCAGCGGCATCTTCAGCTTACAGAACTGCCAATGTCACAATTAGCCCTATCTGGAGAACAGGATATCTGGCAAACCTGAGAGAATAGGTGATTAGACAAGAAATCCTAAACAAGGTACAAAACACAAAATTCTCTCTCTCTCTCTCTCTCTCTCTCTCTCTCTCTCTCTCTCTCTCTCTCTCTCTCTCTCTCTCTCTCTCTCTCTCTCTCTCTCTCTCTCTCTCTCTCTCTCTCTCTCTCTCTTATAGTTTAAGGATGTATTTTCATGAAGTGAACAGTTACAGGCTATTTTACTAAAAGAAATAAATTAATAAAAACTTCTGTTGAAATAATATTGTTTTCCCTTAGACCATAAGGCCTGTACATCTACGCCGGCCTGCAAGGGAGGGTTCTGCTTTAGAGGGACCAACAAGAAGGTGTGCCACGGGGGCAGGATCATCCGTTCTGGCTGTACAGGCAGCAGATGCTCCTGCTGTATACCGAAAGGATCTCAAAGTGGTAATGCAGGTAATAAGCCCTTCATAGATTTAATACGTAGAGGTAGCTTTTTTCTAATATTCCAGGACAAAATCAGTATTTTCTGGATTTCTTATTCACAAATGAAAATTTGAATAATCTGCACGAGGTTAGTTTCCCTGCATAAACATGCACCTAAAAATTATAAATTGTCAACTAAGTAATGTATATTTCCACGTTTTCACAATTGAACTTCTGTTGTTTGCTGTAAGACTGACATCGGTATGTATGTCATTGTTTCTGTGGTGTTCTAAAGAGGAACATATCATTGTATATTTAGTGTTATGCTTTACATACTTGTTTGTCAATCAGTTGGGCCCCTATTATGTCCTTCTAGAATTTCTTACGTGTATTCAGTCATTCACTGATCTTTTTATTTTCAGATCATTGCATATGCGGCAAAATTAACGAGAATCGCATCTACGGCGGCTCTGATGTGGCTCCTCCTCACAAGTACCCGTGGTTGGTTGGGCTACGGGTCCCGCCTTATAAGCAGAACCACTGCGGTGGCAGCATCATCAGTAGCACCTATGTACTCACCGCCGGCCACTGCCTTTATGAAGGAAATAGTGGAGAACTTTATGATCCTGTTAAAGTGAAAGTCAGAGTGGGAGATCACAATCAGTTTTCGCACTTGGATGACGTGAAGGGTGTCACTCAGGAAGTGGACGTGGAGGAAATAATTCCCCACGAGTATTTCATACCATACCGACCTTATCATGACATTGGCCTGTTGCGCCTGAAAATTCAGCTGGATCTCGCATCCCATCCAGAAGTGGGGGCAGTGTGTTTGCCACCCAGCGCTGCGCTCACTTACGAAGGTGCAAAAGGCGTGGCGAGTGGGTGGGGTGTTATAAAGGAAGACACCAACGTTGCTTCTGCTGTAGCGCAGGAGGTCACCATTCCTATACTGGGCCCTACATGCAAAAATACCCAGTATGGAGATGTGACTTTGACTTCAAATATGTTGTGTGCTGGCGTGGAAGAAGGAGGAAAGGACACATGCGTTGGCGATTCCGGAGGGCCGCTCACTGTAAAGGAATACAACCGTCACATCATCGTTGGGATTACCTCCTTCGGAAAAGGATGCGGCAAACCTCACTCCCCTGGTGTGTACACGCGCATAACCGGCTACCTCTCCTGGATAAGAAGCAAGGTCCAAGACACTTGTTTAAATGCATGAGTGATGTATATTTTATCATGCCAGAATTTATTTAGAATACTGACGGTAAATTCAGCGAATATATATATATATATATATATATATATATATATATATATATATATATATATATATATATATATATATATATATATATATATATATATATATATATATATATATATATATATATATATATATATCGGCCCTCTTGTGGTAACTCCATCCGTTAAACTCGACTGAAAACCTATTTAAAAATCCGGTCATACGAGTAGAAAAAGGATACTTGAAAGGTTTTTTAGAAAGACAGTCGACAAAGATAAGAAAACGAAGGTTGAGCGAAAAATTTATCCTGTTATGAATCCAGATGATGATGAATGTAGTGACTTACTAATCAAAAAGTTATTACCAACGTGTGCTCGTAGCTCGAGTGGATGGTCTTGCAACCATCTGATGTTGAATCATATCCATAAGATGTATTTAAAAACGATGTTTTAAACAACTTTTTCAGTAAAGCGATCGGATGATTAGAGAAGAGATCATTGTGAAGAAGATATGTCCTCCAAGAAGTATATATTAGTAAGAAACCGGACAAGTCAGATTCATGGGAGGATAGAAAGTAATGACCAGAATGTACATTAGATAATCTCTCAGAATCTGAGCGATTACCAATGTCATGCGAGTAGATAGTGATGCCAAGTATCCCTAATAATCCTGGAATCAATGTTTCTATTGGAAAAGTAACCCTTAAGTATTCTTTATATATATATATATATATATATATATATATATATATATATATATATATATATATATATATATATATATATATATATATATATATATATATATATATATATATATATATATATATATATATTATATAACGACTCTCAGGTTTATAAGTAATCGCAAACTCAAATTGAAAATCAGATAAACAAATGACAGGACACTGATTTATAGCTGTTCATTGCCTCAACAGTTATTTGATAATACATTGAACATCATTACGATTTAAAGAGGAGTATAGATTCTTTATAGATATGAGGAAAACAAAGTAATAAATATTTAATATATCTGGATATTTCAGTTCGAGTATGCAAAACTTGTTAAAATTTGATTAATTGAAAATGCAGTACAAGTTTTACAAATTTTATAAATTTTGTGTTCGAATGAATGCTGAAGTATACAGTGTAAATGTTTAGCACAAGTATTTCATCAAATAACGTTAGAAAATTTTGCAGTAGCTTAAAAATGCATTTCAGTCATTCTTCATCATTTATGTTTTTAAGTATCAGTCTTCAGTGATGTCTAACATCACGCTTCTTCAGTCCATCACTCCAAGGTAAAGACTAAGAAAAGCCAAATTTGATGATAATTTTCAGTAATACTGGAACTAATATCTGTTACACCGAAACCGATTTCAAAGTTTTTAATCACTTCAGTAATAAAATTTAATTTTATATAAGTGAACTTTATTATCTTGCATCAAAAATACTAGGGTAATGCATCGATGATGATACATAAGAATGATATTTCGTGCTACTTATACATATTTGTAGAATGATATAAAATAATAACAATTAAATGACAAAAACTTTATATTGAAATCGGCTTATATTTATCAAACTAAAGAAGGTATGGTGTAGCAGCACAACTGATTTCGTATATTTGCATATATATATATATATATATATATATATATATATATATATATATATATATATATATATATATATATATATATATATATATATATATATATATATATATATATATATATATATATATATATATATATATATATATATATATATATATATATATATATATATATAACCACTATAGCCTCGCAAATTTCAGTCGCGTGACTGACACGCACTTCGGTAGAGGTAAAAAGTACAAAGCAGCTGAAAATGTACATTGTATTCTAAAATACGTGTAAAATGTGTAATTATTCATTGAGTGATTGTAAGTTTGTATATTAGCAAATATTTTGGAATATTTAAGTAATAAATAAACAAAGCAGCTTCTTCAGACTGTCATACTGACAGGAATGGTTATTTTAAGAGTGAATGCTCAGTTTGTATTGAAATTAAGAAAAACAAAATCGACTACGCTGATGACGACGATGATGATGGATAGAGTATGTTTTGATAAAGTGGTCACACATGTGTGGAAATGTTAGTAAACACTTCAATAATAACATAGATATGGTAATAAATGATGTTGAAGAATGTCAGTGATTTATGGAGTTTCACAAAAAGAATGGTCTAATAATGTAACGTCTGGCTCCTTGGTAATAAATTACGGTACTTAATGCTCGAAAATATTACGTTTTTACAATTGTTGTTGTTGTTGTTGTTGTTGTTGTTGTTGTTGTTGTCGTTGTTGTTGTTGTTGTTGTTGTTGTTGTTGTTGTTATTGCAATAAGGCATGTGTAGTAAATAAGAATGTCTACCATATTAGCAATCTTAATTACATGAATATTGCAAGTCGGAGGTGAGCGGAACACTAGCTGAGAGAAGAGTAATTGACTCCTGACTAGTTTCGCAGAGATGCTTCAGAGGAACCTTTGTTTCTCATAATATTCTTACAGATATGAATATTTTTATTGTTTTGAAATGCTTTGTTGAGAATCTGAGTAATATTTAATTGATTTTGGTTTTGCACCCAATTTGCAGGGAGGGAGTAACAGTTTACTGTGTGAGCACTTGATAAGTAAATGCGAAGTTTTGATTTTTATCTTTCAGCTCAAAGGAAATGAATTATTTTTTTGACGAGTCTATTATTTTAACCTTACATTAAGCATAAGAACATAAGAACATAAGAAATAAGGGAAGCTGCAAGAAGCGACCAGGCTTACACGTGGTAGTCGCTGTATGAAACACACCTACCTATTTCCATCTGTTATCCCCATCCATAAACTTGTCTAATCTTCTCTTAAAGCTCTCTAGTGTCCTAGCACTAACTACATGATTACTGAGTCCGTTCCACTCATCTACCACTCTATTTGAGAACCAATTTTTTCCCATCTCCTTCCTAAACCTAAATTTTTTGAGCTTGAACCCGTTATTTCTTGTTCTACCCTGGTTGCTGATCCTAAGAATTTTGCTTACATCTCCCTTGTTGTAACCCTTATACCACTTAAAGACTTTTATCAGGTTCCCTCTTAACCTACGTCTCTCTAAAGAATGTAAATTTAACAGCTTCAACCTCGTCTCGTAAGGAATACTCCTCATCCCCTGTATCCTTTTAGTCATTCTCCTCTGTACTGATTCTAATAGACCTATATCTTTCCTGTAATGTGGGGACCAGAACTGCACAGCGTAGCCTAGATGAGGTCTGACCAGCGCCAAGTATAACTTTAATATTCCTTCCGGCCTTCTACTTTTAACACTCCTTAAAATGAATCCTAGTACCCTATTTGCCTTGTTTCTGGCTTCTATGCATTGTTTCCCTAGACGGAGTTCAGAGCTAACTATAACTCCTAAATCTTTCTCGTACCCTGTACCTACCAGAGTTTGGTTGTTTAATGTGTACCTATTGTGTGGGTTTCCTCTACCTACGCTAAGCACTTTGCATTTATTGATATTAAATTGCATTTGCCATCTATCCGTCCATTCATTCATTCTATCTAAGTCTGCCTGCAAGGCGATGGCATCTGATTCTGACCTAATTAATCTACCTATATTTGTGTCATCCGCAAATTTACTAACATCACTACTAATTCCACTATCCAAGTCATTGATATATATTAGAAATAACAGTGGCCCTAATACTGATCCCTGTGGCACCCCACTAATTACATGACCCCACTCGGATTTCGAGCCGTTTATTACCAAGCAACGGAAGGTAGTGAAAAATGAACGTCATGTTATAGCATCTTAAGATGAGGTGGTTGCCGAGAAATTCGGCACTCCCCTTGTCTTTAGATGAAATGATGAAATGCATGGTTGAAGTCTATCATTCATCCTGGCGGGACCTTCGTCGAGGAAGCTTTTTTTTTTATTTATTTATTTATTTTTTTTTTTTATGTAGGAAGGATACTGGCCAAGGGCAACAAAAATCTAATAAAAAAATGCCCACTGAAATGCCAGTCCCATAAAAGGGTCAAAGCAGTGGTCAAAAATTGGTGGATAAGTGTCTTCAAACCTCCCTCTTGAAGGAATCCAAGTCATAGGAAGGTGGAAATACAGAAGCAGGCAGGGAGTTCCAGAGTTTACCAGAGAAAGGGATGAATGATTGAGAATACTGGTTAACTCTTGCGTTAGAGAGGTGGACAGAATAGGGGTGAGAGAAAGAAGAAAGTCTTGTGCAGCGAGGCCGCGGAAGGAGGGGAGGCATGCAGTTAGCAAGATCAGAAGAGCAGTTAGCATGAAAATAGCGGTAGAAGACAGCTAGATATGCAACATTGCGGCAGTGAGAGAGAGGCTGAAGACAGTCAGTTAGAGGAGAGGAGTTGATGAGACGAAAAGCTTTTGATTCCACCCTGTCTAGAAGAGCAGTATGAGTGGAACCCCCCAGACATGTGAAGCGTACTCCATACATGGACGGATAAGGCCCTTGTACAGAGTTAGCAGCTGGGGGGGTGAGAAAAACTGGCGGAGACGCCTCAGAACACCTAACTTCATAGAAGTTGTTTTAGCTAGAGATGAGATGTGAAGTTTCCAGTTCAGATTATAAGTAAAGGACAGACCGAGGATGTTCAGTGTAGAAGAGGGGGACAGTTGAGTGTCATTGAAGAAGAGGGGATAGTTGTCTGGAAGGTTGTGTCGAGTTGATAGATGGAGGAATTGAGTTTTTGAGGCATTGAACAATACCAAGTTTGCTCTGCCCCAATCAGAAATTTTAGAAAGATCAGAAGTCAGGCGTTCTGTGGCTTCCCTGCGTGAAATGTTTACCTCCTGAAGGGTTGGACGTCTATGAAAAGACGTGAAAAAGTGCAGGGTGGTATCATCAGCATAGGAGTGGATAGGACAAGAAGTTTGGTTTAGAAGATCATTAATGAATAATAAGAAGAGAGTGGGTGACAGGACAGAACCCTGAGGAACACCACTGTTAATAGATTTAGGAGAAGAACAGTGACCGTCCACCACAGCAGCAATAGAACGGTCAGAAAGGAAACTTGAGATGAAGTTACAGAGAGAAGGATAGAAACCGTAAGAGGGTAGTTTGGAAATCAAAGCTTTGTGCCAGACTCTATCAAAGGCTTTTGATATGTCCAAGGCAACAGCAAAAGTTTCACCAAAATCTCTAAAAGAGGATGACCAAGACACAGTAAGGAAAGCCAGAAGATCACCAGTAGAGCGGCCTTGACGGAACCCATGCTGGCGATCAGATAGAAGGTTGTGAAGTGATAGATATTTAAGAATCTTCCTGTTGAGGATAGATTCAAAAACTTTAGATAAGCAGGAAATTAAAGCAATAGGACGGTAGTTTGAGGGATTAGAGCGGTCACCCTTTTTAGGAACAGGTTGAATGTAGGCAAACTTCCAGCAAGAAGGAAAGGTAGATGTTGACAGACAGAGCTGAAAGAGTTTGACTAGGCAAGGTGCAAGTACGGAGGCACAGTTTCGGAGAACAATAGGAGGGACCCCATCAGGTCCATAAGCCTTCCGAGGGTTTAGGCCAGCGAGGGCATGGAAAACATCATTGCGAAGAATTTTTATACGTGGCATGAAGTAGCCAGAGGGTGGAGGAGAGGGAGGAAAAAGCCCAGAATCGTCCAAGGTAGAGTTTTTAGCAAAGGTTTGAGCAAAGAGTTCAGCTTTAGAAATAGATGTGATAGCAGTGGTGCCATCTGGTTGAAGTAGAGGAGGGAAAGAAGAAGAAGCAAATTTATTGGAGATATTTTTGGCTAGATGCCAGAAATCACGAGGGGAGTTAGATCTTGAAAGGTTTTGACATTTTCTGTTAATGAAGGAGTTTTTGGCTAGTTGGAGAACAGACTTGGCATGGTTCCGGGCAGAAATATAAAGTGCATGAGATTCTGGTGATGGAAGGCTTAAGTACCTTTTGTGGGCCACCTCTCTATCATGTATAGCACGAGAACAAGCTGTGTTAAACCAAGGTTTAGAAGGTTTAGGACGAGAAAAAGAGTGAGGAATGTACGCCTCCATGCCAGACACTATCACCTCTGTTATGCGCTCAGCACGCAAAGACGGGTCTCGGACACGGAAGCAGTAGCCATTCCAAGGAAAATCAGCAAAATACCTCCTCAGGTCCCCCCAACTAGCAGAGGCAAAACGCCAGAGGCACCTTCGCTTAGGGGGATCCTGAGGAGGGATTGGAGTGATAGGACAAGATAAAGATATGAGATTGTGATCGGAGGAGCCCAACGGAGAAGAAAGGGTGACAGCATAAGCAGAAGGTTTAGAGGTCAGGAAAAGGTCAAGAATGTTGGGCGTATCTCCAAGACGGTCAGGAATACGAGTAGGGAGTTGCACCAATTGCTCTAGGTCATGGAGGATAGCAAAGTTGTAGGCTAGTTCACCAGGATGGTCAGTGAAGGGAAAGGAAAGCCAAAGCTAGTGGTGAACATTGAAGTCTCCAAGAATGGAGATCTCTGCAAAAGGAAAGCTGCCTCACTCCTTGTATATACTACAAAATACAATATATTGTATATACTGCAATATACTAAATACGCTGACATGCGTGGAGAACAAGTGTTTGGGTATCCAAAGGCCACACAAGTGTTATAAATATTAGCAGACCAGCATCCACAGCTAGCCCAGGAGTGAGCCGCCGCTTGTCATGTGGTTACATTATATTTTGCATACACACAACGAGGTTTCGCAGCCCCCACAGTATGGTAACCATAGAACCTTGTCAACACTACAAAGACAGTTATAGACAGTTATACAAATAATTATGTGCTGGCTAAAAAGAAGAAGAGGAAGAAGAAAATTCAAGTACGTGATACTATCAAGTAGCCATGTCACATACATACAGTGCTGACCTCGCAATCCGAACGCCCCTTTGGTCGAAAAAAAAAAAAAAGGATTTTGAACCATTTTTTCGTAAAAATTTTGCCTAAAATCAGAACACCTTTAGAGAAAACTCTTCTGATTAAAATGAACGTATGATTAAAATGAACGTATTTGTTTTGTGTGTGTGTGTGTGTTTGTGTGTGTGTGTGTGTGCGCGCGTGGAGAGAGAGAGAGTGGCAGTCACAACAACAGAGCTCCTATCAAATCAGCAATTATTTACGTCCCTACAACATTTAGCAATCAAGAATTTCACAGGCTGCTGCAGGAATGCTTCCACTACAAATATAAGCAAGAATAAATCCAACAAACAACGAGAAAACTGCTAAAAATGGCTTAAATTTGGGACCTAACCTAACGCTGTACCGTTAAACGAAATTCAAGGTTTTAAATCTTACCATACTACACTCAGACCCGATGGCTTCGGTGGTGTTGCGACCTACGTTATTAACAACATCTCCAGCGTTCTGATTAGTGATTACTGTTTGTGCAATGATAATATAGAACTGTGTACAGTTAAAATCACAATTGGTAGTTCTAGCTACATAATATCTTCCCTTTATCGCCCCAATAGTAAGCACCACCATGTAAATGAGTTCACGGCACAAATGGATAACATACTCTCACAGAACATATTTACTAATAATAAAACGATAATTTCTGGGGATTTTAACATTAACCTGCTTGAACACAGTTCACACACACCAGCTAACAATTTCTTAAGCACAATGCAATCTCTTAACTATTTTCCTCATATATCCCTGCCCACAAGATTTCCCGAGGACAACTCCACAGCCTCCCCCTCCTTACTGGACAACATATGGACAAATTTTACAGTTCCCTCCTCCCCTGGTATCCTTCTGTCTCCCTTAAGTGATCGTTTTCCAGTGTTCTTGAACCTTCCAATCCTAGAGAAGATTAATGAAACCCATAAAGTAACCTTTAGGGTAAAAAGCAGTGAAAATCACGCAAAATTATCGGAAATTAATTATGTTTCCTATATTATTATCACGTATTAGTTTTCGGGCAAAGGGCCCTTTCACACGATACCACCGATGGCTGCAAATAGTTACCTTCCATAATTTGCAATGAATCCTTTCATACGAGGTCACCGCGGTTACTCGAGTAGGAAACCTGCAACGATAATTACACGAAACAACGGAGTGACGTCACTATTTTCCTTCATCCATCAAGTTTCAGTGTTTAGCCAGATTTCGAAAGAACCAGACGTTTACGGTGGAGGAGGAAAGCAGCATACGAAAGGTAGAGAAAGAGCAGGTGAACATAGATTACCTTTTTTTTTTTGTCAATGAGAGAAACGTCCAATAATTTAGGATTCATCCAATGAGGATTTCAGTATTATCAGGCTTGAAAGCTTTTGCAATTAGGTTTTGCTCATACGAAATAAAATAAAGAATTTCTTCTCGTTAGCACATAAACCACTAAAGTATTCAGTCTGTTGGTCCATTCTAGATGAAAGAATTTGATGCTTTCATCTGTATTCTTCTCTTTTCAGAGTGTCTCCTCTTTCTCCTGGTCAACAAGGTAAAGAGAAGTAGCTCCTCCTTTGACGCCATTATTTCAATTGGCAAACATTAGAAAGGATGGCACGAGTCGGTGGTTGCTTGCAGTTACCAGACGCTTTCACACTGAGGTAACCAGTGGCAGCCACAGGTGCCGACGCCAGTGGTGTCTTGTGAGAGGGGGTATATAGATGTTTCGTTTCTCCTCAAAACCAAAACTACTTTATTCATTAAATAAATGGGTTCTAGTAGTACTGATTGTGGGCTCCTTTTTTTCAAGAATCTCAGTTTTGTAAGAGACGAGAAGAGGAGAATTTGAATTTTTCCAAAAAATAATTATTCGACGACTCTAGTAATTTATATCTATCTATTTTTATCCAGTGTTTTAAACTTTTGACTGGCTCGCAGCGAGCGAGTGAGTGAAGTAATTCGAACGAAGTGCATGAAAGGCACAAAGTGAATGAAATGAATGAATGAATTACAAACAAATAAAAAAATAAATGAGGAGGTGAGTTAATAAATAAGAAATAAAAAAAAAGAAGATCGACGCAAAACTTATATATTTTTGTAGTAATAATAGCCTCCTGTAGTTGAGCACGACTGTTTTTTCCAAGCTGCTGACATGATCAGTGTTGTGGTGAAGACACTTCCGTATACGCGTAAAACACTTCAATAAAAATACTCCAATTCGTACTCTGATTACTGCTAATGATATGAGTTATGTATTGAATATATACAGTGGTACCTCGAAATCCGAATTCAATTCTTTCTCCGAGGGTGTTCGGACTTCGAAAAGTTCGAATTCCTAGATTACTTTCTTCATAAGAAATAATGGAATGTTAATTAATCCGTTTCTGGACCCTCCCGCCCACACCCCCACCAACAAAAAAAAAAAAAAAACATCACCCAACACAATAATCTGAATTCCTGTTTAGGGTCACTCAATGAAATGTGTAAATTATACTCACATAAGTACTAAATTAATTAACAACAGTATATTGTAAAAGATATATACTCAATCACAAAAACACATTCCAGTCTGTACAGAGTATGATAGACGAGGCAATAGACAAGTCATGTTATGTATCAATATCAAATAAATCATCCTGCCTTTATGGAAACTATATTAAGTGGCAAAAAAAGCAAAGCTGCAGTATGTTAAAAAGGTTTATCAGTAAATTTTATTGATAACAAGATTATTATAAACGTTCTCTCACTGACCGCCTCCATCTTGATACAATCTGTAACGATTCCAAAGATACAAAGGACATGGCAGAGATTTCGCTGCCCTTCGGTTGTCTTGTTAATATTGTGTTATGTTTACATTTTTTTTAAAACTAATTGTTCCTATACGCTGATGTACGGTTTCTAAAAATGTGAACGTGGGGTGTAGGGTGGTAGCACCACCCTTCAAGGCCTCGGCTTTGGGAGTATTGGGTTGTTCATTTCTTCGCCGCCTTTATGTATCACTAATATATATATATATATATATATATATATATATATATATATATATATATATATATATATATATATATATATATATATATATATATATATATATATATATATATATATATATATATATATATATATATATATATATATATATATATATATATATATATATATATATATATATATATATATATATATATATATATATATATATATATATATATATATATATATATATATATATATATATATATATATATATATATATACACACACACACACACGTGTTCATATCAAGGGCACATCTGTCTGCCAAGTACTGCACCTGCTGCACGGAGTAACGAGCACACCTGACCACGAAGCAGCCTCACTCTTTGCAGTTCCAGTGAAAACTCACCTGTACTAAAAGCTCCTGCAACTGTATTTGTTACTATTCCACCGAAGAACTGGAAGTAAGCAATGGGCACAATGAGGGTGGTAGTGGTCTTCACTATTGCTGCCTTGCAATAATATCTCATCCACGCAGGTATTTTGTCGTTATCCTCTTTCTTACCATACATACTATTCTTAATTCCTATTATCAGTTTTTTTTTTTTTTTGTATTATCCCAATGTTTACTTGAACAGTGATAGTAATTTTCAGGTTATAATGGACATATTAATATATTTCTTTGCTACTTGTTATATCTTCTCAAACTACTTAACTTCTAAACGGGACCACATTCTGACCTTCCTTTTCACGGAGATTCTCTCTCTCTCTCTCTCTCTCTCTCTCTCTCTCTCTCTCTCTCTCTCTCTCTCTCTCTCTCTCTCTCTCTCTCTCTCTCTCTCTCTCTCTCTCTCTCTCTCTCTATATATATATATATATATATATATATATATATGAAAGAAATGAGGCCCACGAACGGAACTTAAGCCTTCAATTATCTGAATTTCAGGCGGTTTTTACATCTAGAATTTGTGCCAAGACTGTTCTTCAACTAGGCAAAAACTTCTTCACCATTATATAATATGACATTTTTTTCGATCTAATTCCCATTGTGACTTCTGGAAACTCGACAAAAATATCTCCAAACAACTTTTCTTCTTTGTCTTCTTCATCCTGTTACAACATGATTGCACCAATGACATCTGGATCATTGGGCTCAGTACCCCATCACTTTAGACTAAATCAAATTAATACATTAAAATACTAGCCCTATCTCTTTGTGACAAGTGTCCGTTGCTTCATCAAATTTATTTTTACATTTTTTTAAATTTCTAGTGTTTATTTTTATATTTTAACCATAATATAATCATGTTTTTAATATCAATATTTTAACCTGCCTTCTTTCCTTCTTTGAACGTTCTGCAGCGGCGCCGTATTACTACGATGTTACAGCACCATGAAATCAGGTCAATCAGTCGGTCAATGAACCTCGACAAAATTATCTCCAAACAAATTTTCTTCTTCATTTTATCTTCTCTGTTTCTATATGATGGCACCACTGTCATCTCATCTATGTCTGAAGCTGACCATTTGCTAAAAACTCTACCTTGGAAGATTCAGGACATGTTTCTCCCTCTCCTTCACTATTTTATGTTTCTTATTTAGATCCTTCTCAATGATGTTTTTCATGCCCATACTGACCTTAACCCTCGGAAGTCTTATGGAACTGATGGGGTTCCTCATATTGTTCTCTGAAATTGTGCCTACGTACTTGCACCTTACTTAGTCAACTCTGTCTCTCGACATTAACCTTCCCTATCTGCAGGAGGTTTGCCTCCTTTCACCCTCTTCCTAAAAAAACATTAACTGCTCCAACTCTTAAAATTACCGTCCTATTACTTTGATTTACTGCCTTTGTTAATTTTTTTTTATCTATCTTCATGAAGATTGATAAACACCTACCACTTCATAACATTATATCGGACCGCCAGTATGGGTTACGTAGTGGCTGTACTATTGGTGATCAAAAGCGTCTGATAGAGTCTAGACTACATAGTCACTTTATATCTTCCCCGCTGTGAGGAGTCACCTTGTCGTGGTGGCGGGGCTTGAAGCGCGGTCGGCGGTGCCACCTCCATTGATAGCTGGACTGTCACTGGAGGGTTCGGTGCCCGTCGGCTCCGTGGACCAAGTGCTCCCTCTTTGGCGCCAAATGGATGCGATGATGTGGCGTCTTTCACTTCCCCCCCTTTTTTTATAACCATTTAATCAATCTGTCTCTTTATTTCCATCCCAAGCTTCTTTTACATAACATAAGAAAATAAGAAATAAGGGAAGTTGCAAGAAGCGACCAGGCTTATACGTGGCAGTCCCTGTATGAAATATACCTACTTATTTCCATCTATTATCACCATCCATAAACCCGTCTAATCTTCTCTTGAAGCTTTCTGGTGTTCTAACAACATGATTACTGATTCCGTTCCACTCATCTACCACTCTATTTGAGAACCAATTTCTTTCTATCTCCTTCCTAAACCTAAATTTTTCATGCTTGAACCCGTTATTTCTTGTTCTATTCTGGTTGCTGATCCTAAGATTTTTGCTTACATCCCCCTTGTTATAACCCTTATACCACTTAAAGACTTCTATCAGGTCCCCTCTTAACCTACGTCTCTCTAAACAATGTAGATTTAACAGCTTCAATCTCGCCTCGTAAGGAAAACTCCTCATCCCCTGTATCATTTTAGTCATTCTCCGCTGTACTGATTCTAATAGACCTATATCTATCCTGTAATGTGAGGACCAGAACTGCACAGCGTAGTCTTCCGGCTTTCTACCTTCAACACTCCTAGAAATTAATCCTAGTACATTATTTGCCTTGTTTCTGGCCTCTGTGCATTGTTTTCCTAGAGGGAGTTCAGAGCTAACTATAACTCCTAAATCTTTCTCGTACCCTGTACCTACCAGTTTCGTTGTTTAATGTGTACCTACTGTGTGGGTTTCCTCTACCTACGCTAAGTACTTTGCATTTGTTGATATTAAACTGCATTTGCAATTTGTCCGTTCATTCATTCATCCTATCTAAATCTGCCTGCAAGGCGATGGCATCCGATTCTTACCTAATTAATCTACCTATCTTTGTGTCATCCGCAAATTTACTAACATCACTACTAATTCCACTATCCAAGTCATTGATATATATTAGAAATAACAATGGCCGTAATACTGATCCCTGTGGCACCCCACTAATCACATGACCCCACTCGGATTTAGAGCCGTTTATTACAACTCTTTGTCGCCTGTCGCTAAGCCATGACCTTATCCAGCCTAACACCTTCCCATCTATCCCGTGTTCCCTAACTTTTCTCAGGAGCCTTTGATGGGGTACTTTGTCAAATGCTTTACTAAAGTCCAGATATAAGATATCATAATTATCACCATTATCTACTGCCTCGTACACTTTATTGTAAAAACTTAACAAGTTTATCAGGCAAGACTTCCCTTGCGTGAAGCCATGCTGTGACTGATTTATAAAGTTATGTTTGTCTAAATGTTCCCTAATGTTCCTCGCTGTTATTGACTCCAATATTTTACCTACAGCTGATATTAAACTAACAGGTGTATAATTAGATGCTAAAGTTTGATCTCGTCTCTTAAAGATGGGTACTACATTAACCTGCCTCCACATTACTGGTACCTCATCTGACTCAAGTGATTTCCTAAAGACAGAAACTAACGGCTCACTAATAACCTCTATGCATTCCTTAAATACTCTGGGATATATTTCATCTGGTCCTGGTGTCTTGAACTTTTTTAGCCTATCTATCTCCTGTTCCACTATCTCCTTAGTTATGGAAATATCTGTCAGCTTCTCATTCACATCTGCTCTAAACATCTGTTCACTATTTGGCATATACCGCATGTTTTCTTGGGTGAAGACAGTTAAAAAATACTCTTTCAGAATTTTACTAATCTCCTTCCAGGAACTAACCAGCTTCCCATCTGCTGCCTTTAATGGACTTGTAGTATCCATATTCTTCGTCCTGTATACCTGATAAAATCCCTTGGGGTCCGTCTTCGCCTAGCTGGCTACCTTTAATTCATAATTGCTCTTAGCTTTCTTCGTTAACCTCATAACTGTTCTAACTAATTAATTATACTGAGGTCTTAAAACTTCTTCACCTGTCCTTAATCTCTTATACATACTTCTCTTCCATCCTATATAATGTTTTAACCTAGCAGTCATCCATTTAGGGTAATTTTTCTGAGATCTTATTGCTCTATACGCGATGTTTGCTAACTGACCTGTATGAACTTTACGAAATATTTATACATCTCATCTACATTTACTTCACCTAATTCCCTCATCTCGGCTCTACCATCCTCTCCACCTCCTCATCTACTTGCCTCGACCTCTCCTCTCCCATTTCAGCATGACCTGACCTTCCAACACACTCGCACCTATCTCCTCCTCCCTTTCTTCTCCTCCCATTTTCAGCATGACCTGACCTTCCAACACACTCGCACTTATCTCCTCCTCTCTCTCTTCTCCGCCCCTTCCGGACACATCATCCCTCCTCTTGTCCTACACCCTCACACCTCACCTCACCTCTCTCATCTTGCCTTATCTCTCTCAACTCCGTCCCACCCCTGAGGGGGACAGTTGAGTATCATTGAAGAAGAGGGGATAGTTGTCTGGAAGGTTGTGTCGAGTTGATAGATGGAGGAATTGAGTTTTTGAGGCATTGAACAATACCAAGTTTGCTCTGCCCCAATCAGAAATTTTAGAAAGATCAGAAGTCAGGCGTTCTGTGGCTTCCCTGCGTGATATGTTTACCTCCTGAAGGGTTGGACGTCTATGAAAAGACGTGGAAAAGTGCAGGGTGGTATCATCAGCGTAGGAGTGGATAGGACAAGAAGTTTGGTTTAGAAGATCATTAATGAATAATAAGAAGAGAGTGGGTGACAGGACAGAACCCTGAGGAACACCACTGTTAATAGATTTAGGAGAAGAACAGTGACCGTCTACCACAGCAGCAATAGAACGGTCAGAAAGGAAACTTGAGATGAAGTTACAGAGAGAAGGATAGAAACCGTAAGAGGGTAGTTTGGAAATCAAAGCTTTGTGCCAGACTCTATCAAAGGCTTTTGATATGTCCAAGGCAACAGCAAAAGTTTCACCAAAATCTCTAAAAGAGGATGACCAAGACTCAGTAAGGAAAGCCAGATGATCACCAGTAGAGCGGCCTTGACGGAACCCATACTGGCGATCAGATAGAAGGTTGTAAAGTGATAGATGTTTAAGAATCTTCCTGTTGAGGATAGATTCAAAAACTTTAAATAAGCAGGAAATTAAAGCAATAGGACTGTAGTTTGAGGGATTAGAGCGGTCACCCTTTTTAGGAACAGGTTGAATGTAGGCAAACTTCCAGCAAGAAGGAAAGGTAGATGTTGACAGACAGAGCTGAAAGAGTTTCACTAGGCAAGGTGCAAGCACGGAGGCACAGTTTCGGAGAACAATAGGAGGGACCCCATCAGGTCCATAAGCCTTCCGAGGGTTTAGGCCAGCGAGGGCATGGAAAACATCATTGCGAAGAATTTTAATACGTGGCATGAAGTAGTCAGAGGGTGGAGGAGAGGGAGGAACAAGCCCAGAATCGTCCAAGGTAGAGTTTTTAGCAAAGGTTTGAGCAAAGAGTTCAGCTTTAGAAATAGATGTGATAGCAGTGGTGCCATCTGGTTGAAGTAGAGGAGGGAAAGAAGAAGAAGCAAAGTTATTGGAGATATTTTTGGCTAGATGCCAGAAATCACGAGGGGAGTTAGATCTTGAAAGGTTTTGACATTTTCTGTTAATGAAGGAGTTTTTGGCTAGTTGGAGAACAGACTTGGCATGGTTCCGGGCAGAAATATAAAGTGCATGAGATTCTGGTGATGGAAGGCTTAAGTACCTTTTGTGGGCCACCTCTCTACCATGTATAGCACGAGAACAAGCTGTGTTAAACCAAGGTTTAGAAGGTTTAGGACGAGAAAAAGAGTGAGGAATGTACGCCTCCATGCCAGACACTATCACCTCTGTTATGCGCTCAGCACACAAAGACGGGTCTCGGACACGGAAGCAGTAGTCATTCCAAGATCAGCAAAATACCTCCTCAGGTCCCCCCAACTAGCAGAGGCAAAACGCCAGAGGCACCTTCGCTTAGGGGGATCCTGAGGAGGGATTGGAGTGATAGGACAAGATAAAGATATGAGATTGTGATCGGAGGAGCCCAACGGAGAAGAAAGGGTGACAGCATAAGCAGAAAGATTAGAGGTCAGGAAAAGGTCAAGAATGTTGGGCGTATCTCCAAGACGGTCAGGAATACGAGTAGGGTGTTGCACCAATTGCTCTAGGTCATGGAGGATAGCAAAGTTGTAGGCTAGTTCACCAGGATGGTCAGTGAAGGGAGAGGAAAGCCAAAGCTGGTGGTGAACATTGAAGTCTCCAAGAATGGAGATCTCTGCGAAAGGGAAGAGGGTCAGAATGTGCTCCACTTTGGAAGTTAAGTAGTCAAAGAATTTCTTATAGTCAGAGGAGTTAGGAGAGAGGTATACAACACAGATAAATTTAGTATGAAAATGACTGTGTAGTCGTAGCCAGATGGTGGAAAACTCGGAAGATTCAAGAGCGTGGGCACGAGAGCAGGTTAAGTCATTGCGCACATAAACGCAGCATCCAGCTTTGGATCGAAAATGAGGAGAGAGAAAGTAGGAGAGAAAAGAAAAGGGGCTACTGTCAGTTGCCTCAGACACCTGAGTTTCAGTGAGGAAAAGAGGATGAGGTTTAGAAGAGGAGAGGTGGTGTTCTACAGATTAAAAATTAGATCTTAGACCGCGAATGTTGCAGAAGTTAATGAAGAAAAAGTTGAGATGGGTGTCAAGACACTTAGGATCGTCGACAGAAAGGCAGTCCGACCTGGGGACATTTATGGTCCCCTCCCCAGATGGGGACTCCGAGGCTGGTGTAGGAGTCGCCATGATTTTAAAATTTTTGAGTGAAGGGTGTGTGTGTTATTAGGTGCTTGTAGTTTTGTGTGGAGGAAGAGAGTTGTCTTTAAAGGGCAGGCTGTGACTGCCCCCTTGTGTTGTGAGACACAAAGGGAAACGTTCAGTGAGGTCACAGCTGGGTTTAATGATAAGTTCACAGCACCCCCAGAACAGTGCTACCTGACCGCTCTTCTGACTGACCTATTGTTGTCAGAGTCGATCACTGTTATTTTCCTAAATCTGTTAGCTGTGATGTTTTCTCAACCACACAACATTTGACTCCTGGTCTTCCTAAAATTTCTGAATGTGTGCAGAGCAAACTTAGTGCTATTCATTCCCTCGAAGTTTAATTTCCTCCACCTATCAACTGGACACAATCTTCCAGATTCTTTAATACCCCTTTAATTCCCCTTATTTACACTGAATATCTTCGATACAGTCTTTACTAAGAGGTTAAACTGGAAGCTTCACATCTTATCTTTAGGTAAAATAGCTTCTGTGAATTTAAGTGATCTACAAGGTCGTCTCTGCCTGTATTTCTTGCCCTATCCACAGTTATACAATGTCTTATCCGTCCATGAATAAAATGCGTTTCACATGTGTGGGAATGTTTCTATCCTAATGCTCTCCTAAACAAGATGGAATGAAGAAATTTTGTCTCATCAACTACTCACCTCTAATTGACTTCAGCTTACCTCTCATCGACGCAATGGTTCATCTCTTCCTATCTTCTACCGCTATTTTCGCTCTAACTGCTCTTCTGATCTTCCTAACTACAAGCATCACCAATTCCAATATATATATATATATATATATATATATATATATATATATATATATATATATATATATATATATATATATATATATATATATATATATATATATATATATATATATATATATATACATGAA
>NC_087165.1:12103511-12111011 GCF_035594125.1 Scylla paramamosain | reverse complement strand
ATGGAAGTTCAGGTTCCCATCATCGATCAGGCTTCGTGTGCAAGTAATATCAATGGTTTGACAGGTAATATGATTTGTGCTGGTTTGGATGAGGGAGGGAAAGACTCCTGTTCTGGAGACTCTGGAGGACCCTTGTCTGTGGTGGAGGATGGGCGTCACGTCCTGGTCGGTGTGACTTCCTTCGGGGTTGGATGTGCCCAGCCCATGAATCCTGGAGTGTACGCTAGGGTTACCGAATTTCTCACATGGATAAGTGAAAATACACAGAGTGGTAAATACTGTGCCTAACCATTTTGGCTTACAAAGTTCTCCAAACAATATCAAATTTTATTAAATACAGCACGCTTTTTCATATTTCTTTTACATATTAATGTTATTGAGAATTGGAGTCCTGACATCTGACCAATCCTTCTGCTTACTTGAAAGAGATGGAAAACCATTTTCTTGCAAAAGTATTTAATTGCTATTAATTTTGCTTTGATATATTCACAGGTTAGAATATGAGTGCACTTGCGAGTACGTTTGATTATCATATTCATCAGTGTTCAATAATATTTATTTTCACATAATATGTTCGTAACACTATTGTAATATACTATCACATACTGATACCTTAGAGTTTTGTGAGTGTCAATCTGTCTACTATATTTGCATTACCTTAATAATAATAGTTTGTAATCTATTGTATGACTTGCAAATATATGTTGAACCTGGAAATTTTTTACTATTTTATTCATTCATTTTCATTTATCTACTTACATCCACGGATGAAGCAGTATTTCTTAAAATATATGACTGCGATATATGACATCGATAGGGCAAAAACAAGAAATTATGAAGTGTGTGAGTTAAAGACTCGAATTTTATGGTTTATGCAACACTTTATTTATAATTAAATATGTTGTCTCGGACAGGAAATACTTATGAATATGAGGGTGTTTTGAGATTTAAAAAAAAAAATTTATATGAAAGAGAAAAGAAAGGATATCTTTGACTATCTTGCGTGTCTCCTTGCATCTGCCAATGTGGTACGGGATGCATGATGTATTTTTCTCCTCCTTCTTTGTCTCGCGCCATCCAGTCCCAGCCACACACCCTGTGAGTCACAGCTGATAACTGGTAATAATATTTGAATATATTATCGTTTACTATTTTTCGCTTCTTGCCAAATATATAGATTCCAACACCCAAATTAACGTTCTTCTTAAGTCTTTTATAATAAAAATATCAACGTAAGTGCTTGTAAATGTATTACGTTTCAAGCATGAACGCCTAGTATGCATATTTAGCAGCTTTAAACGTGGAGAACTTTTCATGTAGATATTTGAACATCAGAGTAAAGCGTCCACGGCGTCGTGAACCAAGTACTTCCATTTCATCAGTAGCAGAAGAGATTTATCCCTGATTATCTCACCCCTTAAGCCTGCCACCCGAATTACAGCTTAAGCATTGCTTTGGTGTTCCAGTGTTCCAGGCCTTGCCTCCCGTATAGCTTGGCCCTTCATCTTTGTTTATTTACTTATTTTTTTTTATGTTTGCTTTTTATATTTGTCTTTACCAACACCCATCCCACCCACCAAAACACACACACACACACACACAGACACACACACACACACACACACACACACACACATATACACATATAAACATATGTACACACACACACACACACACACACACACACACACACACACACACACACACACACACACACACATTTACACAGAAAGCATCAAGTGTTACAAAAAGAACAAAAGTATGCAACATTTGTACACAACTGGGGCATCATACCTCTGGCAACCCTGCATAACGCTTTATCATTCCAAATCTGCTCCTGCGGTAACATTTAATGCATACAGTATGAAAATCTACACTCACTCCTGGCACTCTCTCTCTCTCTCTCTCTCTCTCTCTCTCTCTCTCTCTCTCTCTCTCTCTCTCTCTCTCTCTCTCTCATGTAAATCATGAGAAGCCCGATAGTATCAGTTTAAAAAATTATTAAAACTGCCAATTTGTCTGAAACTCCGAATGTGGTAGTATTTTGCATATCCACCAGCTGTTATGTTTCCTATATTATGATTACGTATCGGGTTTCGGGCATAGGGCCCTTTCACACAATGCCACCGATGGGTGCCAGTTGTTACCTCACATAGTTTGTAATAAATCCTTCATACGAGGACACCACGGTTGCTCGAGCAGGTAACCTTCAACGACACTAACACGAAACAACGGAGTGACGCCACTGTCGTCCTTTATCCATCAAGATTCATTGTTCAGCCACCGTATGCGGTGGAGGAGGAAAACAACATACGAAAAATAGCGAAAGAGCAGGTAAACATAGAAGACCTTTCTTATGAATCAGAGAAACGCTCAACAATTTAGGATTCATCCACTGAGGATTTCACCATTATAACATTCAGCATTGGAAGCTTCTGAAATTAGGGTTTGATCATACGAAATAAAGTAAAGAATTTATTCTCGTTAGCACAGAAACCACTAAAGTGTTCAGTCTGCTGATCCATTCTTAATGAAAGAATTTAATGCTTTCATCTGTATTCTTCTCTTTCCAGAGTGTCTCCTCTTTGTCCTGGTCAACAAGGTAAATAGAAGTAGCTCCTCCTTTAACGCCATTATTTCAATTGGCAAACATTAGAAAGGGTGGCACGAGCCGGTGGTCGCTTGCAGTTACCGGACGCTTTCACACTGAGGTAACCAGTGGCAGCCACAGGTGCCGACGCCAGTGGTGTCTTGTGAGAGGGCGTATATAGATGTTTTGTTTCTCCTCAAAACCAAAACTACTTTATTCATTAAATAACTGGGTTCTAGTAGTACTAATTGTGGGCTCCTTTTTCTAAGAATCTCAGTTATGTAAGAGACGAGAAGAGGGGAATTTGAATTTTTCCAAAAATAATTATTCGACGACTCTAGTAATTTATATCTATCTATTTTTATCCAGTGTTTTAAACTTTTGACTGGCTCGCGGCGAGCGAGTGAGTGAAGTAATTCGAACGAAGTGCATGAAAGGCACAGAGTGAGTGAAATTAATGAATTAAATAGTAATAAATAAAAAAAAAAGTAAGTAAGGAGGTGAGTTAATGAATAAAAAAAAAAGATCGACGCAAAAAAAAAAAAAACTTTTTTGTAGTAATTATAGCCTCCTGTAGTTCAGCACAACTGGTTTCTCCAAGTCACTGAATGATCAGTGCTGTGGTGAAGACACTTCCGTGTATACGTGAAGTACTTCATTAAAAATAAAAGAAAAAAGTTTGTATTGAATTTATACAGTGGCATCTCGAAATCAGTATTTAATTCGTTCTCGGAGGGTGTTCGGGCTCCGAGAAGTTCAAATTCCTAAATTACTTTTTTTCATAAGAAATAATGGAAATATATATAAGAATAATGGAATATATATATATATATATATATATATATATATATATATATATATATATATATATATATATATATATATATATATATATATATATATATACACACACCTATACACACACACACACAAACACACGCACACACACACACACACACACACACACACACACACACACACACACACACACACACACACACACACACACAAACACACACGTGTTCATATCACGGCCACATTTGTCTGCCAAGTACTACACCTGCTGCACAGAGTAACGAGCACACCTGACCACGAAGCAGCCTCACTCTTTGCAATACCAGTGAACACTCACCTGTACTAAAAGCTCCCGCAACTGTATTTGTTACTATTCCACCGAAGAACTGGAAGTAAGCAGTGGGCACAATGAGGGTGGTAGTGGTCTTCACTATTGCTGCCTTGCTATTACCATCTCATCCACGCAGGTATTTTGTCGTTATCCTCTTTCTTATCATACATACTATTCTTAATTTCTATTATCAGGTAATTTTTTTTTTTTTTTTGTATTATCCCAATGTTTCTTTGAACAGTGATAGTAATTTTTCAGGTTGTAATGAACCTATAAATATATTTCTTTGCTACTTGTTATATATATATATATATATATATATATATATATATATATATATATATATATATATATATATATATATATATATATATATATATATATATATATATATATATATATATATATAACTATTAAAACTTCTTAAACTACTTAACTTATAAACAGGACCACATTCTGACTTTCTTCCTTTTCACGGAGACCTCTTTTTTTTTTTTTTTTTCCTAGACTTCAATGTTCACCAACAGTTTTGTCTTTCCTATCCTTTCACTGGCCATGCTGGTGAACTAGCCTCCATGACCCAGAACAACTCGTGCAACACGCTCCTCGGATACGCACAACATTCTTCACCTTTCCCTAACCTCTAATCCTCTACTTATGCTGTTACCTATCTTCGATCACAGTCTCATATCTGTCTTTTCCTATCGCTCCGATCCCTCCTCAGGACTCCCCCAAAGCAAAGGTGCCTCTGGCATTTTGCCTATGCTAATTAAAGAGACATGAGGAGGTTTTTACTAATTTTCCTTGGAATGACTACTACTACCGTGTCAGAGACCCGTCTCTGTGTGCCGAGCGCATAACAGAGGTGACAGTGTCTGCCTTGGAGGCGTACATTCCTCACTTTCTCTCGGCCTAAACATTCCAAACCTTGGTTTAACACAGCCTGTTCCCCTGCTATACATGGTAGAAAGGTGACCCGCAAAAAATACTTGACCTTCCATCACCTGAATCTCATGAGCATTATATATCTGTTCGTAATCATGCCAAGTCTGTTCTCCAACTAGCCAAAACTCCTTCATTAATATAAACTCAAAATGTTTCAAGATCTAACACCCCTTGTGACTTCTAGATCCTACCCAAAAGAATCCAATAACTTTGCTTCTTCTTTCCCTCTTTTATTTCAATTTGATGTATCACTGCCATCTCATCTATTTCTAAAGTTCAATTCTTCGCTGAAACTTTCGCTAAAAAACTCTAACTTGAACGATTTAGGAGTTATTCCTCCCTCTTCTCCTCCCTTTGACTACATGCTGCCCATTATGGTCCTTCGCAATTATGTTTTCCATGCCCTCGCTGGCCTAATCCCTCGAAAGGCTTATGGACGGGATGGGGTCCCTCCTGTTGTTCTCTGAAACTGTTCCTCCGTGCTTGCACCTTGCCTAATCAAACTCTTTAACTCTCTCTATCAACATCTACCTTTCTTTCTTGCTGGAAGTTTACCTACATTCAGCCAGATCCTGAAAATGGTGACTGTTCTAATCCCCCAGACTACCGCCATATTGCTTTAATTTCCTTCCTATCTAAAGCTATTCAATCTATTCTCATCAGGAAGATTCTTAAAGATCTATCAATTCAAAATCTTTCTGATCGCCAGAATTCCGGCAAGAGTTCCGTCAAGTTCCGTCAAGAGTTCCGTCAAGGTCACTCTACTGGTGATCTGGCTTTCCTTACTGAGTCTTGGTCATCCTCTTTTAGAGATTTTGATGAAACTTTTAATGTTCCCTTACTCACATCAAAAGCGTATGATAAAGTCTGGCAGAAAGCTTTCATTTCCAAACTACCCTCTTACGGCTTCTATCCTTCTCTTTATAATTTCACCTTAAGTTTCCTTTCTGACCGTTGTATTGCTTCTGTGATAGACAGTCATTGTTCTCCTAAACCTATTAACAGTGGAGTTCCACAGTGTTCCGTCGTGTCACCCACTCTCTTCCCATTATTCATCAATGATATTCTAAAACAAACTTCTTGTCCTATCAACTCTTTCTCTGATAAAAAAATAAAAAAAACTCTGTATTTTTTCCACATCTTTCTGTAGATTTCCAGTCCTTCAGGAAATAAACGGTTCACGCAAGGAAACCACAAAACGCTTTACTTCGGATCTCTCTAAAATTTCTGACTGGTGAAAAGCAAACTAGTATTTATTGGTCAGTACCTTAAAAATTCAGTTCCTCCATTTATCAGCTCAACACAACATTTTAGGTAACTATCCCCCTCTTCTTCAATGACATTCAACTGCCACACTCTTCTACACTGAACATCCTCGCTCTGTCCTTTACTTCTAATTTCATCTCTTGTTAAACAGCTTCTATGAAGTTAGGCGCTGTAAGTCATTTCCGACAGTTTTTCTGACCACCCTAGAAGCTAGCTTTGTACAGGGCCCTTTTCCGTCCTTGTATGGAGTATGTTTCACATGTATGAGGGGTTCCACTAATACCGCTCTTTTAGACAGGGTGGAATCAAAAGCTTTCCGTCTTATCAGCACCTCTCCTCTAACTGACTGTCTTCAGCCTCTTTCTCATCGTTGCAGTGTTACATCTCTTGTTATCTTCTAACGCTTTTTTTATGCCAATTGTTCTGCTGATCTTTAACTGCATGCCTCTCCTCCTCCCTCGGCCTCTCTGCAGAAGAATTTTACCTTTCTCTCACCTCTATTCTGCTACTGCTACTGCTACTACTACCACTACTACTACTACTACTACTACTACTACTACTACTACTACTTCTACTACTACTACTACTACTACTACTACTACTACTACTACTACTACAACAACAACTTCTATTATTACTATTACAACTAACGCTACTACAACTGCTGGTGCTTCCACTACTACGACATGATAAATGTAATATTCTATAATAATAATAATAATAATAATAATAATAATAGTAATAATAATAATAATAACAATAATAATAATAATAATAATGATAATAATAATAATAATAATAATAATAATAATAATAATTGTCCTTAATAATATCTTTATTAATATTTTTATTATTATTATCATTATTATTATTATTATTATTATTATTATTATTATTATTATTATTATTATTATTATTATTATTATTATTATCATTATTATTATTATTATTATTATTATTATTATTATTATTATTATTATCATTATCATTATTATTATTATTATTATTACTATTATTATTATTATCATTATTATTATAGAAGAAGAAGCAATAATTTTAGACATTTTGACTTGTAATTTTTCTGTTTATGCTATAACACTGTCTTATCCATTTGGTTCCTCTGATCACCGCCTCATATCTATATTTTATCGTATCATTCTCATATCTCTTCAGGATCCCCCAGTGCAGATTTTCTCTGGCGTTTTGTCTTTACTATCTGCGGACACTTAAGAAGGTAATATTTTGATTTTCCTTGGAAAGATTACTGTTTTTGTGGTAGAGTCACGTCTTTTTGTACTGAGAGCATAACAGAAGTGGTAGCGGCTGGAATGGATGCGTACATTCCTCAACCTTCTTCTCATCACAAGGCATCCAAACCTTGATTGAATTCATCCTATTCTCGTCCTATATAGGAAAAAAAGGCGGCCCAGGAATGGAACTTAAGACTTTTAGTGCCAAGACTGTTCTTCAACTAAGCAAAAACTTGTTCACCATTATATAATATCAAAATTTTTTCGATCTAATTTTCATCGTGACATCTGGAAATTCGACAAAAATATCTCCAAACAACTTT
>NC_087165.1:12083511-12098511 GCF_035594125.1 Scylla paramamosain | reverse complement strand
AGATTTTGATGAAAAGTTATATGAAAGAGAAAAGAAAGGATATCTTTGACTATCTTGCGTGTCTCCTTGCATCTGCCAATGTGGTACGGGATGCATGATAACGAGAGAGTGGGTATTTTCCTCCTCCTTTGTCTCGCGCCATCCATTCCCAGCCACACACCCTGTGAGTCACAGCTGATAACTGATAATAATATTTGAATATATCGTTTACTATTTTTCGCTTCTTGCCAAATATATAGATTCTAATACCCAAATTCACGTTCTTTTTAAGTCTTTTATAACAAAAATATCAACGTAAGTGCTTGTAAATGTAACACGTTTCAAGCATGAACGCCTAGTATGCATATTTAGCAGCTTTAAACGTGGAGAACTTTTCATGTAGATATTTGAACATCAGACTAAAGCGTCCACGGCGTCGTGAACCAAGTACCATTTCATCAGTAGCAGAAGAGATTTATCCCTGATTATCTCACCCCTTAAGCCTGCCACCCGAATTAGAGATTAAGCATTGCTTTGGTGTTCTAGGCCTTGCCTCCCGTATAGTTTTGACCCTTCATCTATGTTTTTTTATTCAATTATTTATTTATTTACTTGTTTTTTTTTATGTTTGCTTTTTTATATTTGTCTTTACAAACACCCATCCCACCCACCAAAACAAACACACACACACACACACACACACACACACACACACACACACACACACACACACACACACACACACACCCATACACACACACACACACACACACACACACACACACATCTACACACACACCCACACATACACACATACACACACACACTCACACACACATTCATACAGAAAGCATCAAGTGTTACAAAAAATATAAATGTATGCAACATCTGTACACAACTGGGGCACCATACCTCTGGCAACCCTGCATAACGCTTTATCATTCCAAACCTGCTCCTGCGGTAACATTTAATGCATACAGTATGAAAATCTACACTCTCTTCCGGCACTCTCTCTCTCTCTCTCTCTCTCTCTCTCTCTCTCTCTCTCTCTCTCTCTCTCTCTCTCTCTCTCTCTCTCTCTCTCTCTCTCTAACATGTAAATCATGAGAAGCCCGATAGTATCAGTTTAAAAAAATATTAAAACTGCCAATTTGTCTGAAACTCCGAATGTGGTAGTTTTTTGTATATCCACCAGCTGTTATGTTCCCTATATTAGTATTACGTATTGAGTTTCGGGCATAGGGCCCTTTCACACAATGCCACCGATGGCTGCCAGTAGTTACCTCCCATAGTTTGTAATAGATCCTTCATACAAAGACACCACGGTTGCTCGAGCAGGTAACCTCCAACGACACTAACACGAAACAACGGAATGACGCCACTGTCGTCCTTAATCCATCAAGATTCATTGTCAAGCCACCGTATGCGGTGGAGGAGGAAAGCAATATACGACAGACATACTTCATCAATGGCATACAAGGTGTCCTAAGAGACAAAAAAAAAAATGTAGATAAATGAAAATGGATAAATAAAATAGTGAGAACTTTCAAGATTCAATATGTATTTTCAAACAATAAAATAGGAATACAGTACATTATAAAATATAATTATCACCGTAATGTGAATATTGAGACTCATAGAAAAAAACCTAAGCCATCAATTTGTGGCAGTATATTAAAATACTGTTACGAGCATATTACATGAAAATAAATATCAGTGAACACTCATGAATATGATAATCACACCTACTTTTAACTATACTCATACTTTAACCTGTGAATATATGGAAATATAAAATATTTTAATGTTACCAGCTATTGTTGGCTTTTGCAACAAAATAGTTTTTCATATCTTTCAAGGAAGCAGAAGGACAGGTCAGATGGCACTCCGATTCTTAATTATATTAATATGTAAAAGAAATATGAGCAAGCGTGCTGTATTCAATTAAATTTAAAATTGTTTGGAGTACTTTGAAAATCAAAATGATTAGCCACAGTAATTACCGCCCTGTGTATTTTGACTTATCCATGTGAGAAATTCGGTAACTCTTGCGTACACTCCAGGATTCATGGGCCGCGCACATCCACCCCCGAAGGAAGTCACACCGACCAGGACGTGACGCTCATTCTCCACCACAGACAATGGTCCTCCAGAATCTCCAGAACAGGAGTCTTTCCCTCCCTCATCCAAACCAGCACAAATCATATTACCTGTCAAACCATTGATATTACTTGCACACGAAGCCTGATCGATGATGGGAACCTGAACTTCCATCAGAACATCCGGCTGAGTTCCGTTTTCCATTGTCAAGCCCCAGCCAACAGCGGTGGCGAGAACTCCTGCGTATGTGTTGTTGTTGTTTTTAGGGAGACAAATAGGGCCTACTTGTTGCAATGTAAAATTTAACGGCTCCTTAAGTGTTAGTATTGCGATATCAAAATCGTAGCCATTTGGATCGTAACTACTGAAAACTGTATAGTTTTGAATTGCAACGAGACCGGTGACACCAACGACGTCGTCATTCGTTGAAACTTGGTTGTGATCTGCGATGCCCACCATGATTGAACTAGCGGGAATCGGGGCCTTGGTTTCTATTTCGAATAAGCAGTGGGCGGCGGTGAGGATGTGTCGGTCAGTTATGATGCTTGCTCCACAGAAGTAAGAAGTGGCCCCAGAGAGTGCCATACCTACCATCCATGGGTACTTATTCTGGGGAATCACCTCCATACCCCCAACGATGCGAGCACCATTCTGAACCCCACACTGGCAATCAGCGAAAATTGGACTACTGGTGCTGGTAGTAGCAGTAGTAGTAGTAGTAGTAGTAGTAGCAGTAGTAGTAGTAGTAGTAGCAGTAGTAGTAGTAGTACTAGTCGTAGGGGATGTGGTGGTGGTGGTGGTGGTAGTCGTGGTGGTAGTAGAAGCGGGAGGAGTGGTGGTGGTGGTGGTGGTGGTGGTGGTGGTGGTGGTAGTCGTGGTGGTAGTTGTAGTGGGAGGAGTGGTGGTGGTGGTGGTGGTGGTGGTGGTGGTGGTGGTGGTAGTTGTGGTGGTGGTAGTCGTGGTGGTAGTAGTAGTGGGAGGAGTGGTGGTGGTGGTGGTTGTGGTGGTGGTGGTGGTGGTGGTGGTGGTGGTTGTGGTGGTGGTAGTCGTGGTGGTGGTAGTAGTGGGAGAAGTGGTGGTTGTGGTGGTTGTGGTGGTGGTGGTGGTGGTGGTGGTGGTAGTGGTAGTGGGCCGCGTTGTGGTGGAAGTTGATTTTTCTGAAAAATGAAGAATGACTTGTTAAGTAAACCATTTTTTTATTATTGTTTACATCAGTGTTCCTCGACCTGGTGCATGAGGCATAAAGAGTGCAAGATTTTTTTCAAAGGGTACCTGCAAATAATGCTGTACATGGAGGAATACATGACATGGCCAGTGTATATAAGTGTTCATAGTACGAAAAGGTGTTTGAGAAAAAAGTTGTTTGTTATTTAAAAAAATAATACAAACTGAGATTAGCGTATTTTAGATTGATATAATGTATTAGTAAATTAAACTGACGTGTAACTCGCGTCTCAGTGATTTGATGTCTTGTTATTCATTTAGTACTTATATAAGAAATAATTTACGGTCGAGTACTAGTTCGTGTTTTTGAAAGAGAAACTTAAATTTTTAGTTATATATTTTCAGTCACGTTTTCCTCAAGCATTACTAGAGGAAAAGGTAATTTTTTTTTTTTTTATCAAATTTGTAGGCGCTTTAGTACATGAATTTCTCAAAAGCCCCTGAAAAGGTGCATGAGATTAGAAAAACTTGTCAACCATTGATTGACACGACTGGTACCACGAACGCATGAATGTTGTTGTTGTCAGCAGAAGAAATGGAAAATGGAAACGCCTGCCAATGAGAATCTCTATTGGAGCAAATCCTTGAAAGAAGTCTGGAGAAAAGTGAAAGAATAAAATGTGGCCACCATACCAGGATCAGTATAAACAAGAAATTAGACCTAATGTAAAAAAAAAAAATAAAATAAAACATTGAAATGAGTTGATAACTGTGAAAATATCTTTCTGCCAGGCAGTCAAACAGAAACATACAAAGGTGAATACATGTACATCTGCCAACAGTACCCAAATTAATAGGCAATTGTTAGTGCAAACTGCATACTAAATACAGCATGGAATTTATAAAATGTTAAATTAAACACATGAAAGTGAATCGCTTCGCAAAGTGATTAGTAGACGAACATAAAAATAACTATTTTTTTATATTGATCCCTGAAAGCATATCTTGCTGAAAAGAAAAATTGAAAATGTCCTTCAAAATAATAGCAACTTACACAGATATTTAATTTTGTTTGTTTTGTTTCCATAAGAATATGATAAACAAACACACACACACAAACACACGCTCACTTGGCATGCAACAAGCACATTCCCTGCCCTCACAGCCGTCCTTGGAGACGTCTCCGTTAGTGCAACCGTCAGGGTTCGTCTTCGGAAAACAGAAGCCCTTCCAGGCTTTGCACTGCAGTGACGGGGCACACATTACTGGACCTAAGAATAAACAAGATGGTTCCAGGTTGCTGATACATAAATCAGCGATAAACATTCAACAGTATTATTTATACGTACAGTATATATATATATATATATATATATATATATATATATATATATATATATATATATATATATATATATATATATATATATATATATATAGACACACACACACACACACACGAAGCTTTCACGCTTGAGACAACGTTAAGGTTCCAGGTACTATTTTCACACTGTGCTCATCGAAACGAGAGATGAAAGCGTTGAAATGAGTAAGCATGACTAACGGAGAAAAGTTATCCCAGTGAAGTAATCTAAGGAGTCTTTTTTATCTGAGGGGAGAGGGAGGGCGCAGAAGAAGGAGAATAAAGTATAGACACGGTAGTAGGTGATGCATGTAGCTAGCGTTAGAAGATAGGAAGAGATGAACCATTGCGTCAATGAGAGGTAAGCTGAAGACAGTCAATTAGAGGAGTGTAGCTGATGAGACAAAATTTCTTCATTCCACCTTGTTTAGGAGAGCAGTAGGATAGAAACATTTCCACGTATGTGAAACGCACTTTATATATGGACGGATAAATCATTGTATAACTGGGGATAGGACAAGAAAAATCAGGTGGAGACGACCTTGTAGATCACTTAAATTCACAGAAGCTGTTCTATCTAGAGATGAGAAGTAAAACTTCCAGTTTAGGCTATTAGTAATGATTATATCGAAGATATTCAGTGTAAATAAGGGGAATTAATGGGGATAAAGAATTTGGAAGAATGTGCCCAGTTGATAGGTGGAGCATATTAAATTTAGAGGGAATGAACAGCACTAAGTTTGATCTGCACACATTCATAAATTTTAGAGACATGAGAAATCAAGCGTTGTATGGTTGAGAAACACCACAGCTAACAAACTTAGGATAAGAACAGTGACAGTCTCTCTCAACAATAGAACAGTCAGAAAGGAAGCTTGGAATGGAAATACAGAGATAGATTGATTAATTGTTTATAAAAAGGGGGGATAAAAGACGCCACATCATCGCATTCATTTGGCGCCAAAGAGGGAGCACTTGGTCCACGGAGCCGACGGGCACCAAACCCTCCAGTGACAGTCCAGCCATCAAAGAAGGTGGCACCGCCGACCACGCTTCAAGCCCCGCCACCGCGACAAGGTGACTCCCTACAGCGGGGAAGATATAAAGTGACTCTGTAGTCTAGATTCTATCAAACGCTTTTGATATGTGTGGAGGAATAGCAAAGATTTCACTAAAATCCCTTAAAGAGGATGACGAAGACTCAATAAAGAAAGGTAGATCACCAATAGTACCAATATAGTTACTACGTAACCCATACTGGCGATCCGATGTAAATTTTTGAAGTGATAGTGTTTATCAGTCTTCATGATAAAGATAGATTAAAATTTTTGACAAAGACAGTAAATCAAACCAATAGGATTGTAATTTTAAGAGTTGGAGCAGTCAATGTTTTTAGGAAGAGGGTGAATGGAGGCAAACATCCTGCAGGTAGGGAAGGTAAATGTCAAGAGACAGAGTAGATCAGGCAAGGTGCAAGCACGTAGGCATATTTTAGGAGAATAATATGAGGAACCCCATCAGCCCCATAAGGCTTCCGAGAGTTAAGGTCAGTAAGGGCATGGAAAACATCATTGAGAAAGATCTTAATAAGAGACATGAAACAGTGAAGGAGAGGGGGGAACATGTCTGGAATCTTCCATGGTACAGTGTTTACCAAAAAGTCAGCTTTAGAGATAGATGATATGACAGTGGTGCCATCAGATTGAGACAGAGGAGATAAAATGAAGAAAAGTTGTTTGGAGATCATTTTATCGAGGTTCATTGATTGACTGATTGACCTGATTTCATGGTGCCGCAACACCATACTCATTCGGCGCCGCTGCAGAACGTTCAAAGAAGGAAAGGTGGTATGTTAAAATAATAATATTAAAAACAAAATTATATTATGGTAAAAAAAAAAAAAAATGTAAATAAATAAATAAAAAAAAATAAAAATGAAAAAAAAAAACGGGAAAAGGAAATTTGATTAACCAGTGGACACTTAAGTGTCACAAAGAGATAGGGCTTGTATTTAAATGTATTAATTTGATTTGGTCTAAAGTGACGGTGTACTGACCCCATTGATCCAGATGGTAGTGGTGCAATCAGGTTCAAACAGGATGAAGAAGACGAACAAGAAAAGTTATTTGGAGATATTTTTATCGAGTTTCCAGATGTCTCGATGAAAATTAGATCGAAAAAATTTTGACATTATATAATGGTGAAGAAGTTTTTGCCTAGTTGAAGAACAGTCTTGGAACAAATTCTAGGATATGTAAAAATCGCATGAGATTCAGGTGATTAAAGGCTTAAGTTCCATTCGTGGGCCGCATTTCTTTCCTATATAGCACGAGAATAGGCTGAATTAAATCAAGGTTTGGATGCCTTGGGATGAGAAGAAGGTTGAGGAATGTACGCCTCCATTCCAGACGCTACCACTTCTGTTATGTTCTCAGTACAAAAAGACGTGACTCTACCACAGAAACAGTAATCTTTCCAAGGAAAATCAAAATATTACCTTCTAAAGTATCCGCATATAGTAAAGGCAAAACGCCAGAGGAAAATCTGCACTGGGGCATCCTGAAGAGAAATTAGAGTGATACGAGAAGATATAGATATGAGGCAGTTTATCAGAGGATCCAAATGGAGAAAACAGTGTTATAGCAAAAGCAGAAAAAATATAAGTTAAAATGTCTAAAATTAGTGCTTCTTCTATAATGATAATGATAATATAATAATAATAATACCAATAATAATAATAATAATAATAATAATAATAATAATAATAATAATAATAATAATAATAATAATAATATTAATAATAATAATAATGGTAATAATAATAATAATAAAAATAATAATAATAATAATAATAATAATAATAATAATAATAAAAATATTAATAATGACAATTATTATTATTATTATTATTATTATTATTATTATTATTATTATTATTATTATTATTATTATTATTTTATTATTATTATTATTATTATTATTATTATTATTATTATTATTATTATTATTATTATTATTATTATTATTATTATTATTATAGAATATTACTATTATCATGTCGTAGTAGTGGAAGCACCAGCAGCTGTAGTAGTATTAATAGTAGTAGTAGTAGTAGTAGTAGTAGTAGTAGTAGTAAAATTCTTCGCAATGATGTTTACCATGCCCTCGCTGGCCTAAACCCTCGGAAGGCTTATGGACCTGATGGGGTCCCTCCTATTGTTCTCCGAAACTGTGCCTCCGTGCTTGCACCTTGCCTAGTCAAACTCTTTCAGCTCTGTCTGTCAACATATACCTTTCCTTCTTCCTGGAAGTTTGCCTACATTCAACCTGTTCCTAAAAAGGGTGACCGCTCTAATCCCTCAAACTACCGTCCTATTGCTTTAATTTCCTGCTTATCTAAAGTTTTTGAATCTATCCTCAACAGGAAGATTCTTAAACATCTATCACTTCACAACCTTCTATCTGATCGCCCGTATGGGTTCCGTCAAGGCCGCTCTACTGGTGATCTTCTGGCTTTCATTACTGAGTCTTGGTCATCCTCTTTTAGAGACTTTGGTGAAACTTTTGCTGTTGCCTTGGACATATCAAAAGCCTTTGATAAAGTCTGGCACAAAGCTTTGATTTCCAAACTACCCTCTTACGGTTTCTATCCTTCTCTCTGTAACTTCATCTCAAGTTTCCTTTCTGACCGTTCTATTGCTGCTGTGGTAGACGGTCACTGTTCTTCTCCTAAATCTATTAACAGTGGTGTTCCTCAGGGTTCTGTCCTGTCACCCACTCTCTTCTTATTATTCATTAATGATCTTCTAAACCAAACTTCTTGTCCTATCCACTCCTATGCTGATGATACCACCCTGCACTTTTCCACGTCTTTTCATAGACGTCCAACCCTTCAGGAGGTAAATATGTCACGCAGGGAAGCCACAGAACGCCTGACTTCTGATCTTTCTAAAATTTCTGATTGGGGTAGAGTAAACTTGGTATTGTTCAATGCCTCAAAAACTCAATTCCTCCATCTATCAATTCGACACAACCTTCCAGACAACCATCCCCTCTTCTTCAATGACACTGAACTGTCCCCCTCTTCTACACTGAACATCCTCGGTCTGTCCTTTACTTATAATCTGAACTGGAAACTTCACATCTCATCTCTAGCTAAAACAGCTTCTATGAAGTTAGGTGTTCTGAGACGTCTCCGCCAGTTTTTCTCACCCCCCCCCCCAGCTGCTAACTCTGTACAAGGGCCTTATCTGTCCATGTATGGAGTATGCTTCACATGTCTGGGGGGGTTCCACTCATACTGTTCTTGTAGACAGGGTGGAATCAAAAGCTTTTCGTCTCATCAACTCCTCTCCTCTAACTGACTGTCTTCAGCCCCTCTCTCACCGCCGCAATGTTGCATATCTAGCTGTCTTCTACCGCTATTTTCATGCCAACTGCTCTTCTGATCTTGCTAACTGCATGCCTCCCCTCCTTCCACGGCCTCGCTGCACAAGACTTTCTTCTTTCTCTCAACCCTATTCTGTCCACCTCTCTAACGCAAGAGTTAACCAGTATTCTCAATCATTCATCCCTTTCTTTGGTAAACTCTGGAACTCCCTGCCTGCTTCTGTATTTCCACCTTCCTATGACTTGAATTCCTTCAAAAGGGAGGTTTCAAGACACTTCTCCACCAATTTTTTACCACTGCTTTGACCCTTTTATGGGACTGGCATTTCAGTGGGTATTTTTTTTTTTTATTAGATTTTTGTTGCCCTTGGCCAGTATCATTCCTACATAAAAAAAAAAAAAATAGTAGTACTAGTAGAAGTAGTGGTAGTAGTAGTAGTAGTAGTAGTAATAGTAGTAGTAGTGATGGTAGTAGTAGTAGTAGTAGTGGTGGTAGTAGTAGCAGTAGCAGTAGCAGAATAGAGGTGAGAGAAAGGAAAAATTCTTCTCCAGAGAGGCCGAGGGAGGAGAAGAGGCATGCAGTTATCAAGATCAGCAGAACAATTGGCATAAAAAAAGCGTTAGAAGATAACAAGAGATGTAACACTGCAACGATGAGAAAGAGGCTGAAGACAGTCAGTTAGAGGAGAGGTGCTGATAAGACGGAAAGCTTTTGATTCCACATTGTCTAAAAGAGCGGTATTAGTGGAACCCCTTCATACATGTGAAACACTCCATACAAGGACGGAAAAGGCCCCTGTACAAAGCTAGCTTCTAGGGTGGTCAGAAAAACTGTCGGAGGTGACTTATAACGCATAACTTCATAGATGCTGTTTAACAAGAGATGAGATTAGAAGTAAAGGACAGAGCGAGGATGTTCAGTGTAGAAGAGTGTGACAGTTGAATGTCATTGAAGAAGAGGGGGATAGTTGCCTAGAAGGTTGTGTTGGGCTGATAGATGGAGGAACTGAATTTTTGAGGTACTGAACAATAAATACTAGGTTTGCTTTTCACCAGTCAGAAATTTTAGAGAGATTCGAAGTAAGGCGTTTTGTGGCTTCCCTGCGTGAACTGTTTATTTCCCGAAGGACTGGAAGTCCACAGAAATATGTGGAAAAAATAGTCTTTTTTTTTTATCAGAGAAGGAGTTGATAGGACAAGAAGTTTGTTTTAGAATATCATTGATGAATAATGGGAAGAGAGTGGGTGACACGACGGAACACTGTGGAACTCCACTGTTAATAGGTTTAGGAGAACAATGACTGTCTATCACAGAAGCAATACAACGGTCAGAAAGGAAACTTAAGGTGAAATTATAAAGAGAAGGATAGAAGCCGTAAGAGGGTAGTTTGGAAATGAAAGCTTTCTGCCAGACTTTATCATACGCTTTTGATGTGAGTAAGGGAACATTAAAAGTTTCATCAAAATCTCTATAATAGGATGACCAAGACTCAGTAAGGAAAGCCAGATCACCAGTAGAGTGACCTTGACGGAACTCTTGACGGAACTTGACGGAACTCTTGCCGGAATTCTGGCGATCAGAAAGGTTTTGAATTGATAGATCTTTAAGAATCTTCCTGATGAGAATAGATTGAATAACTTTAGATAGGAAGGAAATTAAAGCAATATGGCGGTAGTCTGGGGGATTAGAACAGTCACCATTTTTAGGATCTGGCTGAATGTAGGTAAACTTCCAGCAAGAAAGAAAGGTAGATTTTGATAGAGTTTGATTAGGTAAGGTGAAAGCACGGAGGAACAGTTTCAGAGAACAACAGGAGGGACCCCATCCCGTCCATAAGCCTTTCGAGGGATTAGGCCAGCGAGGGCATGGAAAACATCACTGCAAAGGATCATAATGGGCAGTATGAAGTAGTCAGAGGGAGGAGAAGAGGGAGGAACAAGTCCTGAATCGTCCAAGTTAGAGTTTTTAGCAAAAGTTTCAGCGAAGAGTTGAACTTTAGAAATAGATGAGATGGCAGTGGTACATCAAGCTGAAATAAGAGGGAAAGAAGAAGCAAAGTTATTGGATTCTTTTGTGTAGGGTCTAGAAGTCACGAGGGGTGTTAGAACTTGAAACATTTTGAGTTTTTATTAATGAAGGAGTTTTTGGCTAGTTAGAGAACATGACATGATTACGAGGAGAAATATAATGCTCATGAGACTCAGGTGATGGAAGTATTTTTTGCGGGTCACATTTCTACCATGTATAGCAGGGGAACAGGCTGTGTTAAACCAAGGTTTGGAATGTTTAGGCCGAGAGAAAGTGAGGAATGTACGCCTCCAAGGCAGACACTGTCACCTCTGTTATGCGCTCGGCACACAGAGACGGGTCTCTGACACGGTAGTAGTAGTCATTCCAAGGAAAATTAGTAAAAACCTCCTCATGTCTCTTTAATTAGCATAGGCAAAATGCCAGAGGCACCTTTGCTTTGGGGGAGTCCTGAGGAGGGATCGGAGCGATAGGACAAGACAGATATGAGACTGTGATCGAAGATAGGTAACAGCATAAGTAGAGGATTAGAGGTTAGGGAAAGGTCAAGAATGTTGTGCGTATCCGAGGAGCGTGTTGCACGAGTTGTTCTGGGTCATGGAGGCTAGTTCACCAGCATGGCCAGTGAAAGGATAGGAAAGCCAAAAACTGTTGGTGAACATTGAAGTCTACAAAAAGAGAGAGAGAGAGAGAGAGAGAGAGAGAGAGAGAGAGAGAGAGAGAGAGAGAGAGAGAGAGAGAGAGAGAGAGAGAGAGAGAGAGAGAGAGAGAGAGAGAGAGAGAGAGAGAGAGAGAGAGAGAGAGAGAGAGAGAGAGAGATCCGTGAAAAGGAAGGTCAGAATGTGGTCCCGTTTAGAAGTTAAGTAGTTTAAGAAGTTTTAATATATATATATATATATATATATATATATATATATATATATATATATATATATATATATATATATATATATATATATATATATATATATATATATACATATAATAAGTAGCAAAGAAATATATTAATGTGTCCATTATAACCTGAAAATTACTATCACTGTTCAAGTAAACATTGGGATAATACAAAAAAAATAAAGATAAATTACTTGATAATAGGAATTAAGAATAGTATGTATGGTAAGAAAGAGGATAACGACAAAATACCTGCGTGGATGAGATGGTAATAGCAAGGCAGAAATAGTGAAGACCACTACCACCCTCATTGTGCCTACTGCTTACTTCCAGTTCTTCGGTGGAATAGTAACAAATACAGTTGCGGGAGCTTTTAGTACAGGTGAGTGTTCACTGGTTTTGCAAAGAGTGAGGCTGCTTCGTGGTCAGGTGTGCTCGTTACTCCGTGCAGCAGGTGCAGTACTTGGAAGACAAATGTGGCCGTGATATGAACACGTGTGTGTGTGTGTGTGTGTGTGTGTGTGTGTGTGTGTGTGTGTGTGTGTGTGAGTGTGTATGTATGTGTATAGATGGGTGTATATATATATATATATATATATATATATATATATATATATATATATATATATATATATATATATATATATATATATATATATATATATATATATATATGTTTACTACCACCGTATACCCCACGTTCATAGTTTTAGTAGCTCATAATCTTTTTTAACATACTGCAGTTGCACTTTTGTGCCACTTAGTATAGTATCCTTAAAGGCGGGATGATTTATTTGATATTGATGCATAACATGACTTGTCTATTGCCTCGTCTATCATACTCTGCAGAAACTGGAATGTGTTTTTGTGATTGAGTATATACCTTTTACAATATACTGTAGTTAATTAATTTAGTACTTGAAGTAAGTATAATTTACACATTTCATTGAATGACCTTACTCAAGAGTTCAGATTATTGTCATGGGTGATGATTTTTTTTTTAAATATTTATTTATTTTTTTTATTTTATTTATATATTTTTTATTTATTTATTTATTTATTAATTAATTAATTTATCTATTTATTTATTTTTTTGGTGGGGTGTGGGCGGGAGGGTCCAGAAACGGATTAATAAACTTTCCATTATTTCTTATGAAAAAAGTAATTTAGGAACTTGAACTTTTTGGAGTCCGAACACCCTCCGAGAACTAATTACGTACGAATTTTTAAATGCCACTGTATAAATTCAATACAAACTTTTTTCTTTTATTTTTATTGAAGTACTTTACGTATACACGGAAGTGTCTTCACCACAGCACTGATCATTCAGTGACTTCGAGAAACCAGTTGTGCTGAACTACAGGAGGCTATAATTACTACAAAAAAGTTTTTTTTTTTTTTTTTTGCGTCGAAATTTTTTTTTTTTTTATTCATTAACTCCTTACTTACATTTTTATTTATTACTAATTAATTCATTCATTTCATTCACTTTGTGCCTTTCATGCACTTCGTTCGAATTACTTCACTCACTCGCTCGCCGCGAGCCAGTCAAATGTTTAAAACACTGGATAAAAAAAGATAAATATAAATTACTAGAGTCGTCGAATAATTATTTTTGGAAAAATTCAAATTCCCCTCTTCTCGTCTCTTACAAAACTGAGATTCTTAGAGAAAGGAGCCCACAATTAGCACTACTAGAACCCAGTTGTTTAATGAATAAAGTAGTTTTGGTTTTCAGGAGAAACGAAACATCTATATACCCCCTCTCACAAGACACCACTGGCGTCGGCACCTGTGGCTGCCACTGGTTACCTCAGTGTGAAAGCGTCTGGTAACTGCAAGCAACCACCGACTCGTGCCATCCTTTCTAATGTTTGCCAGTTAAAATAATGGCGTTAAAGGAGGAGCTACTTCTATTTACCTTGTTGACCAGGACAAAGAAGAGACACTCTGGAAAGAGAAGAATTCAGATGAAAGCATCAAATTCTTTCATCAAGAATGGACCAGCAGACTGAACACTTTAGTGGTTTATGTGCTAACGAGAAGAAATTCTTTATTTTATTTCGTATGAGCAAACTCTAATTGCAGAAGCTTCCAATGCTGAATGTTATAATGGTGAAATCCTCAATGGATGAATCCTAAATTGTTGGACGTTTCTCTGATTCATAACAAAGATCTTCTATGTTCACCTGCTCTTTCGCTATCTTTCGCTATGTTGTTTTCCTCCTCCACCGCATACGGTGGCTGAACAATGAATCTTGATGGATAAAGGACGACAGTGGCATCACTCCGTTGTTTCGTGTTAGTGTCGTTGGAGGTTACCTGCTCGAGAAACCGTGGTGTCCTCGTATGAAGGATCTATTGCAAACTATGGGAGGTAACTATTGGCATCCATCGGTGGCACTGTGTGAAAGGGCCAATGCCCGAAGCCCAATATGTAATACTAATATAGGGAACATAACAGCTGGTGGATATACAAAATACTACCACATTCGGAGTTTCAGACAAATTGGCAGTTTTAATATTTTTTTTTAAACTGATACTATCGGGCTTCTCATGATTTACATGAGAGAGAGAGAGAGAGAGAGAGAGAGAGAGAGAGAGAGAGAGAGAGAGAGAGAGAGAGAGAGAGAGAGATTGCTGGAAGTGAGTGTAGATTTTCATACTGTATGCATTAAATGTTACCGCAGGAGCAGGTTTGGAATGATAAAGCGTTATGCAGGGTTGCCAGAGGTATGGTGCCCCAGTTGTGTACAAATGTTGCATACATTTGTACTTTTTGTAACACTTGATGATTTCTGTGTGAATGTGTGTGTGTGTGTGTGTGTGTGTGTGTGTGTGTGTGTGTGCGTGTGTGTGTGTGTGTGTGTGTGTGTGTGTGTGTGTGTGTGTGTGTGTGTGTGTGTGTGTTTGTGTTTTGGTGGGTGGGATGGGTGTTTGTAAAGACAAATATAAAAAGCAAACATCAAAAAATGAGTAAATAAATAAATAAATGAATAAAAAAACATAGATGAAGGGTCAAAGCTATACGGGAGGCAAGGCCTGGAACACCAAAGCAATGCTTAATCTCTAATTCGGGTGG
>NC_087165.1:12061011-12078511 GCF_035594125.1 Scylla paramamosain | reverse complement strand
AGGTGGAGGAAATTAAACTTCGAGGGAATGAACAGCACTAAGTTTGCTCTGCACACATTCAGAAACTTTAGGGAGATCAGAAGTCAGATGTTGTGTGGTTGAGAAACACCACAGCTAACAGACTTGGGATAAGAACAGTGACAGTCTCTCACAACAATAGAACAGTCAGAAAGGAAGCTTGGAATGGAAATACAGAGATAGAATGATTAATTGTTTATAGAAAGGGGGGGATAAAAGACGCCACATTATCGCATTCATTTGGCGCCAAAGAGGGAGCACTTGGTCCACTGAGCCGACGGGCACCGAACCCTCCAGTGACAGTCCAGCCATCAAAGGTGGCACCACCGACCGCGCTTCAAGCCCCGCCACCACGACAAGGTGACTTCCCACAGCGGGGAAGTGACTCTGTAGTGTGGATTCTATCAAACACTTTTGATATGTGTGGGGGAACAGCAAAGGTTTCACTAAAATCCCTTAAAGAGGATGACGAAGACTCAATAAAGAAAGGTAGATCGCCAATAGTACCAATATAGTTACTACGTAACCCCATACTGGCGATCCGATGTAAATTTTTGAAGTGATAGTGTTTATCAGTCTTCGTGATGAAGATAGATGAAAATTTTTGACAAAGACAGTAAATCATAGCAATAGGATTGTAAATTTAAGAGTTGGAGCAGTCAATGTTTTTAGGAAGAGTGTAAATGGAGGCAAACATCCTGCAGGTAGGGAAGGTAAATGTCAAGAGACAGAGTAGATCAGGCAAGGTGCAAGCACGTAGGCACAGTTTAGGAGAATAATATGAGGAGCCCCATCAGCCCCATAAGTCTTCCGAGAGTTAAGGTCAGTAAGGGCATGGAAAACATCATTGAGAAGGATATTAATAAGAGACATGAAATAGTGAAGGAGAGGGGGGAACATGTCCTGAATCTTCCATGGTACAGCGTTTAGCAAAAAAATCAGCTTTAGAGATAGATGAGATGACAGTGGTGCCATCATATAGAAATAGAGGAGATAAAATGAAGAAGAAAAGTTGTTTGGAGATAATTTTATCGAGGTTCATTAATTGACTGATTGACCTGATTTCATGGTGCCGCAACATCATACTCATTTGGCGCCGCTGCAGAACATTCAAAGAAGGAAAGATGGTAGGATAAAATAATGATATTAAAAACAAAATTACATTTTGGTAAAAAAAATAATAGTAATAATAATAATAATAAAAATAAAAATAAAAATAAATAAAAAAAAGGGAAAAGGAAATTTCATGGACCAGCGGACACTTAAATGTCACAAAGAGAGAGGAATTGTTTTATTATTTATCAATGTATTATTTTGATTTCGTCTAAAGTAACGGGGTACTGACAACATTGATCCAGATGGCAATGGTGCAATCAGGTTCTAACAGGATGAAGAAGACGAAAAAGAAAAGTTGTATGGAGATATTTTTGTCGAGTTTGTTTGTTCAACTAGGCAAAAACTTCTTCACCATCATAAAATGTCAAAATTTTTTTCGATCTAATTCCCATCGTGACTTCTGGAAACTCGACAAAAATATATCCATACAACTTTTCTTTTTCGTCTTCTTCATCCTGTTAGAGAGAGTGACGGCCTGGTGCTACTGGCGGAGTGTTTGCAGATGAGGTGAAGAGTTGAGACCAGCCACTACTTCAACTGCTGCTCGTCGAGATCATGTTTATATACCAACTTATGGCATAAGGACAAGCTGAGATACCTCCGATTCACACGTCTCTCTCTCTCTCTCTCTCTCTCTCTCTCTCTCTCTCTCTCTCTCTCTCTCTCTCTCTCTCTCTCTCTCTCTCTCTCTCTCAAGAACATTTAGAGGGATTATAGCTAACACTTCTTTATTATGTTATTATTCTTATATTAATTGTGAGAAATTACAAGAATGGAAAAGTTATATGTAAGAAAAAAGAAAGGGTGTCAATGACTATCTTGCGTGTCTCCTTGCATCTGCCAGTGTTGCACGGAAAGCGTGGTAGCGAGAAGTTGGGTATTTTCCTCCTTCTCCCTCGTTGTGTCGCGCCATCCAGACCCATCCACACACCCTGTGAGTCACAGCTGATAATTGATAATAATACTTAAATATATCGCTTTCTATTTTTTCACATCTTACCAAGTATACAGATTCCAACACCCAAATCTACATTCTTCTTAAGTCTTTGATAACAAAAATATGAACGTAAGTGCTTGTAAATGTAACACGTTGCCACCATGGACGCCTTATATGCATATTTGGCGGCTTTAATTGTGTTGATCTTTTTCATGAAGATATTTGAACATCAGCTAAAGTGTCCACGGCGTCGCGGAACAAGCATTTTCATTTCATCACGAGCAGAAGACACTTATCCCTGATGATTTTCACCTCTGCACGTCTGCCAACCGAATTAGAATCGAATCCTTTTCTTGGGTTTTTCAGGCCTTGCCTCCCGTATAGCCTTGGCCCTTCAAATATTGTTGTTTTGTTTTATTCATTTATTTATTTCCCAAGCAGAGCGAGGGTCTCCTAATTTTGTTACCACACATTTCTACAACCCACCTCTCCGGCAGGCCCCTGGAGATACCATGCTAACTTGTCCACGAGCACCTTTGGTTGTCCATCGCATATAAAACCTGGGATTTCAGGCTCGGAAACACCTCCCGTTAAGTAACCTTTGGCGGTGCATCTTTCTTAATTTATGACATTTCTTCGTCAGACTCACCGTTTTTCCTTATTTTGCATATTTCGACTTGCCGAGCGCGCGAAAAACACGAATTATATGCCATAACTCACTTCATATACGGAATAGCCAGCTTTGATTGACATCATCAGATTCAGCAACGATAGCAGAATTAAGATGTGTTGTAAAAATTTGACAAAACAAAAAAGAAAATGGTATTACAATGAGTTAAAATGAAGATGTTAAAAAAATTTATAACATGTTTTTCTTCCGCTTGCTATTTTCAACAGTTAAGCATTGAATGCTGAAATATATTATTACATTAAGTATTTAAAATTCTCGTGAACACGGTAGTGTGACCAGAATGCAGATAAATTTCCACATATTGAAAACACAGAAACATTTATTGCAACATGTAACTCGCCGCAACCATCACGGGGGCGCGACACTTGGCATGGCGTGTGAAGGTAGGCTCTGTACGACCAGGTCTGTGACGCTTCTAGAAATTAGAACCCACCAGCCTCCCGAGGAGGGTCCTTTAAGTTGCTCCGCAGCTTCAAACACCCTTTACCTGGTTTACTTTTTTTTTTATGTTTGCTTTTTATGTTTGTCTTTACACACACCCTCCCACCCATCCATCCACACACACACACACACACACACACACACACACACACACAGGAAGCATCAAGTGTTACAAAAGGTACAAATGTATACAACATCTGCACACACCAAAGGCACCATACTTCTTGTGGCCCTGCATAATATTTTATCATTCGGCACCTGCACCTGCGGTAACATCTGATGCATAAAATATGAAAACCTACATTCACTTCCTGCCCCCAAACATTCTCTCTCTCTCTCTCTCTCTCTCTCTCTCTCTCTCTCTCTCTCTGATACAATGCCAGATGAGTGGAAGATCACTAACGTAACTACGATATTCAAAAGTAGATCTGCCAGTAATTACTGGCCAATTAACTTAACCCCAGTCTATGCAAAATGCAGCAAACACTTATAAGATATATACTTATTAGTCATTTAGAGGAAAAATCATTTTATTTTACATATACTCGATATGGCTTCCGGAAGAAACGCTCTTGTTTGACAAACCTCTTAGATTTCTTCGATGATATTTTGAACTGGTATGACGAAAGTAAAGCGGTAGATATAATTTATTTTTGTTTTTAAAAAGGTCTTTAACAAAATTACCCACAAGCGTTTACTGATCAAGCTAAAATCACATGGTATCCAAGGCGGTGTGTAGAGATGGGTAGAAACTGGTTAAACGATCATAAACAAAGAGTAATAATAAATAGAAGAGCATCCAAGTGGACTAACGTAAGGTCAATTTTAGGACATGTTCTCTTTCTTGAGATGAGGATGTTACCACTAAAATAGTGAAAACCGTAGTCTCTAACAAACAAGTTAATGAAATGCAGAGCAATTTAGACAGAGTGGGGACAAACCTGGCAAATGAGTTTTAATGCGGATAAGAATAAAATGTTTCATATAGGGTATCGAAACGAGAAAGTAATGTATATTGTAAATGGTACCTAACTTAAAAGTGTACATACCTAAATTGATTTAGAGTAACAATATCGAGCAGCCTAAAACCTAAGCAATAGTGTTCAAAAGTCGTAAAAGAAGCCAAAAATTAAATAAATAAATAAATAATTACTTTAAACAGCCGATCATTTAAACATAAATCTACAGATACGATCCTCACTCTGTATAACTACTTAGTCCGTCCCTTTTGGAAAATAGTGTTCAAGTATTAACAAAAAGACAGATAATTTAGAACGAGTTCAGCATAGAGTAACAACAAAACTAAAATAATTAAATCTATTTACCTTTAACTAAAAGAAGACTGACAGGCGACTTATTACAAGTGTTTAAAATTATTAAAAACGTTGATAACAAGAACAGCAAAAAGTAATTCAAAATAATCTCTTCACATTACACGGCAGAAAACGGTTCCAAATTGTTGGAAAATCCTTCAATTCTCATTAATCTATTATATTTCCATTTTATCATCAATCTATGGAATGGGCATCCTAGAGGTGTGATAGACTTGAACACTGTAGAGACTTATACGTTGTCTTGGTAAATATTCTGCCGCAAATCCGCGGTTAACAGCAAAACTTTGAAAGAGGTTAATTTCCTTGCATCCAAGAAACGGGGCATCTCATTTCATCTGTTTTCATTCTGTACCCTTTGTGCAATGTTTTATTATTTATTTCACAACGACCTAAAAAACTAAACACCGATAACATATAAAAGAGGATGATAATCAATCCAGGGTGATGAATTAAGAGTAAGAAATATTTATTTTTTTATTTATTTATTTTTTCAAACTGATTCTGTTCAACTTGTAAATTCTAAACTAAAGCCTTACGTTCTTCTCTTGACATGTTCGAAATACAGTTATGTACTAGACAGAATATAAATATATATATATATATATATATATATATATATATATATATATATATATATATATATATATATATATATATATATATATATATATATATATATATATATATATATATGGTCTTACACCTCATTCATCAGTGTAACCTGGATCTAAAAACGAAAAAAAACAATCGACATTCATACTGGAAAACGCCCACGTTTGCTTTCTCTTGCACCTGCTACAAAAACGTATAAACGCACCTGACACTACAGTATTACCAGCATAGCACTCGAACAAAAGTAGGAACGAGCTTTTTTTTCACCAGTTGCGAAGGCTCCAGCCCCTGCATTAGTTAGTCGTCTGCTGAAGTGCTCCAAACAAGCAGTAGGAATAATGAGGTTGGTATTAGCCTTAACTATTGCTACCTTGCTGTCTTATATCATCTCATTCACACATATTTTGTCTCTAACGTCTTAATTATCATAAATTATCTTTATATATATATATATATATATATATATATATATATATATATATATATATATATATATATATATATATATATATATATATATATATATATATATATATATTTTTTTTTTAGGAAGGACACTGGCCAAGGGCAACAAAAATCCAATAAAAAAAATGCCCACTGAAATCCCAGTCCCATAAAAGGGTCAAAGCAGTAGTCAAAAATTTATGAATAAGTGTCTTCAAACCTCCCTCTTCAAGGAATTCAAGTCAAAGGAAGGTGGAAATACAGAAGCAGGCAGGGAGTTCCAGAGTTTACCAGAGAAAGGGATGAATGATTGAGAATACTGGTTAACTCTTGCGTTAGAGAGGTGGACAGAATAGGGGTGAGAGAAAAAAGAAAGTCTTGTGCAGCGAGGCCGCGGGAGGAGGGGAGGCATGCCGTTAGCAAGATCAAAAGACCAGTAAGCATGAAAATAGCGGTAGAAGACAGCTAGAGATGCAACATGGCGGCGATGAGAAAGAGGCTGAAGACAGTCAGTTAGAGGAGAGGAGTTGATGAGACGAAAAGCTTTTGATTCCACCCTGTCTAGGAGAGCAGTATGAGTGAAACCCCCCCCAGACATGTGAAGCATACTCCATACATGGACGGATAAGGCCCTTGTACAGAGTTAGCAGCTGGGGGGTTGAGAAAAACTGGCGGAGATGTCTCAGAACGCTTAACTTCATAGAAGCTGTTTTAGCTAGAGATGAGATGTGAAGTTTCCAGTTCAGATTATAAGTAAAGGATAGACCGAGGATGTTCAGTGTAGAAGAGGGGGACAGTTAAGTGTCATTGAAGAAGAGGGGATAGTTGTCTGGAAGGTTGTGTCGAGTTGATAGATGGAGGAATTGAGTTTTGTGGCATTGAACAATACCAAGTTTGCTCTGCCCCAATCAGAAATTTTAGAAAGATCAGAAGTCAAGCGTTCTGTGGCTTCCCTGCGTGAAATGTTTACCTTTATGGAAAGACATAGAAAAATGCAGGGTGGTATCATCAGCGTAGGAGTGGATAGGACAAGAAGTCTTGTTTAGGAGATCATTAATTAACAATAAGAAGAAAGTGGGTGACAGGACAGAACCCTGAGGAACACCACTGTTAATAGATAGAGGAAAAGAGCAGTGACCATCTACCACAACAGCAATAGAACGGTCAGAAAGGAAACTTGCGATGAAGTTACAGAGAGAAGGAGAGAAACCGTAGGAGAGTAGTTTGGAAATCAAAGCTTTGTACCAAACTCTATCAAAAGCTTTTGATATGTCAAGGCAACAGCAAAAGTTTCACCAAAATCTCTAAAAGAGGATGACCGAGACTCCGTAAGGAAAGCCAGAAGATCACCAGTAGAGCGGCCTTGACGGAAACTATACTGGCGATCAGATAGAAGGTTGTGAAGTAATAGGTGTTTAAGAATCTTCCTGTTGAGGACAGATTCAAAAACATTAGATAGGCAGGAAATTAAAGCTAGTTTAAGGGATTAGAACGGTCACCTTTTTTTTAGGAACAGGAATGTAGGCAAACTTCCAGCAAGAAGGAAAGGTAGATGTTGACAGACAGAGCTGAAAGAGTTTCACTAGGAAAGGTGCAAGCACGGAGGCACAGTTTCGGAGAACAATAGGAGGAACCCCATCAGGTCCATAAGCCTTCCGAGGGTTTAGGCCAGCGACGACATGGAAAACATCATTGCGAAGAATTTTTTATAGGTGGCATGAAGTAGTCAGAGGGTGGAGGAGAGGGAGGAAGAAGCCCAGAATCGTCCAAGATAGAGTTTTTAGCAAAGGTTTGAGCGAAGAGTTCAGCTTTAGAAATAGATGTGATAGCAGTGGTGCCATCTGGTTAAAATAGAGGAGGGAAAGAAGAAGAAGCAAAGTTATTGGAGATATTTTTGGCTAGATGCCAGAAGTCACGAGGGGAGTTAGATCTTGAAAAGTTTTGACACTTTCTGTTAATGAAGGAGTTTTTGGGTTGTTAGAGAACAGACTTGGCATGGTTCCGGGCAGAAATATAAAGTGCATGAGATTTTGGTGATGGAAGGCTTAATTACCTTTTGTGGGCCACCTCTCTATCATGTATAGCACGAGAACAAGCTGTGTTAAACCAAGGTTTAGAAGGTTTAGGACGAGAAAATGAGTGAGGAATATACGCCTCCATGCCAGACACTATCACCTCTGTTATGCGTTCAGCACACAAAGACGGGTCTCTGACACGGAAGCAGTAGTCATTCCAAGGAAAATCAGCAAAATACCTCCTCAAGTCCCCCCAACTAGCAGAGGCAAAATGCCAGAGGCACCTTCGCTTAGGGGGATCCTGAGGAGGGATTGGAGCGATAGGACAAGATACTCTTTCAGTTCTGTCTGTCAACATCTACCTTTCCTTCATGCTGGAAGTTTGCCTACATGAGATTGTGATCAGAGGAGCCCAATGGAGAAGAAAGGGTGACAACATAAGCAGAGATTAGTGGTCAAGAAAAGGTCAAGAATGTTTGGCGTATCTCCAAGACGGTCAGGAATACGAGTAGGATGTTGCACCAATTGCTCTAGATCGTAGAGGATAGCAAAGTTGTAGGCTAGTTCACCAGGATGGTCAGTGAAAGGAGGGGAAAGCCAAAGCTGGTGGTGAACATTGAAGTCTCCAAGAATGGAGATCTCTGCAAAAGGGAAGAGGGTCAAATGTGCTCCACTTTGCAAGTTAAGTAGTCAAAGAATTTCTTATAGTCAGAGGAGTTAGGTGAGAGGTATACAGCACAGATAAATTTAGTTTGAGAGTGACTCTGTAGTCGTAGCCAGATGGTGGAAAACTCGGAAGATTCAAGAGCCTGGGCACGAGAGCAGGTTAAGTCATTGCGCACATAAACGCAGCATCCGCTTTAGATCGAAAATGAGGAGAGAGAAAGTAGGAGGAAACAGAAAAGGGGTTGCTGTCAGTTACCTCAGACACCTGAGTTTCAGTGAGGAAAAGAAGATGAGGTTTAGAAGAGGAGAGGTGGTGTTCTACAGACTGAAAATTAGATCTTAGACCGCGAATGTTGCAGAAGTTAATGAAGAAAAAGTTGAGGGGGGGTGTCAAGACACGTAGGGTCGTCGATAGAAAGCTACTCCGACCTGGGGACATTTATGGTCCCCTCCCCAGATGGGGACTCCGAGGCTGGTGTAGGAGTTGCGATGATGATTTTAAAATTTTTGAGCGAAGGGTGTGTGTGTTATTACGTGCTTGTAGTTTTGTGTGGAGGAAGAGTTGTCTTTAGAGGGCAGGCTGTGACTGCCCCCCTTGTGTTGTGGGACACAAAGGGAAACGTTCAGTAAGGTCACTGCTGGGTTTAATGAAAAGTTTACTGCACTCCCTGAACAGTGCTTTAGACCTCACTGGGAGTAATTATCGTTTCGGCAGGTGTCTACTGCCTCCTCCAAATAAATAAATAAATAAATATATATATATATATATATATATATATATATATATATATATATATATATATATATATATATATATATATATATATATATATATATATATGAATAATAAACAAGCAGAAAATAAGTTTATTACTTTTTTCCATTGTATTTAAAGTATTAATATCATTGCACTAATAAACGCCAAGAATAATATCACAAAAAAGTCCCCGTTCCGTAACAGAAAATGAAGACAACTTATAATAATTAAGATGTTGGGAACAAAATATCTGTGTGAATGAGATAATATAAGGCACCGCATTAATACTTTAGATAGAATGAAAAAAAAAATAAAGTTCTTTTTTGCTTGTTTATATATATATATATATATATATATATATATATATATATATATATATATATATATATATATATATATATATATATATATATATATATATATAAAACACTGTTTATTGTCGATCTAAGCTGGCAAACTGTCATTGCAGAACTCAAAGGACGTCAAGGGCGCATGTATAAAGCGTGATGGAGCTCAAGCTCGTGGCTACAGAGAGCTGAACTATAAATGTCACAATAATACCTATGTCTGTTGTAAACCAGGTGAGTCTAAAAATCGACTTACATTTATATTTTACATTTATCATTCCGCCAACCAGCACCGTTCTCTTAATAATGCACCTCAGTGTTATGGGTAGCCACAGTGTTCAAGCATGAAATTATGAAGCATCTTATGGTTCTGAAGTTCCCTTGTGCTGCTACTAACAAGCTTCACTACTTATAATATACTGTTAATGCCACCACCATCTCAATCACCACCTCCACCACCACCACCACCAACAACAACAACAACAACGCCATCGAAACTACAACAGCTTCCATTATTAGTACCATCACCACTGCCATTACTACTACTACAAGTACTGCTACTACTACTACTACTACTACTACTACTACTACTACTACTACTAATTTTTCTACTACTGCTGCTACTACTACTTCTGCTACTACTATTATTATTATTAAGTAGTACAACTTCTCATAACAATAACGATGATATCATGATGATAATAGAAATAATGATAATAAGTAATAACTATTATTATTATTATTATTTTTATTATTATTATTATTATTATTATTATTATTATTATTATTATTATTTTATTTATTTTTTTTATTATTATTATTATTGTTGTTGTTCTTGTTGTTGTTATCATTACTGTTGTTACTATATTTTATTATTATTGCTATTATTATTATTATTAGCATTATTATTATCATTATTACTGTTATCATTATTATTATAATCACCGTCATCATCATCATCATCATCATCATCATCATCATCATCATCATCATCATCGTCATCATCATCATAATTATCATTAACATCATCATCATTGTCATCATCATATCATTATTATCATCATTAATACCATCTTTATTGTGTGCAGGGCAGATGACAGTCTGTCATTTGATATAAAATGAATATACATTGTGAAATTTAACAGGATTTCAAAATTGCTCATGATATTATGAGAGCAACATGCCCCCCACGTCTTTATAAGGAAGCTCACTCACTCAAACAAGAGCTAGTCCGTCGTCGGTGTGCTGAGACCATAGCGGTAGTTATCTGTGTGAAGGCGTGGGCTCCTGTCACTCACCACTCAGGTCGGTGAAGTCGCGGATCAACAGAGGAACCCAAAGTTTTACTTAATGCATTATCCAATTTTTGCATCTCGTTGCAGTCTACATGAACACCCCAAAGTTTTCTTTCCTGGCAGGTGTGAAATCTAAAGTAAGGAAGTGGTGAAGTGGGGCAAATCAACAAAACGCAAATGAAATAGAGGAAAATATATGTCTGAAAACTGTCGCAATGCCCTACCTCCATTTTTAAGTGAAGAAAATGGTGCAAAAAGCATTCCTGTATGTGCTGCATGAACAGTAAGTCCTTCTTGTTCACATGAAACAGCTGCTCAGCAATAGTAGTAGTTATTAGTAACAGTAATAGTAGTAGTAGTAGTAGTAGTAGTAGTTGTAGTGGTAGAAGTAGTAGTAGTAGTAGTAGTATTAGTAGTAGTAGTAGTAATGACAACAAGAACTACTACAACAGCAAAAATAGCAACAACAACGACAACAACAACAACAACAACAACATTGATAATAATCATAGTAATGATAATGATAATAATAATAAAAATAATAATAATAATAATAATAAAAATAATAATCATAATAATAATAACAATAAAAATAATCCTAATAATAATAAAAGTAATAATGATAATATCAATAACAATTATAATAAGCAATGCTAAATCACGCTGTGCTACAAAATTACTCCTCCGTGTTAAGATGATTTCCCATCTGTCAGTCTGTTTATCCGTCTTTCCGTCGTGACTAGTGATTAGAACATAAGAACATAAGAAATAAGGGAAGCTGCAAGAAGCGACCAGGCTTACACGTGGCAGTCCCTGTATGAAATATACCTACCTATTTCCATCTATTATCCCCATCCATAAACCTGTCTAATCTTCTCTTAAAGCTTTCTAGTGTCCTAGCACTAATAACATGATTACTGATGTACCACTCTATTTGAGAACCAGTTTCTTCCTATCTCCTTCCTAAACCTGAATTTTTCAAGCTTGAACCCATTATTTCTTGTTCTACCCTAGTTGCTGATCCTAAGAATTTTGCCTACACCTCCCTTGTTATAACCCTTATACCACTTAAAGACTTCTATCAGGTCCCCTCTTAACCTGCGTCTTTCTAAAGAATGTAAATTTAACAACTTCAATCTCGCCTCGTAAGGAATACTCCTCATCCCCTGTATCCTTTTAGTCATTCTCCTCTGTACTGATTCTAATAGACCTATATCTTTCCTGTAATGTGGGGACCAGAACTGCACAGCGTAGTCTAGATGAGATCTGACCAGCGCTAATATTCCTTCCGGCCTTCTACTTTTAACACTCCTAAAAATTAATCCTAGTACCCTATTTGCCCTGTTTCTTGCTTCTATACATTGTTTCAGTTCAGTTCAGTTTCAGGAGTTCAGAGCTAACTATAACTCCTAAATCTTTCTCGTACCCTGTACCTACCAGAGTTTCGTTGTTTAATGTGTACCTACTGTGTGGGTTTCCTCTACCTACGCTAAGTACTTTGCATTTATTGATATTAAATTGCATTTGCCATCTATCCGTCCATTCATTCATTCTATTTAAATCTGATCTGTCATCAACTGATGAAACGTTACTTTTTCCCGACAGGTGTCAATTATCCTGGCATGGAGGCGTACATTCATCACTCTTTTTCTCGATCTATACCTTCCAAACCTTGGTTTAACACAGTCTGTTCTCATCCAATACGTGATAGAGAGGTGGCCCACAAAAGGTGCTTGAGTCTTCCATCTTCTGAATCTCATGCTGTTTATATTTCTGCCCTGAATCATGCCAAGTCTGTTCTCCAATTACTAGTAGTAGCAGTAGTAGTAGTACTACTACTACTACTGCTACTACTACTACTACTGCTACTACTACTACTACTACTACTACTACTACTACTACTACTACTACTACTACTATTACTACTACTACTACTACTACTTTGACTTGATAATAATAATGTTACTAATGATAATAATAAGAACAATAATAATAATAATAATAATAATAATAACAATAATAATAATAATAATAATAATAATTATTATTATTATTATTATTATTATTATTATTATTATTATTGTTATTATTATTATTATTATTATTATTATTATTATTATTATTATTATTATTATTATTATTATTATTATTATTATTATCATTATTATCATTTTATTATTATTATTATTATTATTATTATTATTATTATTATTATTATTATTATTATTATTATTTTTATTTTTATTATTATTATCATTATTACTATTATTATTATAATTATCATTTTTCACTATTATAATTATTATTAAATTACTAGTAATAGTAGTAGTAGTAGTAGTAGTAGTAGTAGTAGTATAAAAGGAGCAATGATTGTAGACTTCATAACTTGTAATTTTTTTCTGCTTTTGCTATCACCCTGTCTTCTCCGTTTGCATCCTCTGATCACTGACTCATATCTATACCTTGTCGTATCACTCTAATTTCTTAAAGATCCCTCAAAGCAGAATAACCTCTAGTATTTTGTCTCTACTGTCTGTAGGTACTTCAGAAGGTAATATTTTGATTTTCCTTGGAAAGATTACTGTTTCTCTGGTAGATACCCGTCTTTGTGTGCTGAGAATACAATAGAAGTTATAGTGTTCAGAATGGATGGTACATTCCTCACACTTTCTCTTGCTCTAAGGCTTCCAAAACTTAATTTAACTCAGCCTGTTCACGTGCTATATACGAAAAAAAATGCTCCCCTCAAACTGTACTTAAGCTTTCAATCACCTAAATTTCATGCGGATTTTATATCTCCAAGAATTTGTACCAAGATTGTTCTTCAACAAGGCAAAAAGTTCTTCATCAATATAGAATGTCAAAATATTTTCGATCTAACACCCATCGTGACTTCTGGCAGCTCGACAAATATCTCTAAACAATTTATCTGTTTCATCTTCTTCATCCTGTTACAATCTGATTACACTACTGCCATCTGGGTCAGTGGGATCAGTAACCCGTCACTTTAAACTAAACAAATTTAATACAATGAAATACAATCCCTCTCTCTTTGTGACACTGAAGTTTCCGTTGTTTCATCAAACTTTCTTTCACATTTTTTTTTTCATTTTTTGTTTTATAATATACATATATATATATATATATATATATATATATATATATATATATATATATATATATATATATATATATATATATATATATATATATATATATATATATATATTTTTTTTTTTTTATTTATTTATTTTTTTTTTTACCATAATATACTTTTGTATTTAATATCAATATTTCTAATCTGCCATCTTTCTCACTTTGAACGTTTTACACCGGCGCCGTATAACTATGATGTTGCGGCTCCATAAAGTCAGAATACTCAGTAAATCAGTCAACCTTGACAAAAACATCTCCAAACAACATTTCTTCATTTTATCTCTTCTGTTTTAACCTTATATCACCACTGTCATTTCATCTAAAGACAACTCTCTTCCTCCACACAAAACTACAAGCACCTAATAACACACACACCCTTCACTCAAATATTTTAAAATCATCATGGCGACTCCTACACCAACCTCGGAGTCCCTATCTGGGGAGGGGACCATAAATGTCCCCAGGTCGGGCTGCCTTTCTGTCGACGACCCTAAGTGTCTTGACACCCACCTCAACTTTTTCTTTATTAACTTCTGCAACATTCGCGGTCTAAGATCTAATTTTCAATCTGTAGAACACCACCTTTCCTCTTCTAAACCTCATCTTCTTTTCCTCACTGAAACTCAGGTGTCTGAGGCAACTGACAGTAGCCCCTTTTCTGTTCCCTCCTACTTTCTCTATCCTCATTTTCGATCCAAAGTTGGATGCTGCGTTTATGTGCACAATGACTTAGCCTGCTCTCGTCCCCACGCTCTTGAATCTTCCGAGTTTTCCACCATCTGGCTACGACTACAGAGTCACTCTCATACTAAATCTATCTGTGTTGTATACCTCTCACCTAACTCCTCTGACTATAAGAAATTCTTTGACTACTTAACTTCCAAAGTGGAGCACATTCTGACCCTCTTCCCTTTCGCAGAGATCTCCATTCTTGGAGACTTCAATGTTCACCACCAGCTTTGGCTTTCCTCTCCCTTCACTGACCATCCTGGTGAACTAGCCTACAAATTTGCTATCCTCCATGACCTAGAGCAATTGGTGCAACACCCTACTCTTATTCCTGACCGTCGTGGAGATACGCCCAACATTCTTGAACTTTTCCTGACCTCTAATCCTTCAGCTTATGCTGTCACCCTTTCTTCTCCGTTGGGCTCCTTCCGATCACAATTTCATATCTTTGTCTTGTCCTATTGCTCCAATCCCTCCTCAGGATCCCCCTAAGCGAAGGTGCCTCTGGCGTTTTGCCTCTGCTAGTTGGGGGGACCTGAGGAGGTATTTTGTTGATTTTCCTTGGAATGACTACTGCTTCCGTGTCAGAGACCCGTCTTTGTGTGCTGAACGCATAACAGAGGTGATAGTGTCTGAACGCATAACAGAGGTGATAGTGTCATCTAGACTACGCGGTGCAGTTCTGGTCTCCACATTACAGGAAAGATATAGGTCTATTAGAATCAGTACAGAGGAGAATGACTAAAAGGATATAGGGGATGAGGAGTATTCCTTACGAGGCGAGGTTGAAGCTGTTAAATTTATATTCTTTAGAGAGACGTAGGTTAAGAGGGGACCTGATAGAAATCTTTAAGTGGTATAAGGGTTATAACAAGGGAGATGTAAGCAAAATTCTTAGGATCAGCAACCAGGGTAGAACAAGAAATAACGGGTTCAAGCTTGAAAAATTTAGGTTTAGGGAGGAGATAGGAAAAAAATTGGTTCTCAAATAGAGTGGTAGATGAGTGGAACGGACTCAGTAATCATGTAGTTAGTGCTAGGACACTAGAGAGCTTTAAGGGAAGATTAGACAAGTTTATGGATGGAGATAGCAGATGGAAATAAGTAGATGTGTTTCATACAGGGACTGCCACGTGTAAGCCTGGTCGCTTCTTGCAGCTTCCCTTATTTCTTATGTTCTTATGTTCTTATCTCTAGCTAAAAAAGCTTCTATGAAGTTGGGCGTTCTGAGACGTCTCCGCTAGTTTTTCTCACCCTCCCAGCTGCTAACTCTGTACAAGGGCCTTATCCGTCCATGTATGGAGTATGCTTCACATGTCTGGGGGGTTCCACTCATACTGCTCTACTAGACAGGGTGGAATCAAAAGCTTTTCGTCTCATCGACTCCTCTCCTCTAACTGACTGTCTTCAGCCTCTCTCTCACCGCCGCAATGTTGCATATCTAGCTGTCTTTTACCGCAATTTTCATGCTAACTGCTCTTCTGATCTTGCTAACTGCATGCCTCCCCTCCTTCCGCGGCCACGCTGCACAAGAATTTTTCTTTCTCTCACCCTTATTCTGTCCACCTCTCTAACGCAAGAGTTAACCAGTATTCTCAATCATTCATCCCTTTCTCTGGTAAACTCTGGAACTCCCTGCCTGCTTCTGTATTTCCACCTTCTTATGACTTGAATTCCTTCAAGAGGGAGGTTTGAAGACACTTATTCATCAATTTTTGACCACTGCTTTGACCCTTTTATGGGACTGGCATTTCAGTGGGCATATTCTTTTATTAGATTTTTCTTGCCCTTGGCCAGTGTCCTTCCTACATAAAAAAAAAAAAAAATCTATCTCTAAAGCTGCCTTTTCCTGACCCTGGATGATTCAGGACATGTTCCTCCCTCTCCTTCACTATTTCATGTCTCCCTTTAAGACCCTTCTCAATTATGTTTTTCATGCCCTTGCTTATCATAACCTTAGGAAACCTTTTGGAGCTGATGGGGTTTCTCTTATTGTTTTTCGAAACTGTGCCTACGTGCTTGCACCTTGCCTAGTCAACTATGTCGACATTTACCTTTCTTTGCTGCAGGAAATTTGCCTACGTTCAGTCTCTTCCTAAATACATTGACCTCTCCAACTTTTCAAACTACAGTCCTATAGCTTTCATTTCCTTTCTTTCTCAAAAATTTTAATCTATATCCGTCATGAAGATTGATAAACACCTATCACTTCACTACCTTATATCGGATCGTCAGTATGAGTTACGTCGTGGCTGTACTATTGGTGATCTTGTCTTTCCTTAGAAGGTCTTGGCCATCCTCTTTTATGAAATCTTTGCTGTTCCTGCAGACATATCAAAAACGTTTGATAGAATCTACACTAAAGAGTCACTTTATATCTTCCCCCCGTTTGATAGAATGTAAACTTGTGTCTCTCTGTATCTTCCCCGCCATAGGGAGTCACCTTGTCGCGGTGGCGGGGCTTGAAGCGCAGTCGGCGGTGCCACCTTCTCTGATGGCTCGCCTGTCACTGAAGGGTTGGGTGCCCGTCGGCTCCGTGGACCAAGCGCTCCCTCTTCGGCGCCATTTAAATGCGATGTTGAGGCGCCTTCCACTCCTCCCCCTTTTTTTTTTTTATCAATAAATAAATCTATCACTGTGTTTCCTTCTCAAACTTCCTTTCTAACTGTTTTATTATTGAGACAGACGGTCATTGTGATGTTTCTCAGCCAAAGAACACTTCACTTTCGATCTCTAAATTTTCTGAATGTGGGCAGAGCACACTTAATGTTGTTCATTGCCTCTGAATTTCATTTCCTCCATTAATCAACTTGACACAGTTTTCCAGATCTTCTTTAATTATTCTTCAATTCCTCTTATTTACACTGAATATTTTCGATCTAATCTTTACTGATAACCTAAATCTCAAGCTTCTTATTTCATCTCTAGCTGAAAGAGCTTCT
>NC_087165.1:12041011-12043511 GCF_035594125.1 Scylla paramamosain | reverse complement strand
GATGTTATCATTAGGGCATGACAATAAAATATGATATTCATCTCCAACAACATTACATCTACATAAAGTACATAATCTTTCTTCCCTATCTATACTATCATATCTTCCTTTCACAACAGGTAGTCTATTGTTATTTGTTCTTATTTTAATCAAAGGCATTCTGATACTCTTTTTAAGTTTCAATAGGTAATCTTCTCTGCAATACAAGTCTTTATACATTCTATAACTCTTACAAAGTCCCTTTGTTGAAATATTTCTAAACCATGATGTTATCCAATGATCTTTAAGTTTGTTTTCAACTGCTTTCCTTAACCATTCTGGATTATTAGTTTGTTGATCCATCCAAATACCTGACATACCACAATTGTTAAGAATATTTCTTATATGGCAAATCCAAGGTGATGAATACATGCCTGTGGAGTCTAAATGTAACAAACTTTTATACATAATCATGCTTAACTTAGTAGTTTTCCCTGTTATTAACCTTGACCAGTAGCCAATCATTCTAGTATTGATAACAATATCAATAGGATATTCCCCTAACTCCCCATATACAATATCAGTGCTTGTATATTTATGTACATGTAATACATGTTTTAAAAATGTCATGTGCAACTGCTTGATTTCTCTAATAATACAGTATCCCCAAATTTCACAAGCATAGGTCATAATTGGCATTACAATGGTGTTAAACAATTCAAGTTGCAGATCAACTGGTAGATCATGTTTGCGGCATTTTCCAATTAGTGAATACATAGCTCTTGTTGCTCCTTTCTTAAGGTCCAATTGACCATTTCTAAACCTACCATTATAATTGAATAAGACACCAAGATATTTGTATTCACCAATTGTATCTATAATTTCATCACTAAATACAAAATGAAAATTGTCATAATTAAGTCTTCCTCTGCTGAATACAACAATTTTTGTCTTATTTTTGTTTACCTCTAATTTCCATTTGTCACAATATAACTCCAATGCATTAAGAATATTCCTCATTTCCTCTTCCGAATTAGCTAGAACTACTGTGTCATCAGCATACATCATTATCAATAAATTCAATTGTAAATCAAGGTAGTTATCATCAAATAGTAAGTAATTACATCTGTTTTCTATTAAAGACTTTTCAATGTCATTTACATAAAGGGCAAATAATAATGGAGAAAGATTTTCACCTTGTCTTACTCCTCTATTACAAATAAAAGTGTCTGACTTGTTTCCATTAAACTTAACACATGATTTAATGTTCAAATACATATTTCTAATAACATTAAGGACTTTACCACCAATATTTTCCTTTACCATCTTATACCAGAGCCCCTCCCTCCAAACTGTGTCAAATGCCTTTCTATAATCAATAAAAAGGCAAAATAATTGTTTCTTCTTCCATAAAAACAGATCAATGATGTTCTTTAATAAAAATATGTGATCAAGAGTACTATAACCTTGCCTAAATCCAGCTTGATTTTCTTTTATAATATTATGACTATCAGAATAAGAAGTTAACCTGTCATTTAGCACAGATGTGAATACCTTACCTAAGCAACTTAACAAAGTTATACCCCTATAATTGTGTGGGTCATCAACATCACCTTTATTCTTATACAATGGGACAATAACCCCTATCAACCATTCTTTAGGTAAATATCCTGTATCCAAAATCCTATTAAAAAATTTAACATACAAATTAAGCATATTTTTTGTACTTTTAATATATTCATTAACAATATCATCATATCCAGGTGCCTTGTCATTCTTTAGTTTTCTAATAGCTTTCAACACTTCATGTTCTGTAATGGGCTCATTCAGTGTTTCCTCTTCCCCAGATTCAATTGTAGCACTTTCTAGTTCACTTAAATGCTTATCACTTTCACTAATTTCCTCTGATAGATTCTTAAAGTGTTGATGAAAATCTGCAAGTGTAAGTGTAGTTTTGCTTTTATTTCCATCATTTTCCTTTAATATTTTCCAATATGTTTTTGGATCTTTATTTCTGTTTGCTTTTAACTTAATCAACATATTTTCTTTTTCCTTATTGTGTACTCTTTTCAGTTCAGCTTTGTACTTCTTGCTTTTTTCTATCATATCTTTCTTATTATCCTCACTCCTCCTCAGATTATATTTATGTCTAGCTTTATGGTATGCTTTCCTTGTATACCAACAAATATTATCATATCCAGATAAACTTGCATTATTACTTTGCTTAACATAATTTTTCTTTTTCTTTGGTGGAAAAACCTTTACAGCTGCTCCTAATAAAATATTCTTTATTCTAGTACTTACATCTTCAATGTCCATAGAATCCATCTGCTCTATTAACTCTTTTACCTGATTTTCATCAATTTCTGCTATATAATCCTCTTCCTTAGATGCTCTCCACTTACTTGGTTGATTATAGTTACTCACAGGTGCTATATTGGCATTGTTAATAATTGCATACTCAATATTTACTTTAAGCTGTACATGAATACCACAATGAATATCTGAATACAATGGGTCA
>NC_087165.1:12028511-12038511 GCF_035594125.1 Scylla paramamosain | reverse complement strand
TGCTACTACAACTACTTGCACTATTAGTACAGTTTTCGCTGATTACCTGTGTGGCGTTGATAATGGTGTTCGCATCTTTGGGGGTGGAGAGGAATAGAATAGGTGTCTTTAGATGATAGGTTTGGCATACCTTGGTGCCACTTATTACTCATGTGGAGAAAACATAACTGACTGACAAGTCCTCACCGCCGTCCACTTCTTATTCGAACGAGATTCAAAGGCCCCGATTCTCGCTAGTTCAATCAAGGTGGGCATCGCAGATCACAAGTTATCTATGGATGACGATGTCTCGTTGCAGTTTGCGAATATACAGTTTTCAGTAGTTACGATCCAGATGGTGACGATTTTGATATGGCAATACTAACGCTCGAGAAACTGTTAAATTATACATTGCAACAAGTAGACCCTATTTGTCTCTCTGAAAATAGCAACAACACATAAGCAGAAGTTTTCGCCTCCGCTGCTGGCTGGGGGCTTGACAATGGAAAACGGAACTCAGCCGGATATTCTGATGGAAGTTCAGATTCCCATTATCGATCAGGCTTCGTGTGCGAGTAATGTCAATGGTTTGACAGATAATTTGATTTGTCCTTGTTTGGATGACGGAGGGAAAGACACCTGTTCTGGAGACTCTGGAGGACCCTTGTCTGTGGTGGAGGATGGGCGCCACGTCCTGGTCGGAGTGACTTCCTTCAGAGAAGAGATGAAAAAAGACTTTCTTGCAAAACCTAACATTGCTGGTAACAATAAAGTGTGCTTTGCTTTCATATATTCACAGGTCAGAACAGAGATTCTCAACCTTTACTCCTTCGGAAAAAAGATCGTAGCCATTCTTCTCTCCCTCACGTGCACACACACACACACACACACACACACACACACACACACAAACAAACATATTATTAGCATCTTCTCTCTCTCTCTCTCTCTCTCTCTCTCTCTCTCTCTCTCTCTCTCTCTCTCTCTCTCTCTCTCTCTCTCTCTCTCTCTCAATTTACAAATTTAAATTTAATTCAATTATCATTCAGTTACTCCATGCCATATAATTTTTTTTATCCCCAACTGTTAAATTTATCCCTGGTTGTGAATCACTGTGTTAGAATATGAGTGCAATTACGACTACGTTCTCTCTCTCTCTCTCTCTCTCTCTCTCTCTCTCTCTCTCTCTCTCTCTCATTTTACAAAATTCAATTTAATTCAATTATTATTCAGCTACTCCATGCCATATATTTTTTTTATCTCCAACTGTTAAATTTACCCCTGGTTGTGAATCACTGTTAGAATATGAGTACAATTACGACTACGTTCGATTACCATATTCATGAGTGCTGAATGCTATTTATTTTCATACTATATGCACCTAACAACATTTTAATGTTGTGCCACGTATTGATGCCTTAGTTTTTTTTAATGTCAATCTGTGTACTCTATTAACATTATGTTCATAATGATATGTCATACTGTATTCCTGTTTATGGCATGTAAATAATTATTGAACCTTGAAAGTTCGCAGTATTTTATTCATCCATTTTCATTTATCTACTTTTTTGTCTTTTAGGATACCTTGTATGTCAGAGATTGAGTGTATCTGTCACGCCTTTAGGAGGAGGAGGCAGTAGACACCTGCCGAAACGATAATTACTCCCAGTGAGGTCTAAAGCACTGTTCAGGGGGTGCTGTGAACTTATCATTAAACCCAGCTGTGACCTCACTGAACGTTTCCCTTTGTGTCTCACAATACAAGGGGGCACTCACAGCCTGCCCTCTAAAGACAACTCTCTTCCTCCACACAAAACTACAAGCACCTAATAACACACACACCCTTCACTCAAAAATTTTAAAATCATAATGGCGACTCCTACACCAGCCTCGGAGTCCCCATCTGGGGAGGGGACCAGAAATGTCCCCAGGTCGGACTGCCTTTCTGTCGACGACCCTAAGTGTCTTGACACCCCCCTCAACTTTTTCTTCATTAACTTCTGTAACATTCGCTGTCTAAGATCTAAATTTCAATCTGTAGGACACCACCTCTCCTCTTCTAAACCTCATCTTTTCCTCACTGAAACTCAGGTGTCTGAGGCAACTGACAGTAGCCCCTTTTCTGTTCCGTCCTACTTTCTGTATCCTCATTTTCGATCCAAAGCTGGATGCTGCGTTTATGTGCGCAGTGACTTAACCTGCTCTCGTGTCCACGCTCTTGAATCTTCCGAGTTTTCCACCATCTGGCTTCGACTACAGAGTCACTCTCAAAATAAATTTATTTGTGCTGTATACTTCTCAACTCCTCTGACTATAAAGAAATTCTTTGACTACTTAACTTCCAAAGTGGAGCACATTCTGATTCTTCCCTTTTGCAGAGATCTCCATTCTTGGAGACTTCAATGTTCACCAACAGCTTTGGCTTTCCTCTCCCTTCACTGACCATCCTGGTGAACTAGCCTACAACTTTGCTATCCTCCACGACCTAGAGCAATTGGTGCAACACCATACTCGTATTCCTGACCGTCTTGGAGATACGCCCAACATTCTTGACCTTTTCCTGACCTCTAATCCTTTTGCTTATGCTGTCACCCTTTCTTCTCCGTTGGGCTCCTCCGATCACAATCTCATATCTGTATTTTGTCCTATCGCTCCAATCCCTCCTCAGGATCCCCCTAAGCGAAGGTGCCTCTGGCGTTTTGCCTCTGCTAGCTGGGGGGACCTGTGGAGGTATTTTGCTGATTTTCCTTGGAATGACTACTGCTTCCGTGTCAGAGACCCGTCTTTGTGTGCTGAGCGCATAACAGAGGTGATAGTGTCTGGCATGGAGGCGTACATTCCTCACTCTTTTTCTCGTCCTAAACCTTCTAAACCTTGGTTTAACACAGCTTCTTCTCGTGCTATACATGAGAGAGGTGGCCCACAAAAGGTACTTAAGCCTTCCATCACCAGAATCTCATGCACTTTATATTTCTGCCCGGAACCATGCCAAGTCTGTTCTCCAACTAGCTAAAAACTCCTGAATTAACAGAAAGTGTCAAAACCTTTCAAGATCTAACTCCCCTCGTGGCTTCTGGCATCTACCCAAAAATATCTCCAATAACTTTGCTTCTTCCTTCCCTCCTCTGTTTCAACCAAATGGTACCACTTCTATCACATCTATTTCTAAACCTAAACTCTTCACTCTACCTTGGATGATTCTGGGCTTCTTCCTCCCTCTCCTCCACCCTCTGACTACTTCATGCCACCTATTAAAATTCTTCGCAATTATGTTTTCCATGCCCTCGCTGGCCTAAACGCTCGGAAGGCTTATGGACCTGATAGGGTCCCTCCTATTGTTCTCCGAAACTGTGCCTCCTTGCTTGCACCTTCCCTAAAGTTATCTAAATTTTTTTTATCTATCCTCAACAGGAAGATTCTTAAACATCTATCACTTCACAACCTTATCTGATCGCCAGTATGGGTTCCGACAAGGCCCCTCTACTGGTGATCTTCTGGCCTTCCTTACTGAGTTTTGGTCATCCTCTTTTAGAGATTTTGGTGAAACTTTTGCTGTTGCCTTGGACATATCAAAAGCCTTTGATAGAGTCTGGCACAAAGCTTTGATTTCCAAACTACCCTCTTACGGTTTCTATCCTTCTCTCTGTAACTTCATCTCAAGTTTCCTTTCTGACCGTTCTATTGCTGCTGTGGAAGACTGTCACTGTTCTTCTCCTAAATCTATTAACATTGGTGTTCCTCAGGGTTCTGTCCCGTCACCCACTCTCTTCTTATTATTCATTAATGATCTTCTAAACCAAACTTCTTGTCCTATCCACTCCTACGCTGATGATACCACCCTGCATTTTTCCACATCTTTTGATAGACGTCCAACCCTTCAGGAGGTAAACATTTCACGCAGGGAAGCCACAGAACGCTTGACTTCTGATCTTTCTATAATTTCTGATTGGGGCAGAGCAAACTTGGTATTGTTCAATGCCTCAAAAACTCAATTCCTCCATCTATCAACTCGACACAACCTTCCAGACAACTATCCCCTCTTCTTCAATGACACTCAACTGTCCCGCTCTTCTACACTGAACATCCTTGGTCTGTCCTTTACTTATAATCTGAACTGGAAACTTCACATCTCATCTCTAGCTAAAACAGCTTCTATGAAGTTAAGCGTTCTGAGACGTCTCCGCCAGTTTTTCTCACCCCCCAGCTGCTAACTCTGTACAAGGGCCTTATCCGTCCATGTATGGAGTATGCTTCACATGTTTGGGGGGGGTTCCACTCATACTGCTCTTCTAGACAGGGTGGAATCAAAAGCTTTTCGTCTCATCAACTCCTCTCCTCTAACTGACTGTCTTCAGCCTCTCTCTCACCACCGCAATATTGCATCTCTAGCTGTCTTCTACCGCTATTTTCATGCTAACTGCTCTTCTGATCTTGCTAATTGCATGCCTTCCCTCCTCCCGCGGCCTCGCTGCACAAGACTTTGTTCTTTCTCTCACCCCTATTCTGTCCATCTCTCTAACGCAAGAGTTAACCAGTACTCTCAATCATTCATCCCTTTATCTGGTAAGCTCTGGAACTCCCTAACTGCTTCTGTATTTCCACCTTCCTTTGACTTGAATTCCTTCAAGAGGGAGGTTTCAAGACACTTGTTCATCAAATTTCTGACCACTGCTTTGACCCTTTTATGTGACTGGCATTTCAGTGGGCATTTTTTTTATTGATTTTTGTTGCCCTTGGCCAATGTCCTTCCTACATGATAAAAAACAAAAACGCCAGGGAGCTCGGGCTTTGGCTAGGAATAGCTTAAGTAATTAGTACATGAACTGTAGGAATACTTTCAATAGCATATACTTGCTTAGAGGAAAGATATATTTAAAAAATCATCAGCATAGGTTGATATCAAGGAAGAAACGTAATATTATGGGAATCACTCTGTAGGCCACTGTGCACAATCACAAAAGAAATTCGAAGCGCAGTAATGTAGGATATAATCATAACTGAGAGAAATTATCAGATATGTGCCATAGGAGATATTAATATGTAGGAAAAATGACTGCCAAGTGGTGAGGGACGAAGGACGGGGTAAGGGAGGTGAAGTGAGGTGCAAGGGTGAGGTTAGGCTGATAAATCAAGCTTAGGTGGGTGAAGTGAGAGGTGTCCTAATCTAACCTAATGGAGGTCTTTAAGTAACATAGGGAAATAACAAGGGGGACATACACAACAGTCAGTAATCAGGGTGGGAAAAGAAATAATGGGTTCAAGCTTGTTAGATTAAAAAAAAAAGAAGAAGAAGATAGGAAGGAATTAGTTTTTAAATAGGGAAGTAGATAAATGGAACAGACTCAATTATTAAATTGTTAGTACAGAGACATGAGCGATCTTCATAAGATTAGACAGGTTTATGGATGAGGATATTATGTGAAAGTACAGACAGTGATATACATACTGATCAACAACGTACTACAAAGATGCTACCTGCAAGAGTCATCGGATCTAAACTTCAGCATCGAGCACAGAGTCAATGGTGCAATACCATTCCTTGACATTCTGATTAGACAAGACCAAAAAACCTTCAACACCTACCTCTACATGAAACCCACAAACCCTGGCCACTGCCTGAACGGGAACAGCGAGTGCCCCCAACGATACAAAGATTCTACCATCGCAGCGAAGGGTACTCACTTATTGTAGCACGTGGAAGCAAGTCCATCAAGAAACTGAACGCTCTACATCAGTGCTACTAAACATCGGCTTCAACAAAAGAGACACAGACAACCAAATAAAGAGAATCATTGACCGCTGGCACCGGGGAGAAGGAACTACGAGAAAGAAAGAAGCCATCGACATATTCTACAGAGCGCAGTACACAAGCCCCTATAAAGAAAAAGAAAGAATTATAAATCAAATATTGAAAAAAATCATCGCACCAACTGACTCTGAAAAACGCCTGAACTTTGTCATCTACTGTAAAAACAAGAAAACAAGCCATCTGCTCTTCAGAAGCATGCCCAGTATGACGAAAAGACAACTTCAAAAATCACATGTTAGCTATAGGTTCACCTGTAAACAAATGAACTTTTAAGCCCTCCCCTCCACCTATGTCAGCATGACTACAATGAAGCTGTACAGATACCTCAGCTATCATCTTGCATCAGGCACCCCAAAAAAAACACTTGAAAGAAGAGCACAAGTCACGCCTAACATGGAAAATATTGGAAGAAAACACAAAAATCATCACAATTTGCATCGACAAGCCCCTTACCATTCTAGAAGCACTGTACATCAAGGAAGAAGAGCCGAGCCTTAACATCCAATCAAAAGCCTTGAAAGCCTTGCCCAGCATGAGAACATCAGCACTGCACTATAGCCAATCACAAACCACGACACCGTGCGCGGGAGGCAGTGGACGGCTTTAAATACCGGTTACTCCGGCCATCTACTTTGTGGGCTGGCTCTTGTCATCAAAGCCCACGTCACCTTGACTTTTCAAGGTAACAATCAGCACACACACACGACCATCTACTCATTATCTCCCCAAACATCGAGAGCGAAGCATCATACCGCAACCACTGAAGAAGGGTCACGGGCCTGAAATCTAGATTTGGCAGAGATGACACACTATAAAGATGTCACCCCACAACACACGAAAGAGAATCGGATAATTTTAAGAAATAAAGAGAAAGACCTTAAGAAAATACAAAATGCAGAGCTTGCCATATATATATATATATATATATATATATATATATATATATATATATATATATATATATATATATATATATATATATATATATATATATATATATATATATATATATATATAGTGAGAAGAGGAAACATCTCCTTAAACTGAATGTTATCACTAGAACATAAGAACATAAGAAATAAGAAAAGCTGCAAGAAGCGACCAGGGTTACACGTGGCAGTCCCTGTATGAAATATACCTACCTATTTCCACTTGTCATCCCCATCCATAAACCCGTCTAATCTTTTCTTAAAGCTCCGTAATGTCTTACCACTAACAACTCTTGCCAATGCTTCCTTATGTCACCATGAAACTAATTGGTTAAATGAATGTCCTAATGAATTTAAGTCTATGTTTTACAGAAGATACTTTGATGACACCTTTATCTTATTCAAACACTCTCAACACATTCCTAAATTTCTTAGTTATCTAAACTCTAAACACCCCAATATTGAATTCACATGTGATCCAGAAGACAATGGTTCTATCGCGTTTTTGCATGTAATGGTAACTCGTAATGATAATTAATCAATTACATACAGCAGTTTACCGGAAATTAACCTTCACTGGTTTCAGATTAATTATCTGGTTTCGGATAATCAAATCGAAACCAGTGAAGGTTAGTTTGCTTTAAACTGCTGCTGTAATTGAGTAATTATCTTTACGAGTTACCATTACATGCAAAAAACGCGATAGAACCATTGTTTTCTGGGTCACATGTGAATTCCTCAATTGGTCAAAATTAATGATATTAAAACTTTCTTATACCGTTGCTACAGTTTATCCTCTAATTGGTTTAAATTTTGACCATGAGATTAACCAATCTAACTCCCACGCCACCAACTCTGTCAGTCCTCACCACCCCGCCAGCAAGAGCACACCAGATTTGTTTTACTACACTATACCATTATATTGTCCACCTGTTTTTGCCTTACTCAGTGTCTGCCAGTATATCTAAACACATATCTTTATTGTCTACGAATTATTCTGTTTTTTTTTTTTCATCATTATTCCAGTATTTTGCCTCACCCTGTATGTCTCTACTTTGTTTTACACATAATAACACACACACCCATCACTCAAATATTTTAAAATCATCATGGCGACTCCTACACCAACCTCGGAGTCCCCATCTGGGGAGGGGACCATAAATGTCCCCAGGTCGGGCTGCCTTTCTGTCGACGACCCTAAGTGTCTTGACACCCACCTCAACTTTTTCTTTATTAACTTCTGCAACATTCGCGGTCTAAGATCTAATTTTCAATCTGTAGAACACCACCTTTCCTCTTCTAAACCTCATCTTCTTTTCCTCACTGAAACTCAGGTGTCTGAGGCAACTGACAGTAGCCCCTTTTCTGTTCCCTCCTACTTTCTCTATCCTCATTTTCGATCCAAAGCTGGATGCTGCGTTTATGTGCACAATGACTTAGCCTGCTCTCGTCCCCACGCTCTTGAATCTTCCGAGTTGAAGCTGTTAAATTTACATTCTTTAGAGAGACGTAGGTTAAGAGGGGACCTGATAGAAGTCTTTAAGTGGTGTAAGGGTTATAACAAGGGAGATGTAAGCAAAATTCTTAGGATCAGCAACCAGGGTAGAACAAGAAATAACGGGTTCAAGCTTGAAAAATTTAGGTTTAGGGAGGAGATAGGAAAAAAATTGGTTCTCAAATAGAGTGGTAGATGAGAGGAACGGACTCAGTAATCATGTAGTTAGTGCTAGGACACTAGAGAGCTTTAAGAGAAGATTAGACAAGTTTATGGATGGAGATAGCAGATGGAAATAGGTAGATGTGTTTCATACAGGGACTGCCACGTGTAAGCCTGGTCGCTTCTTGCAGCTTCCCTTATTTCTTATGTTCTTATGTTCTTATCTCTAGCTAAAAAAGCTTCTATGAAGTTGGGCGTTCTGAGACGTCTCCGCTAGTTTTTCTCATCCCCCCCCAGCTGCTAACTCTGTACAAGGGCCTTATCCGTCCATGTATGGAGTATGCTTCACATGTCTGGGGGTTTCCACTCATACTGCTCTACTAGACAGGGTGGAATCAAAAGCTTTTCGTCTCATCGACTCCTCTCCTCTAACTGACTGTCTTCAGCCTCTCTCTCACCGCCGCAATGTTGCATATCTAGCTGTCTTTTACCGCTATTTTCATGCTAACTGCTCTTCTGATCTTGCTAACTGCATGCCTCCCCTCCTTCCGCGGCCACGCTGCACAAGAATTTTTCTTTCTCTCACCCTTATTCTGTCCACCTCTCTAACGCAAGAGTTAACCAGTATTCTCAATCATTCATCCCTTTCTCTGGTAAACTCTGGAACTCCCTGCCTGCTTCTGTATTTCCACCTTCCTATGACTTGAATTCCTTCAAGAGGGAGGTTTGAAGACACTTATTCATCAATTTTTGACCACTGCTTTGACCCCTTTATGGGACTGGCATTTCAGTGGGCATATTCTTTTATTGGATTTTTGTTGCCCTGGCCAGTGTCCTTCCTACATAAAAAAAAAAAAAAATCTATCTCTAAAGCTGCCTTTTCCTGACCCTGGATGATTCAGGACATGTTCCTCCCTCTCCTTCACTATTTCATGTCTCCCTTTAAGACCCTTCTCAATTATGTTTTTCATGCCCTTGCTTATCATAACATTAGGAAACCTTTTGGAGCTGATGGGGTTTCTCTTATTGTTTTTCGAAACTGTGCCTACGTGCTTGCACCTTGCCTAGTCAACTATGTCGACATTTACCTTTCTTTGCTGCAGGAAATTTGCCTACGTTCAGTCTCTTCCTAAATACATTGACCTCTCCAACTTTTCAAACTACAGTCCTATAACTTTCATTTCCTTTCTTTCTCAAAAATTTTAATCTATATCCGTCATGAAGATTGATAAACACCTATCACTTCACTACCTTATATCGGATCGTCAGTATGAGTTACGTCGTGGCTGTACTATTGGTGATCTTGTCTTTCCTTAGAAGGTCTTGGCCATCCTCTTTTATGAAATCTTTGCTGTTCCTGCAGACATATCAAAAACGTTTGATAGAATCTACACTAAAGAGTCACTTTATATCTTCCCCCCGTTTGATAGAATGTAAACTTGTGTCTCTCTGTATCTTCCCCGCCATAGGGAGTCACCTTGTCGCGGTGGCGGGGCTTGAAGCGCAGTCGGCGGTGCCACCTTCTCTGATGGCTCGCCTGTCACTGAAGGGTTGGGTGCCCGTCGGCTCCGTGGACCAAGCGCTCCCTCTTCGGCGCCATTTGAATGCGATGTTGAGGTGCCTTCC
>NC_087165.1:12006011-12023511 GCF_035594125.1 Scylla paramamosain | reverse complement strand
GTGTGTGTGTGTGTGTGTCATATTGTTTTGGAAACAAAACAAACATGATTAAATATCTTTGTATGTTGGCGTTATTGTGTTGTGCTATTTAATTTTTCTTTTCAACAAAATTTGCTTTCAGGGATCAATATAGGAAATATCTTATTTTCATGTTTGACTAGTAATCACGTTGTGTAGCGATTCACTTTGATATATTGCATTTAAAATTTTGTAAATTCCATGATATGCTTGGTCAATGGTTTGCACAACCAATTTTCTATTAATATGAGTACTGCTTCTAGATACAGGTGTATTCACCTCTGTACGTCTGTTTTAACTGCGTGACAGAAAGATATCTTTACACTTATCAACTCATTTCATTGAGAATATATATATATATATATATATATATATATATATATATATATATATATATATATATATATATATATATATATATATATATATATATATATATATATATATATATATATATATTTTTTTTTTATTCCTCTTCTATCCTTACACACCCCGTTAACTAAAAAGGATCCTTAAAATATTTCACTGTGCTAACTTTTCTCCGTTACCCATACATACTTATTTCAATAATTTCTTCTCAAGTCTGGATGACCTCAGTTTGAAAACAGTTCTTCGAACATTCTAAACGTTATCTCAAGAGTGACATTTTCATAAATGTGTGTGTGTGTGTGCCGCTGATCTTTGTTGCCAACAGCCAGGAGACATCTTCTTTATTCTTAGGACCAGTAAAGTGTGCCCCGTCACCGCAATGCAAAGCCTGGAAGGGCTTCTGTTTTGAAAAGACGAACCCAGACGCCTGCACTAACGGAGGCGTCTCCAAGGACGGCTGTGAGGGCAAGGAATGTGCTTGCTGCATGCAAAGTGAGTGTGTGTGTGTGTGTGTGTGTGTGTGTGTGTGTGTGCACCTGCGTGTCATATCCTTTTGGAAACAAAACAAACGAAATTAAATATCTTTGTATGTGGCCTTTATTTCGTTGCGCTATTTAATTTTTCTTTTTAACAAAATTTCCTTTTAGGGATCAGTATAGGAAATACCTAATTTTTTATATTCGACTAGTAATCCAGTTGTGTAACGATTCACTTTGACATGTTACATTTAATATTTTATAAATTCCTTGATGTGCTTGGCCAATGGTTTGCATTACCAATTATCTATTGATTTGGGTACTGTTGCTAGATACATGCCTATTCACCTCTTTATGTCTGTTTCACTGCGTGGCAGAAAGATATCTTTATAGTTATCTACTCATTTCATTGAAAATTATATATATATACATATATATATATATATATATATATATATATATATATATATATATATATATATATATATATATATATATATATATATATATATATATATATATATATATATACGTATCTAATTTTTGGTTGTCCATCTGCTGTCTCTACATCCCCCTTACATAAAAAAGGCTCCTTAAATTATTTCACAAGGTTAACTTTTTTCCGTTAGTCATACATACTTATTTCAATACTTTCTTCTCCAGTATGTTTGACCACAGAGTGAAAACAATTCTTGGAACCTTCTTCACTTTATCTCAAGAGTGACATTTTCCTGAGTGTGTGTGTGTCGCTGATCTTTGTCACCAACAACCTGGAACCTTCTTCTATATTCTTAGGTCCAGGAAAGTGTGCCCCGTCACCGCAATGCAAAGCCTGGAAGGGCTTCTGTTTTGAAAAGACGAACCCATACTCCTGCATTAACGGAGACGTCTCCAAAGACGGCTGTGAGGGCAGGGAATGTGCTTGCTGCATGCCAAGTGAGTGTGTGTGTGTGTGTGTGTGTGTGTGTGTGTGTGTGTGTGTGTGTGTGTGTGTGTGTGTGTGTGTGTTTGTGTGTGTTTAAAGATCTTGTATGTTGCCATTATTGTGTTGTGCTATTTCAATTTTTTTTTTTTTTTCAGCAAGATTTGCTTTCAGGGATCAATTTATGAAATACTTTATTTTTATATTCGACTGTGTAGCGATTCTTTTTGATATGCTGCTTTTATTTTTTTTTTATTCCATGATTTACTTGGTCTATGGTTTGCACTACCAATTATTTATTAATTGGGTATTGTTGGCAGATACATAAGAACATAAGAACATAAGAAATAAGGGAAGCTGCAAGAAGCGACCAGGCTTACACGTGGCAGTCCCTGTATGAAACACACCTACCTATTTTCATCTGTTATCCCCATCCATAAACTTGTCTAATCTTCTCTTAAAGCTCTCTAGTGTCCTAACACTAACTACATGATTACTGAGTCCGTTCCACTCATCTACCACTCTATTTGAGAACCAATTTTTTTCCTATCTCCTTCCTAAACCTAATTTTTTCAAGCTTGAACCCGTTATTTCTTGTTTTACCCTGGTTGCTGATCCTAAGAATTTTGCTTACATCTCATTTGTTATAACCCTTATACCACTTAAAGACTTCTATCAGGTCCCCCCTTAACCTACGTCTCTCTAGAGAATGTAAATTTAACAGCTTCAAGCTCGCCTCGTAAGGAATACTTCTCATCCCCTGTACATGTGTATTCATCTCTGTATGTCTGTTTAACTACGTGTCAGAAAGATATATTTACAGTTATCAACTCATTTCATTGAAAATTTTTAAAAAGATATTCACATATACTAAAGTAAGGACTCTTTTCTTGTTAATACGGATCCTGATATGCCGGCAACGTTTATTTATTTCACTTTACCCTAGGATCCCTTCAAGAATTTGCTCCATTACTGATTCTGATTAGCAGTTGTTTCCATTTTCCGTTTCTTCTACTGACAAAAACATTCATAAGTTCGGGGTACCATTCCTGTAAATCAGTGGTTCCCAGCCTTTTCTAAGTTCATGTACCTTTTTTTTTTTTTTTGAGAAATTTATGTATTATAACGCCTAAGAATTTAATTTAAAAGTCACATTTCTCTCTAGCTTTGAAACTGAAAATATAGAAATAAAAAAATTAGGATCACTGATGTAAACATTAATAAAAAAAAAAAAATGGTTTACTTAAAAGTCATTCTCCTTTCTTTCAGGAAAATCAACTACCACCACCACCACCACCACCACCACTACTACTACTACTACTACTACTACTACTACTACTACTACTACCACGCCCCCTACTACTACTACTACTACTACCACCCCCCATACAACTACTACTACTACTACTACTACTACTACTACTACTACTACTACCACCCCCCATACAACAACAACTACTACTACTACTACTACTACTACTACTACTACTTCTACTACTACCACCCCCCCTACTACTACTACTACTACCACCACCCCCCATACAACTACTACTACTACTACTACTACTACTACTACTACTACTACTACTACTACTACTACTACCACTACTACTACTACTACTACTACCACCACCCCCCCTACTACTACTACTACTACTACTACTACTACTACCACCACCACCACCTCTACAACTACTACTACTACTACTACTACTACTACTACTACTACTACTACTACTACTACCACCTCCCCTACTACTACTACTACTACTACTACTACTACTACTACTACTACTACTACTACTACTACTACCACTACTACTACTACTACTACTACCACCACCCCCCCTACTACTACTACTACTACTACCACCACCACCACCTCTACAACTACTACTACTACTACTGTTACTACTACTACTACTACTACTACTACTACTACTACTACTACTACTACCACCCCCTCTACTACTACTACTACTACTACTACCACCACCATCTCTACAACTACTACTACTACTACTATTACTACTACTACAACTACTACTACTACTACTATTACTACTACTACTACTACTACTACTGCTACTACTACTACTACTACTACTACTATTACTACTACTACTACTACTACTACTACTACTAATACTACTATTACTGCTACTACTACTACTACTGCTACTACTACCACTACTACTACTACTGTTATTTAAACTATCACTACTCGTATTACTACTATCACTCTTAATACCAGTACTACTACTACTGCTACTACAACTACTTGCACTACTAGTACAGTTTTCGCTGATTACCTGTGTGGCGTTGAGAATGGTGTTCGCATCTTTGGTGGTGGAGAGGAATAGAATAGGTGTCTTTAGATGATAGGTTTGGCATACCTTGGTGCCACTTATTACTCATGTGGAGAAAACATAACTGACTGACAAGTCCTCACCGCCGTCCACTTCTTATTCGAAAGAGATACAAAGGCCCCGATTCTCGCTAGTTCAATCAAGGTGGGCATCGCAGATCACAAGTTATCTATGGATGACGATGTCTCGTTGCAGTTCGCGAATATAGTTTTCAGTATTTACGATCCAGATGGTGACGATTTTGATATGGCAATACTAACGCTCGAGAAACTGTTAAATTATACATTGCAACAAGTAGGCCCTATTTGTCTCCCTGAAAATAGCAACAACACATAAGCAGGAGTTCTCGCCTCCGCTGCTGGCTGGGGGCTTGACAATGGAAAACGGAACTCAGCCGGATGTTCTGATGGAAGTTCAGGTTCCCATTATCGATCAGGCTTCGTGTGCGAGTAATGTTGACAGATAATTTTATTTGTCCTGGTTTGGATGACGGAGGGAAAGACGCCTGTTCTGGAGACTCTGGAGGACCTTTGTCTGTGGTGGAGGATGGGCGCCACGTCTTGGTCGGTGTGACTTCCTTCAGGGAAGAGATGAAAAACGACTTTCTTGCAAAACCTAACATTGCTGGTAACAATAAAGTGTGCTTTGCTTTCATATATTCACAGGTCAGAACAGAGATTCTCAACCTTTACTCCTTCGGAAAAAAGATCGTAGCCATTCTTCTCTCCCTCACGTCCACACACACACACACACACACACACACACACACACACACACACACCACACACACACACACACACACACACACACACACACACACACACACACACACACAAACACACACACACACACACACACACACACACACACACACACACACAAACAAACATATTATTAGCATCTTCTCTCTCTCTCTCTCTCTCTCTCTCTCTCTCTCTCTCTCTCTCTCTCTCTCTCTCTCTCTCTCTCTCTCTCTCTCTCTCTCATTTTACAAATTTAAATTTAATTCAATTATTATTCAGTTACTCCATGCCATATAATTTTTTTATCCCCAACTGTTAAATTTATCCCTGGTTGTGAATCACTGTGTTAGAATATAAGTGCAATTACGACTACGTTCTCTCTCTCTCTCTCTCTCTCTCTCTCTCTCTCTCTCTCTCTCTCTCTCTCTCTCTCTCTCTCTCTCTCTGTCTCCCTTTCTCTCTCTCATTTTACAAAATCAAATTTAATTCATTTATTATTCAGTTACTCCATGCCATATATTTTTTTTATCCCCAACTGTTAAATTTACCCCTGGTTGTGAATCACTGTTAGAATATGAGTGCAATTACGACTACGTTCGATTACCATATTCATGAGTGCTGAATGCTATTTATTCTCATATTATATGCACCTAACAACATTTTAATGTTGTGCCACGTATTGATGCCTTAGGTTTTTTTAATGTCACTGTACTCTATTAACATTATGTTCATAATGATATGTTATACTGTATTCCTGTTTATGACATGTAAATAATTATTGAACCTTGAAACTTCGCAGTATTTTATTCATCCATTCTCATTTATCTACTTTTTTGTCTTTTAGGACACCTTGTATGCCAGAGATTGAGTGTATCTGTCACGCCTTTAGGAGGAGGAGGCAGTAGACACCTGCCGAAACGATAATTACTCCCAGTGATGTCTAAAGCACTCTTCAGGGGGTGCTGTGAACTTATCATTAAACCCAGCTGTGACCTCACTGAACGTTTCCCTTTGTGTCTCACAACACAAGGGGGCAGTCACAGCCTGCCCTCTAAAGACAACTCTCTTCCTCCACACAAAACTACAAGCACCTAATAACACACACACCCTTCACTCAAATATTTTAAAATCATAATAGCGACTCCAACACCAGCCTCGGACTCCCCATCAGGGGAGGGGACCATAAATGTCCCCAGGTCGGACTGCCTTTCTGTCGACGACCCTAAGTGTCTTGACACCCCCCTCAACTTTTTCTTCATTAACTTCTGTAACATTCGCGGTCTAAGATCTAAATTTCAATCTGTAGAACACCACCTCTCCTCTTCTAAACTTCATCTTCTTTTCCTCACTGAAACTCAGGTGTCTGAGGCAACTGACAGTAGCCCCTTTTCTGTTCCCTCCTACATTCTCTATCCTCATTTTCGATCCAAAGCTGGATGCTGCGTTTATGTGCGCATTGACTTAACCTGCTCTCGTGCCCACGCTCTTGAATCTTCCGAGTTTTCCACCATCTGGCTTCGACTACAGAGTCACTCTCAAACTAAATTTATCTGTGCTGTATACCTCTCAACTCCTCTGACTATAAGAAATTCTTTGACTACTAAACTTCCAAAGTGGAGCACATTCTGACTCTCTTCCCTTTTGCAGAGATCTCCATTCTTGGAGACTTCAATGTTCACCACTAGCTTTGGCTTTCCTCTCCCTTCACTGACCATCCTGGTGAACTAGCCTACAACTTTGCTATCCTCCACGACCTAGAGCAATTGGTGCAACACCATACTCGTATTCCTGACCGTCTTTGAGATACGCCCAACATTCTTGACCTTTTCCTGACCTCTAATCCTTCTGCTTATGTTGTCACCCTTTCTTCTCCGTTGGGCTCCTCCGATCACAATCTCATATCTGTATCTTGTCCTATCGCTCCAATCCCTCCCCAGGATCCCCGTAAGCGAAGGTGCCTCTGGCGTTTTGCCTCTGCTAGTTGGGTGGACCTGAGCAGGTATTTTGCTGATTTTCCTTGGAATGACCACTGCTTCCGTGTCAGAGACCCGTCTTTGTGTGCTGAACGCATAACAGAGGTGATAGTGTCTGGCATGGAGGCGTACATTCCTCACTCTTTTTCTCGTCCAAAACCTTCTAAACCTTGGTTTAATAAGGCTTGTTCTCGTGCTAAACATGAGAGAGGTGGCCCACAAAAGGTACTTAAGCCTTCCATCACCAGAATCTCATGCACTTTATATTTCTGCCCGGAACCATGCCAAGTCTGTTCTCCAACTAGCCAAAAACTCCTGAATTAACAGAAAGTGTCAAAACCTTTCAAGATCTAACTCTCCTCGTGACTTCTGGCATCTAGCCAAAAATATCTCCAATAACTTTGCTTCTTTTTCCTTCCCTCCTCTGTTTCAACCAGATGGTACCACTGCTATCACATCTATTTCTAAACCTGAACTCTTCACTCTACCTTGGATGATTCTGGGCTTCTTCCTCCCTCTCCTCCACCCTCTGACTACTTCATGCCATCTATTAAAATTCTTCGCAATGATTTCCATGCCCTCGCTGGCCTAAACCCTCCGAAGGCTTATGGACCTGATGGGGTCCCTCCTATTGTTCTCCGAAACTGTGCCTCCTTGCTTGCACCTTGCCTAAATTTATCTAAAGTTTTTGAATCTATCCTCAACTGGAAGATTCTTAAACATCTATCACTTCACAATCTTCTATCTGATCGCCAGTATTGGTTCCGTCAAGGCCGCTCTACTGGTAATCTTCTGGCCTTCCTTACTGAGTCTTGGTCATCCTCTTTTAGAGATTTTGGTGAAACTTTTGCTGTTGCCTTGGACATATTAAAAGCTTTTGATAGAGTCTGGCACAAAGCTTTGATTTCCAAAATACCCTCCTACGGCTTCTCTCCTTCTCTCTGTAACTTCATCTCAAGTTTCCTTTCTGACCGTTCTATTGCTGCTGTGATAGACCGTCACTGTTCTCCTAAATCTATTAACAGTGGTGTTCCTCAGGGTTCTGTCCTGTCACCTACTCTCTTCTTATTATTCATTAATGATCTTCTAAACCAAACTTCTTGTCCTATCCACTCCTACGCTGATGATACCACACTGCATTTTTCCACGTCTTTTCATAGACCTAACCTGTTTACCTTCAGAAGGTAAACATTTCACGCAGGGAAGCCACAGAACGCTTGACTTCTGATCTTTCTATAATTTCTGATTGGGGCAGAGCAAACTTGGTATTGTTCAGTGCCTCAAAAACTCAATTCCTCCATTTATCAACTCGACACAACCTTCCAGACAACTACCCCCTCTTCTTCAATGACACTCAACTGTCCCGCTCTTCTACACTGAACATCCTTGGTCTGTCCTTTACTTATAATCTGAACTGGAAACTTCATATCTCATCTCTAGCTAAAACCGCTTCTTTGAAGTTAAGCGTTCTGAGACGTCTCCGCCAGTTTTTCTCACCCCCCAGCTGCTAATTCTGTACAAAGGCCTTATCCGTCCATGTATGGAGTATACTTCACATGTTTGGGGGGGGTTCCACTCATACTGCTCTTCTAGACAGGGTGGAATCAAAAGCTTTTCGTCTCATCAACTCCTCTCCTCTAACTGACTGTCTTCAGCCTCTCTCTCACCGCCGCAATGTTGCATCTCTAGCTGTCTTCTACCGCTATTTTCATGCTAACTGCTCTTCTGATCTTGCTAACTGCATGCCTTCCCTCCTCCCGCGGCCTCGCTGCACAAGACTTTCTTCTTTCTCTCACCCCTATTCTGTCCACCTCTCTAACGCAAGAGTTAACCAGTATTCTCAATCATTGATCCCTTTATCTGGTAAACTCTGGAACTCCCTGCCTGCTTCTGTATTTCCACCTTCCTTTGACTTGAATTCCTTCAAGAGGGAGGTTTCAAGACACTTGTTCATCAATTTTTGACCACTGCTTTGACCCTTTTATGGGACTGGCATTTCAGTGGGCATTTTTTTTATTGATTTTTGTTGCCCTTGGCCAATGTCCTTTCTACATAAAAAAAAAAAAAAAAAGGCAGGGAGCTCGGGTTTTGCCTAGGAATAGCTTAAGTAATTAGTACATGAACTGTAGGAATATTTTCAATAGCATATACTTGCTTAGAGGAAAGATATATTTAGAAAATCATCAGCATAGGTTGATATCAAGGAAGAAACGTAATATTATGGGAATCACTTTGTAGGCCACTGTGCACAAGCACAAAATAAATTCGAAGCGCAGTAATCCAGGATATAATCATAACTGAGAGAAATTATCAGATATGTGCCATAGGAGATATTAATATCTAGGAAAAATGACTGCCAAGTGGTGAGGGACGAAGGACGGGGTAAGGGAGTTGAAGTGAGGTGCAAGGGTGAGGTTAGGCCGATAAATCAAGCTTAGGTGGGTGAAGTGAGAGGTGTCCTAATCTAACCTAATGGAGGTCTTTAAGTACCATACGGAAATAACAAGGGGGACATACACAACAATCAGTAATCAGGGTGGGAAAAGAAATAATGGGTTCAAGCTTGTTAGATTAAAAAAAAAAAAAGAAGATAGGAAGGAATTAGTTCTTAAATAGGGAAGTAGATAAATGGAACAGACTCAGTTATTAAATTGTTAGTACAGAGACATGAGCGATCTTCATAAGATTAGACAGGTTTATGGATGAGGATATTATGTGAAAGTACAGACAGTGATATACATACTGATCAACAACGTACTACAAAGATGCTAACTGCAAGAGTCATCGGAGCTAAACTTCAGCATCAAGCACAGAGTCAATGGTGCAATACCATTCCTTGACATTCTGATTAGACAAGACCAAAAAACCTTCAACACCTACCTCTACATGAAACCCACAAACCCTGGCCACTGCCTGAACGGGAACAGCGAGTGCCCCCAACGATACAAAGATTCTACCATCGCAGCGTATATAGGAAGGGCACTCACTTATTGTAGCACGTGGAAGCAAGTCCATCAAGAAACTGAACGCTCTACATCAGTGCTACTAAACATCGGTTTCAACAAAAGAGACACAGACAACCAAATAAAGAGAATCATTGACCGCTGGCACCGGGGAGAAGGAACTACGACAAAGAAAGAAGCCATCGACATATTCTACAGACCGCAGTACACAAGCCCCTATAAAGAAGAAGAAAGAATTATAAATCAAATATTGAAAAAAATCATCGCACCAACTGACTCTGAAAAACGCCTGAACTTTGTCATCTACTGTAAAAACAAGAAAACAAGCCATCTGCTCTTCAGAAGCATGCCCAGTATGACGAAAAGACAACTTCAAAAATCACATGTTAGCTATAGGTTCACCTGTAAACAAATGAACTTTTAAGCCCTCCCCTTCACCTATGTCAGCATGACTACAATGAAGCTGTACAGATACCTCAGTTATCATCTTGCATCAGGCACCCCAAAAAAAACACTTGAAAGAAGAGCACAAGTCACGGCTAACATGGAAAATATTGGAAGAAAACACAAAAATCATCACAATTTGCATCGACAAGCCCCTTACCATTCTAGAAGCACTGTACATCAAGGAAGAAGAGCCGAGCCTTAACATCCAATCAAAAGCCTTGAAAGCCTTGCCCAGCATGAGAACATCAGCACTGCACTATAGCCAATCAGAAACTACGACACCGTGCGCGGGAGGCAGTGGACGGCTTTAAATACCGGTTACTCCGGCCATCTACTTTGTGGGCTGGCTCTTGTCATCAAGGCCCACGTCACCTTGACTTTTCAAGGTGACAATCAGCACACACACACGACCATCTACTCATTATCTCCCCAAACATCGAGAGCGAAGCATCATACCGCAACCACTGAAGAAGGGTCACGGGCCTGAAATCTAGATTTGGCAGAGATGACACACTATAAAGATGTCACCCCACAACACACGAAAGAGAATCGGAAAATTTTAAGAAATAAAGAGAAAGACCTTAAGAAAATACAAAATGCAGAGCTTGCCATATATATATATATATATATATATATATATATATATATATATATATATATATATATATATATATATATATATATATATATATATATATATATATATATATATATATATATATATATATATATATATATATATAGTGAGAAGAGGAAACATCTCCTTAAACTGAATGTTATCACTAGAACATAAGAACATAAGAAATAAGAAAAGCTGCAAGAAGCGACCAGGGTTACACGTGGCAGTCCCTGTATGAAATATACCTACCTATTTCCACTTGTCATCCCCATCCATAAACCCGTCTAATCTTTTCTTAAAGCTCCGTAATGTCTTACCACTAACAACTCTTGCCAATGCTTCCTTATGTCACCATGAAACTAATTGGTTAAATGAATGTCCTAATGAATTTAAGTCTATGTTTTACAGAAGATACGTTGATGACACCTTTATCTTATTCAAACACTCTCAACACATTCCTAAATTTCTTAGTTATCTAAACTCTAAACACCCCAATATTGAATTCACATGTGATCCAGAAGACAATGGTTCTATCGCGTTTTTGCATGTAATGGTAACTCGTAATGATAATTAATCAATTACATACAGCAGTTTACCGCAAATTAACCTTCACTGGTTCCAGATTAATTATCTGGTTTCGGATAATCAAATCGAAACCAGTGAAGGTTAGTTTGCTTTAAACTGCTGCTGTAATTGAGTAATTATCTTTACGAGTTACCATTACATGCAAAAAACGCGATAGAACCATTGTTTTCTGGGTCACATGTGAATTCCTCAATTGTTCAAAATTAATGATATTAAAACTTTCTTATACCGTTGCTACAGTTTATCCTCTAATTGGTTTAAATTTTGACCATGAGATTAACCAATCTAACTCCCACGCCACCAACTCTGTCAGTCCTCACCACCCCGCCAGCAAGAGCACACCAGATTTGTTTTACTACACTATACCATTATATTGTCCACCTGTTTTTGCCTTACTCAGTGTCTGCCAGTATATCTAACCACATATCTTTATTGTCTACGAATTATTCTGTTTTTTTTTCATTATTATTCCAGTATTTTGCCTCACCCTGTATGTCTCTACTTTGTTTTACACATGTTGCTGTACCACCTTATACGGACTCAGTAATCAGTGGAACGGACTCAGTAGTCATGTAGTTAGTGCTAGGACACTAGAGAGCTTTAAGAGAAGATTAGACAAGTTTATGGATGGGGATAGCAGATGGAAATAGGTAGGTGTGTTTCATACAGGGACTGCCACGTGTAAGCCTGGTCGCTTCTTGCAGCTTCCCTTATTTCTTATGTTCTTATGTTCTTATGTGTTAGTGTCTTTTATCTTTTTTTTTATGTTGTATATATATTTTGGATTAGTTGATTAATTTTGTCTATATCTTTTAGCCTGAAGATTACTTCTAAGAAGGTGAAAACGTTACCCAAGTAATAAATAAAGAAAGAAATCTCGGTTTATCCCTTCTAACCTCTTTTGTAACTCGAAATTTATCTATCATATATATATATATATATATATATATATATATATATATATATATATATATATATATATATATATATATATATATATACAGAGAGAGAGAGAGAGAGAGAGAGAGAGAGAGAGAGAGAGAGAGAGAGAGAGAGAGAGAGAGAGAGAGAGAGAGAGAGAGAGAGAGAGAGAGAGAGAGAGAGAGAGAGAGAGAGAGAGAGAGAGAGAGAGAGAGAGAGAGAGAGAGAGAGACAGACAGACAGACAGACAGACAGACAGACAGACAGACAGACAGACAGACAGACAGACAGAGAGAGAGAGAGAGAGAGAGAGAGAGAGAGAGAGAGAGAGAGAGACAGACAGGCAGACAGACAGACAGACAGAGAGAGAGAGAGAGAGAGAGAGAGAGAGAGAGAGAGAGAGTCCGTTCCATTCATTTACCATTTTATTTGAGAACCAGTTTCTTCCTATCTCTGTTTTAAACCTAAATTTTTCAAGTTTGAACCCGTTATTTTTTGTTCTATCCTGATTACTGATCCTAAGAATTTTTCTTATGCCCCCTTTGTTATACCCATTATACTACTTAAAGACTTCTATGAGATTACTGTATATTATATATCAATGCAGGAACAAAAGATACCCCCGGGTGCCTGTCTGTCAATGGGGGACCAAAGGATATCAATAAGGGACAAAAGCATGCCAATGGGTTCCTGTTTTTCAATGGGGAACCAAAGGATATCAATAGAGAACCAAAGAATATCAGAAACGTCTGTCTATCAATGAAAAAAAAAAAAAGGATACCAGTAGGTTTTTTCAAGGGAGGTCTAAAGGATACCAATGGACGCCTGTCTGTCAATAGGGGGCCAAAGGATACTGTCAAGGTGTATCAGGCTGTGTCAGGGTGTATCAGGGGCTGTCAGGGTGTGTCAGGGGCTGCCAAAGTGTGTCAGGGTGTGTTAGGGTGTGTCAGGGTGTGTCAGGGTATGTAAGGGTGTGTCAGGGGTTGCCAAAGTGTGTCAGGGTGTGTCGGGGCTGCCAAAGTGTCAGTGTGTCAGGGTATATCAAGGTGTGTCAGTGTATGTCAGGGTGCGTCAGAATGTGTCAGGGTGTGTCAGGGTGTGTCAGGGGCTGCCAAAGTGTGTCAGGGTGTGTCAGGGTATGTCAGGGTATGTCAGGATATGTCAGGGTGTGTCAGGATGTGTCAGGGTGTGTCAGAGTGTGTCAGGATATGTCAGGGTGTGTCAGGAGCTGCCAAAGTGTGGCAGGGTATGTAAGGGTGTGTCGGTGGCTGCCAAGGAGTATCAGAGTGTGTCAGGGTATGTCAGGGTGTGTCAGGGACTGCCAAAGTGTGTCAGAATGTATCAGGGTGTGTCAGGGGCTTCCAAAATGTATAAAGGTGTGTCAGGGTATGTCAGGGTGTGTCAGAGTGTGTCAGAGGCTGTCAGGGTGTGTCAGGGGCTATCATGGTCTGTCAGGGACTGTCAGGGTTTAACAGGGTGTGTTAAGATGTGTCAGGGTTTGTCAAGGTGTGTCAAGGTGTGTCAAGATATGTCAAGGTGTGTCAGGATGTGTAAGGGGCTGCCAAAGTGAGTCAGGGTTTGTCAAGGTGTGTCAGGGTGTCAGGGTGTTTCAGGGAATGTCAGGATGTGTCAGGGACTGCCAAGGTGTATCAAGGTTTGTCAGGGTGTGTAAAGTGTGTCAGGATGTGTTAAGGTGTGTCAGGGTGTGTTAAGATGTGTCAGGATGTGTCTGGGTATGTCAAAATGTGTCAGGGGCTGCCAAGGTGTGTTAGGGTGTGTCAATGTGTGTCAGAGTTTATCAGGGTTTGTCAGGGTATATCAGGACTCTCAGTGTGTATCAGGGTGTGTCATGGGCTTTCAAGGTTTGTCAGGGCTGTCAGGGTGTATCAGGGTGTGTCAGAGTATGTCTGGGTGTGTCAGGAGCTCTCAGGGCGTGTCAGGGTGTGTCAGGGGCTTTCAAGGTGTGTCAGGGTGTGTCAAAGTATGTCAAGGTGTGTCAGGGGCTCTCATGGTGTGTCAGGGTGTGTCAGGGGCTTTCAAGGTGTGTCAGGGGCTGTCAGGGTGTTTCAGGGTGTGTCAGAGTATGTCAGGTTGAGTCAGGGGCTATCAGGGTGTGTCAGGATTTGTTAAGGGCGGTCAAGGGCTCTCATGGTGTGTCAGGTGTATCAGGGGCTATTAAGGGCTGTCAGGGTATGTCAAGGTTTCCCAGGGATTGTTAAAGGCTGTCAGGGTGTGTCAGGGACTGTTAAGGGCTGTCTGGATGTGTCAGGGACTGTTAAGAGCTGTCAGGGGTGTCGGGATGTGTCAGGGATTCCTGTCTGTTAAGGGTGCATCGAAGGATATCAATAGAGAACCAAGCGATAACAGTGATTGTCTGTCAATGGGGGACCAAAGGATGATTGATATATTGTTACGAAATCGCCTGGAGAACCCCTGGTGGAGGGAACGAATTTTGACGGAGTTAATCATGTTCTTCCCGCTGAATATGGCGTGAGATATCTTTGTGCCGCTACCATTGGGATGGCTTCGCGTCTGAAGCAGATAATGGGGGCTCAGAAAGGACACGCGCTAGAAAGGCGGCAAGCCCGGACAGTAGATTGAGGTAAGGGAGAGGCTGAACCGAAGGGGACGTGTCTACGGCTTTAGCGATGAAGAGTCGGCGACTAGAGGTGTCAAAATATTATGGTAAACTATGCTACTGGAAGAACTCCTTCAACGACCTTCAAGTAGCCGGGGAAACCTTTCCTGTTCAGTGAGGAAGTGACTGTGCCGTGAGGAGATTCTTGTGAGCTGCCATCTTTGACCACGTAGTATCCTCCAAGTTCATATCCCATGTTGTATAGAGAGAAAAAATAGAGGAGTAGTGTCAGCCGGCATTTATGAGTTTCCCTCATCCCTCCGAAGTAATGATATACAGTGGTGGCCGTGAGGCCTCCGGTTTATGCGGACAAAGAACCCTTGTTGGTGAGCAGGCTTGGTGTTCGCTTGCTGTTTGCAAGGCAATGGCACCCAGTGGCTGTGACACCCATAGGGCAAGGTAGCTACCGTCACAATATCATTTGCATATCTGTTCTGGTGACATTTATTTTTATGATTCAGGCTCTCAAGTAGTTACAGAAAAGACAAAAAACAGTTGTTAAATACTGTAGTAGGGAAAAGGAAAGGAGGAAAATTTATGCATAAAACAACAGTATGGTTAAGCAGTAAATTTTAGATATACAAGGCAACATACCACAGCCAGCCACCACTGGCATCTATTTGTAAAAATCAGTGGTTGGACGTAAATAATGTCGGTTGTTGCAAGATTACGTCCAATTTGGGTTTTTGGTTGTTGCCGTTGGTTTCTGTAATAAATTTTATACTACTTATATTTCAGGACTATGGCAAGTAAGTTTCTTATAAGGCACTGTAATTATAGGAAATTGTTGAGGTCTCTTTTTAATAATTTTGTACTGATAGTTTTCTATTATTATTTATTTATTTATCTATTTATTTTAGTTTAATGTGGATATTCATCAATGTAAACAACTGGGACTGCCTTGAATTTTTATACTTAATGTACTAATGTAAATCGAATTCAAGACTATCACTTTTCCGTATTGCATCCCAGGAATCATCATATATTTCTGAGAAGTTTATTCTTCATGCATATTAAGAAGTAGAATGATAAGGTATAAAATTATTAACACAAGGGTTGCTGCATCATAAATTTATTTATCAGTATCTGATTATGGTCACACCCTAAAACTACAAATAACATATTCAGTGTTTCTTGATAGAACAGTGGGCATTAAAGGTTGACTAAGCCACCGTTAGCACTAAGTGATCCTATTTAAGTTGGCAGGCGATCAGGTGTGGTAAAAGTGCATTCATTGGCTAAACAGTAAATAAATAAATAAATAAAGAAAGAATATCCGTGATAGGGGTGTGGTGCAATTAGCGAAACATATTTGAAGGTAAAGTCGTGCACATCCCTTACAAAAACAGACAAGTGGTTCGTGAACAGCTTCATTGACTTGTTAGACGATGGTGTAGTCAAGAGTGAAGCCTTGACTCTTCTTGCTTCCTTTGTACGCTATGTACATCTCTCCGGTGGTGGACGTAATTGGAGAAGTCACTTGACTCGAACCACAAATTACTGAACTGGTTTCCCTGGGATACATTCTTTCACTGTTGCCGTTGATTAGAAGATGATCCCTTTTACAGTTTGGAGAGTTTAAGATCGTCGGTGTAATCTCGTCAATGCGCACTTGACTTCCAGCAGGAGCCTTCGGATGATGGAAAAAGTTCGAATTAGTGGTAACAGACAAGCAGTGAGTGGCTGTGCAGAACAAGGGCAAGGAATTAACTCTGATGTAGAGTAAGTGGGTGCAGCATAGACATCATAATACCATTAGCGAGTTATGAAGTGATGGTTAAGAAATTAAGTAAAACAAAATATATATGACAATACCAGTTCTAGAGCACCTTACCATCCCGACCAAATTTCATTCATACTCACCACGATCTTATATTCGCAAGATCTTTGGTACTTAGAAGCAGTGATGATGCCCGTCTCACCCACAGCTGGGGTTAAGACCTGTAAGATTAACGCGTAATGAAAATAGCGAATGGGTGTGTAAACCTCTCATAAATCAGCAATGTGTACTACTATTTGTCTTTTAGCAGAAATATGATCACGATATTCGAATGTCACGTGTTGCGATGAAAACTATATGAGCATGTGCAAAAACATGGGAATATGTACATATTTCCACACCGTGTAACATTAAGTAAATGTTACAAGATTTTGTCACTTACCTGATTGCATTTTCTAGCGATAAATTTTATTGAAATGTTGTAGCCCTGAGCAGTAATAGCTTCATCTGTAGTGAAGCTTAATTGGAAATTGAAAGATGGTGATGCGATCTTCCTTCCTGTTTTGTTACCGCACAACCTGTTAGATATATATATTGTTTTAATAGTTTTACATACTGTATTTGTTCGTGCATGCACACACACACGCCCCTAAAGGTGCCGCGCACGGACCGGTACAGCCTCAGTGCGCTTCCCACCATGGTGCGAGCCATCAATCAATAGTCCCTTCTAGATTAGA
>NC_087165.1:11986011-12003511 GCF_035594125.1 Scylla paramamosain | reverse complement strand
TAGTTAAGCTACAATAGCAATGCACGAAATCTTAAGACATTCACAGAACCTGAAGCTCAATCTGTGGTGGAAGTGTATCATGTTATCGGCGCTATAGAGTACGCTATAGTAGGTATATATGGATAACTACGCCAAGGTGTATTTTTCAGCGAAAATTCAGTTGCCCAAATACATGCTGCTCAGATGTGAAGGAAATGTATCCTGCACCGCGTATTGTTACATCTAAGAACCAGTCACTTTGTGGCGCCAGTGCTCTAGAAAAAAACATAAATCATTCCGCTATAATAAATATTCTCATGCAACAAAGGCTCAAGCAATTCGACTTGCTTAACTTATCCAAACGAAGATGAAAAGTGACGTTGTAATTAATTGAATGAATTTTGTTAAGATTTCGTTTCATTAGTTATACGATCTTTTCATAATTGGTTAATGAAATGCCACTAAGAAACACGTTATTTGATTATCGATATGCTGTTATTATTAAATCAAGGTAAACTGTTTCATTAATTTATGTAGTAGATATTTAAAATAGGCATACCCCAATTATGTTGACGGTAATATTATTGAAAAAAATTGGAACTGAACTGACAAGTATCATAGACGAATCCACTACTTAATTATTATTGTTCAAAAGATATAAAAGAGGAAAAATGTTGTTGTCATTAATATTATTAGGTAATGGACGATTAGTTTTTCTCTCTCAAGTTAACTTCCCCCAACATCTGTTTCAGTTTTGGTTTTAGAATGTTTCACTAGCTATGTAATTTTTTTTTCCTCCTCCTCCTCCTCCTCCTCCTCCTCCTCCTCCTCCTCCTCTTCCTCTTCCTCTTCCTCTTCCTCTTTCTCCATACTCACACTTCACCGTAGTTCAAGTTGTCCGTTCTTATCTCCAGAGCATCAAAATAGCAGCAACTATTTCCATTACAATAAGGATTCTTGCCATACAGCTCAAACGCAGAGAAGGTGAGCTTGGGCACGTGGCACTCGGGAGCCTGGATCCACTTGATACACTGACCTGGTGTAGGAGGTACAGATAATTAAATTCATTAATTAATAAATCAATAAATGAATGAGTAAATAAATAAATAAAATAAGATCAAATAAAGCTAAATATGTGCTCTCTCTCTCTCTCTCTCTCTCTCTCTCTCTCTCTCTCTCTCTCTCTCTCTCTCTCTCTCTCTCTCTCTCTCTCTCTCTCTCTCTCTCTCTCTCTCTCTCTTTTTTCTAGCGAGAAATAAAATGTGAAGTATCCAGTTTAGATTTTACAAAAAGACAAACAGAAGATATTTACTATAGAAGACCGTCATTGAAGACAAGGAGAAAGTTATCTGGAAGGTTGTGTCTAGTTGGTAGGTAAGGAATAAGGTTCTGAAGGATTGAACAATACAAAGTTTGCTCTGGTTAAATCAGTAATTATAGAAAGATAAGAAGTTAGACGTTCTGTGACATACCTATAAGAGTTGTTGACACACAGAAGGGTTGAACGTCTAGGAAAAGACTTTGAGAAGTGAAGAGTTGTATAATAAACGTATGAGTGGATAGGATAGTAACCTAGATCTAGAATCTATCTTAAGCGTTAAAGTAGAAATCCCAAAATAATGTTAAGTTATATTTGGTACTTTTTAGACCTCATGTAGATTATGCTGTGCAGTTCTAGTTTCCGAATTACAGGAAAGGATATATGTGCTAGGATCAGTACAAATAAGGATGACTTAAGAAGATGCATAAGAACATAAGAAAATAAGGGAAGCTGCAAGAAGCCACCAGGCCTACACGTGGCAGTCCCAGTATGAAACATGCCTATCGATTTTCACCAATCATTCCCATCCATATATTTGTCTAATCTTACCTTATAGCTCCTTAATGACTCAATATTAAGCACAAGGGATGAGAGACATTCCTTACGATGGGAGACTGAAGCTTTTAAATTTACATTTCTTAGAAAGGCGTAGGATAAGAAGGAATGTGATAGAAGTCTTCAAGTAGTATATGAGATATAACAAGGATGACATGAATAAAATCCTCACAATCAATGATCGGGATGGGACAAAAAATAATGGGTTCAAACTTTATAAAGTTAGATTTAGAAAAGAGATAGGAAGGAATTGGCTTTCAAACAGGACAGTAGGTGAATGGAATATGATCAGGGACGCGAAAGGGATATGAGTCAGGATGTGGCCAGCTTTGAAAATTAAATCATGGAAGAATTTCCCTTGTTAAAGGAGTTAGATGAGGGGTATACAACGTAGATAAACTTAGTTTTAGAGTGACTCTGAGTCGAAACCAGACTCTACAAAACCCTAAAGACTCAAGAGCAACTTATATCGTTGCGCCCATAGACGCAACATCAACCTTTGGATTGAAATTGGGCATACTTGGAGTGAAAGTAGGAGGGAAGAGAGGAGGGGATGTCGTCAATAGCCACAGACACCTGTATTTTAGTGGGGAGAAGAAAGTTAAGGCATAGTTGAAAAGAGGAGGTTACACTGACTGAAAACTAGATATAAGGCCTTGAAATACCTTAGCCAAGTATCAAGACACTTTGAGTCTCTATTAGAAGGGCGGCTGTGTATTCGGGAGTCATTTTGATTTCGAATTTTGAATGAAAAGTGAGGTGCGTACGGTGCATGTAGTGTAGTGTAAGAAGGAATATTATCTTTAGAGGGCTAGTTACCACTACCTGCTTGTGTTGTGAGACACAAAGGGGTTAGGTTAGGTTAAGGGAGGTCATACTTGGGTCGGAGGCAAGTTCACAGCACCCACCTACGCCAGTAGTTACCGTTTCGACAAATGTCTATTGCTTCCTCCTCCTGGAAGTGCACTGTTTCTTACCTTCAGGACCATTAGGATATTTGTTGGGATGGTTAGGGGAGGTTAGGGTGCCTTCTGTAGTAACCTTTTCGTTGCAGGAGCTCTGTAATGCACCTGTGAAATCATTCTTATTAATGTACGTACTTCTGTTCTCTAGCTATGCATACTGAATTTCTTTATGTAGATGAACTGCTTACTGTCTTGGTCATGTACTCACCATAGTAACTTCCAGTTTCTGTCTCACAGTAGCTTCCAGAGGTGCCCGATGGACAAACACACGCGCAGCCTGCCCCGTAATACCCACCATTCTGGCAAGGGTCTTGGCTCTCTCCACACTTGGCAAGCCACTTGTCTGGAAAAATAATTAATTGTCATACTTGATACATACATGGGACTGCCCTATTTTCTTGCTGCTTCAACACTTAGCCTCGCCTATTCGCGAGTCAGTAAACGAGAGAAGCCTGAACCTTGTACAAGTACCTATTTTTATAATTTGGAGGTGTTTTTCAGGTGTTAAGAATACTCGTAGGTTTATCGTGAGTGTTTCTGAATGAATTAAAAATAATTCTTGTTATAATTTTTTTTTTTTCCCCGACAGAAGTCTAACAGAACGCCTCTGTTGGTTTATCGCTTAGGACATTCAATGGGTCCTACCAAACTTAAGTTACCCTACGTGTCATTGTGCATCACTGAACTGTACCAAAGTTAAGTGAGACTCACCAATACACTTGTACATGATGTTGGCTAAGTGTTTGTCCCGATGAGAAAGTCCATCTCGCTGGCCGATGAGTGTTTGCGCTAGATAGTCTTTGGTTGTAATGGTTGTCTTGCCGTTAATTGAGAATCCCTGAAGCAGGCGAGATATAGTGGGTGGAAAAATGGAAATGAGAAATATAAAAGGATATTATTTTAATAGATTGTATATAAATGTAAGGCGAAATTGCAGAAACGGTGGAATTTTTTAATGAGTGCACACCACAGGGCGTGTCGCTTACCGTCGAGCCGTAGTGCATGTCTGAGGAATAGTCGTATGGGATGTTGTGACTGTTGATTATATTTGTGGAATATTTATTAAAGTTTGATTCTCTATTATCTTGAATATTCTCATAATTGATGACTACATAATCATCCCGGTCTGGACGACTCTGCTCGTGGAAGAACCCCATGGCGTGCCCGATCTCGTGAGCAACAATGCCAAGCTGAAATGGCAAGGTGGAGTTGGTTACTGATTATTAAGACAACTCTTGCAGTTTCATTTCCATCACTTATAATGATACAATATTTTTTTTCTCCATTATAATTCTGATTATCTTTGTGGGGCGACTTAGACACACACACACACACACACACACACACACACACACACACACACACACACACACACACACACACACTCACTCACACACACACACACACACACACACACACACACACACACACACACACACACACACACACACACACACTCACTCACTCACACACACACACACACACACACACACACACACACACACACACACACACACACACTTATGAATCTGATGAATTTATCTCTTCGCAACAGAAATTTCACTATAAAACAACTTTCTGCCATTGCTACTGAAGTGTGTCATATCAATTCTGTAGAAATCTTTATCTATCAGATAGTTTTCTGGTCAACTCCATTTGATCCCACGAACCTGTTTCGATACACACTATCGTTATATTGCAAGATACGGAGGGAATATTGACTAGATTTTGTTTACACGTTTGCAATGCGCACACGAAATGAGGCACCTATACTTTAGTGTAACTTTCATCTTTCTTTTCTTTTTTTTTTTTTGTGTGTGTGTGTGTGCATTTGATACCTTGAATTGTATCACATTGGTATCGGATGCATGAATGCATATACTGAGTGCATATGAATATCAATGCCGAAAGTAAGAATTTATGTCAGATTCAACAATAAATATAGTATTATACATAAATTCCTGGTCACTCCTTACGCTTTATATATTCTTTATAGTCAATGATGAAGATGTTTGTGCACTGGAGGATGCAGAGCTGGTCAGACAGGATAGCCTCGGTACGTCTCCACTAGCGTTTAGTTATCATTATCATTATTACTATTATTATTACTATTATTATTATTATTATTATTATTATTATTATTATTATTGTTATTATTATTATTATTATCATTTTATTATTATTATTATTATTATTATTATTATTATTATTATTATTATTATTATTATTATTATTATTATTATCATTATTATTATTATTATCATCCTTATCATGATCAGCATCATCATAATCATCATCATCATCATCATCATCATTATCATCATCATCATCATCATACATAGATGTATTTCACTTACAGTATCGCATCCACTTCCAATAGAGATGTCTTGCCCATTTTGGTTCAACATGCCTATGTACGAATAGCACCCACCACCGTAAATATACTTAAGGTGAGGCTGGTTGATGTTCGTGGTCTCCTGGAACTTGATGCAAGTGTGCTCCATCCAGTGGTCCATTCCGCTCTTTATGACATTCGTATTTAGTGAACCTGAGGGTAAATTTAAGGCTTAAGTGAAGACAGGAAAGAGAGAGAGAGAGAGAGAGAGAGAGAGAGAGAGAGAGAGAGAGAGAGAGAGTTATATCGATACACAGGCCACAGCAGACCTTGCGGTCCCAACGAGGTGACCTGACCTAGGACTATTAGAGTGACAGTAGAAAAAAAAGGACAGCAAGGCAGAAGGCTCTCTCCCCACCCTCCACTCCCTCCGCGATGGCAAAATATTTATCAAGACGGCGTTTAAAAGTCTTTACGGTATTGCAATCTGTCACGTCTCGAGGAAGCCTATAACATAAATTTAAAACACGTTAGGAAAAGTAATATTTTTATTCATGACAATTGAATGATTTCCCAGCAATTTTTCAACCGTTTCCTCACGTGTAGTTTGAAAAATCTATCGTGAAATACTTACTGCTTTTGATCATTTTAAACATTTGTATTGAGACAGAGAGAGAGAGAGAGAGAGAGAGAGAGAGAGAATATAGGTAAATGGAACGCGTATAGTTGTAAGCTCGTTTGCATCAACTTGTTGCAGATTTCAGTGTCCACACGTCGCGAGATATAGGAGCTGTTGTCACACTTGTCAGAGGGTCTCGCTCAGTGGCTGTCCTGGCATCTACGTGCTACAGAGGCATTCCCTGGTGGCTTTATGCATTTATTTCAATGTGTACTAGTACGTTCTTTAAATTACCTTTCTATTGTATGATGTTATAAAACATCACACAGCACAATATATCAAAGTTTAAATATAATCAAGAAATTCTTCTTTTAATAAGATTATGGACGTCATTCTGTTACCAAGCACCCAGACATGAGATGCCAAAGATATTTAACTATCGTTATTGATGTGATTTATTAGAAATTGATGAAATTATGATATGATATTTCTGTAATAATAAGATTATTTGAATAGCAAAAGCTATGGTAATATGTTTTGATGCCACAGAACTGAACTTCATGCAGTCAATTTTGATTATCTTACTGTAAACTTTTTTTTCTTTTTTTGTTCCCGGATAGTACTTAGTATTGAATAGTGTTGGGAAAAATTTAGTATTGCTTTTGACTAAATCTGAATGAAAGGATGAATTCCATATCATAGAGTTTCAACAGAGCCTTTTAAAAACTTTACCGACATGCACCAGTGATACGTTTCTGTCTTTTAAGTTAATTTCATATGTAATGCCAGTCACAGCAAGAGTCTGTACCGTAAAGTGGTTGCCGTAATGGAGGATACTCAATTTTTTTTTTTTTTTTTTTAGACAGTTTGGCACTTTGTATAGTACATAGGAAGTTTAGTCACGTACTTAACATAGCGTGTTTTAAGCAGCAGCAATATACCGCGTACCGTTTGCAGTATTTATTCCCAATATTCCTAGCTTTTTGCAACAAACTGAATTAATATCTTAACGTGGATTTCTTATCTAATACCGTCCAGGCCCTGCACCACTCACTATATTTGACTCTTCTATCTTTTGCTTACTTACTGTGAGCAAATCTGTAGGGTACAGAAGGGTACCCGTCAGAATCGTCAGGCCAGTAAGAAGTTTCATAGGCAATGCCTTTCTTCTCTCTCATCGCGCGCCACTGGCTCTGCGTCAACAATATGTCTCCCTCGAAGATCGGGTCACCTTTCACCTCCGTTGGGTTAGTGTCCATAAAGTCACGAGGCTGCAGGAATAAAAGATAATAGAGAATGATGAGCTAAGGAATTGGTAAAAGTTTCATATTTGACAAACCACGGCTTTTTTTTTTCGTGTGTGTGTGTGTGTGTGTGTGTGTGTGTGTGTGTGTGTGTGTGTGCGTGTGTGTGTGTGTGTGTGTGTGTGTGGGTGCGTGCAGTTCCGACAAACAGATGAGTGTTAATGAACTCATAAAAGTAAGAAAATAAAAGAAAAGTGACTGTGATAAGAGAGATCAGTTAGTCACTTGTTGTAATAGGAGGCTATAAAGCACTTCAGTGTGATTGCTTTAAGCAATGTTATTATCATTGACAAAACATTTTATCGATACGGAAGCGATCGCAGCTACAGGGAATGGAATAATTAATTGGTCCATTAGGTATATCCGTTAACGCTAGATATATTGCTAAAGAAGATATTATGAAAAAAATTTTTGTACTTATCAATTTATGTGTTGAAATTATTATAATTGCATCAATTTTATGCGTGTATTAAGCATGACTACTGGCAATAAAGAGTTTGCAAAATTTTCAAGCATTTTACAGGAAGAGAAAGGTAATGTTAAACAACAGTGTAATGGGTCGCAGAACCAAACTACCGGGGAATTACCTTTTTTTGCGTGTTTGTTTGTTTGTGTGTGTGTAGTTATATTTCATTACTATGAAAATGGGCATTACTACTTAGATTAGTTAATGTTGCGAACAGTATGTTTAGTAGAATGTAATTCCAGAATTAATGCAAAACTTCTTCTCATGGCAAATATATACATGTAAAGTCAACAGTATTACTTGTGACTATACCTGTCGATACCAAGACACCATCTGTGAACTTATCTTTAGGTAACTATCAGGTACTGTAATTTTTTTAAAAGCGTTTGTAATTGTAAATATGGAATCATCGGCATTACGGGTATACACTCACTGGAAGCTCCATATCTCCCTCGTCGTCCTCAGTCACATCATTCTCGCCGTCGTCTTCAGCTTCCTCGTCCTAGACGCAGAATGGATTTTAAAAATTTTTTATTAAAAGAAAGGTTATTAATAAGTACTTTTCACTCCTCGCACACACACACACACACACACACACACACACACACACACACAGTAGTAGTAGTAGTAGTAGTAGTAGTAGTAGTAGTAGTAGTAGTAGTAGAGTAGTAGTAGTAGTAGTAGTAGTAGTAGTAGTAGTAGTAGTAGTAGTAGTAGTAGTAGTAGTAGTAGTAGTAGTAGTAGCAGTTGTTGTTGTCGTTGTTGTGATATTTTTTTTTTTTTTATGTAGGAAAGACACCGCCAAGGGCAACAAAAATCCAATATGAAGAAAAAGGCTCACTGAGATGCCGGTCCCTAATAGGGTCCAAAGCGGTAGTCGAAAACTAAAGGATAAGTATCTTGAAACCTCCTTCTTGAAGGAATTCAAGTCATAGGGAAGTGGAAATACAGAAGCAGGCAGGGAGTCCCAGAGTTTACCAGAAAAAGGGATGGATGATTGTGAATACTGGTTAACTCTTGCATTAGAAAGGTGGTCAAAGTAGGGGTGAGAGAAAAAAAAAAGTCTTGTGCAGTGAGACCGCGAGAGGAGGGGAAGCATGCAATTAGCAAGATCAGAAGAGCATTTAGCATGAAAATAGCGGTAGAAAATACCGAGAGATGCAACAATGCGGCGGTGACAAAGAGGCTGAAGACAGTCAGTTAGAGGAAAGGAGTTGATTTGACGAAAAGCTTTTGATTCCACCCTGTCTAGAAGAGCAGTATGAGTGGAACCCTCCCCCCCAGACATGTGAAACATACTCCATACATGGACGGATAAGGCCCCTATACAGAGTTAGTAGCTGGTAGGGTGAGAAAAACTGGCGGAGACGTCTCAGAACATTTCATAGAAGGTGTTTTAGCTAGAGATAAGATGCGAAGTTTCCAGTTTAGATTATAAGTAAAGGACAGACCGAGGATATTCAGTGCAGAAGAGGGAGACAGTTGAGTGTCACTGAACAAGGATAGTTGTCTGGAAGGTTGTGTCGAGTTAATAGATGGAGGTATTTAGTTGGTGAGGCACTGAACAATACCAAGTTTGCTCTGCCCAAATCATAATTTCTTAGAGAGATCAGAAGTCAGGCGTTATGTTGCTTCCCTGCGTGAGCTGTTTACTTCCTGAAGGGTTGGACCTGTACAAAAAGACCTGGATAAGTGCAGGGTGGTATCATCAGCGCAGGAGTGGATAGGACAAGAAGTTTGGTTTAGAAGATAACTGATGGATAATAGGAAGAGAATGAGTGACAGGACAGAACCCTGAGGAACACCAATGTTAATAGATTTAGAAGAACAGTGACCGTAGCAGCAATAGAACGGTCAGAAAGGAAACTTAAGATGAAGTTACAGAGAGAAGGATAGAAGCCGTAGGAAGATAGTATGGAAATCAAAGCTTTGTGCCAGACTCTATCAAAAGCTTTTGATATGTGTAAGGCAACACCCAAAGTTTCACCAAAATGTCTAAAAGAGGATGATCAAAATTCAATAAGGAAAGCTTGAAGATCACCAGTAGAGCGGCCTTGACGGAACCCATGCTGGTGATCAGATTGAAGATTGTGAAGTAACAGATGTTTAAGAATCTTCTTGTTGTGGATAGATTCAAAAACTTTAGATAGGCAGGAAACTAAAGCAATAGGACAGTAGTTTGAAGGATTAGAACGGTCACCCTTTTTAGGACAGGCTGAATTAAGACAAACTTCCAGCAAGAAGGAAAGGTAGACGCAGACAAAGTTGAAAAAGTCTGACAAAGCAAGGTGCAATTACGGAGGTGCAGTTTCGGAGAACAATAGGAGGGATCCCATCAGGTCCATAAGCCGTCCGAGGGTTTAGGCCAGCTAGGGCATGGAAAACATCATTGCGAAGAATTTTGATAGGTAGCATGAAGTAGTCGGAAGGTGGAGGAGAAAGGGGAATTAGCCCTGAGTCATCCAAGGTAGAGTTTTTAGCAAAGATGTGAGCGAAGAGTTCAGCTGTAGAGATAGATGTGATAGCAGTCGTGCCATCTGGTTGAAATAAAGGAGGAAAGAAGAAGAAGCAAAGTTAATGGAGGTGTTTTAGCTAAGTGCCAGAAGTCACGAGGGGAGTTAGATCTTCAAAGTAGTAGTAGTAGTAGTAGTAGTAGTAGTAGTAGTAGTAGTAGTAGTAGTAGTAGTAGTAGTAGTAGTAGTAGTAGTAGTAGTAGTGGCAGCAGCAGCAGCAGCAGCAGCAGCAGCAGCAGCAGCAGCAGCAGCAGTAACAGCAGCTGTTGTTGTTGTTGCTGTTGTGATAGAAGTGGTGGTGGTGGTGGTAGTAGTAGTAGTAGTAGTAGTAGTAGTAGTAGTAGTAGTAGTGGAAGCAGAAGTAGTAGTGGTAGTAGTAGAGGTAGTAGTAGTAGTAGTAGTAGTAGTAGTAGTAGTAGAAGTAGAAGTAGTAGTAGTAGTAGTAGCAGTAGAAGCAGCATTAGATTATTCGTATTAACACTAAAAGTAGCAATGCTAGTGCTCTTGCCACTTCACATTTTTCTATGATTTCATATCTTTTGAATGACTTAATTGATTTTCCAAAACGTCAAACGTTCATTCAGCAATCTTTAGGAAATATGAACTATTGACGCATGACATCCACTATGCCTGTCCCAAAGCACTGCGTCTCCAGTGTTGCTTATCGACAGTCATATAATTGTAATTATGTAAAAATATATATAATTTGTTTATACGCATTTTCTGAATGAGCAATACCTCGATACTATTATTGATTTCTTATTGATTATTGTAAAAATTCAGGTCAAAGCAAGGCAAACTGATAAAGTGAGTGAAAATATCTTAAATATAAAAAAAAAAATATTGGTAAGTGGTAAAAACACTATCAGTGAAAAAATCAACTATCCGCCCAAAAGAGGAAGGCAGAGTAAGGGGGTTCTTTCACAGCTTAGCCTGCTGCAACTAAATTAACTTCTAGGCACTTACATAAAATAGAGTAACTGGTGTAGGGTCTTGTGCCTGTTGAAATAAAATAAAATTATTCCCAATTCCTCTACATAACAAAAGAAATTATATCCAATGAGTCTGATGTATAGAAATTTGTCATTCCAATAGTAATATAATATTAGCTGTTATATTAATATCAATAGTAGGATTAGTACTACTGTTGTTAGTATTATTATTACTGTTATCGTAGTAGTAGTAGCAATAGTACTGATAGCAGCAGCAGCAGCAGCAGCAGCAGTAGTAGTAGTAGTAGTAGTAGTAGTAGTAGTAGTAGTAGTAGTAGTAGTAGTAGTAGTAGCAGTAGTAGTAGTAGTAGCGGTAGTAGAAGAAGGAGGAAGAGGCGGAGGAGGAGGAGGAGGAGGAGGAGGAGAAGGAGGAGGAGGAGGAGGTGGAGGAGGAGGAGGAGGAGGAGGCCTCTAAGTGGTAGCTTGACCATTTGTGAAGCATAGATCTCTAAATACACTTATCGTCCTTATTCAATTTATCTGATCTTTGAAAGCTCCCTGTCGACTCAGTTCTGATAACTAAGTCTATTTGAGTCACTTACCAACCTTTGGCGAACCATTTCATTTTACCTTTTTCAAGTCTTCATTAACCTTGAACTCTTTACTTATATTTTCATCCATATTGTTAATCTTAAGAACGATGATTTATGGTCAGATCTAGACATCGATCCTCATCACTGAACTCTCACTTTCATATACTACTTCTAGAGGGTTCTAAAAGAACTTTTAATGATAACAAAACAAGTACCCTTTGTAGATGAAATTGTAGCTACGAAGACAAATTTATTTATTTCAATTGCAATTTTACTACACAATTATCCATCTTGAAAATTTTCAATCAAGATAAAATGTACTGTCATCCGTGTTCGGTTGGATTTTCATCTTTCCGCCAAATTACAGCCGATCTAAACATTCAGTTTTCGCATTATGTGCAGAAACAGACCCACGAACTTCACACTCGTAGATATGAATTATCACTTTGACGATACTTACATTAAACATGGTAACAGGTGGAGGGTCTTGTCCCTGTAGGAAAAAGAACACCATATATCAATAAATAATTATTATTGCTGTGTAAATAAAGCAACACTGCTATCTGGTCCATTTTTTAATTCATGATTGTTTTTACCATGTCCATTGGAATAAGAGATAATAGTAGCAATATTATTATTAGTAGTATTAGCAGTAGTACTAGTAGCAGTAGTAGTAGCAGTAGTAGTAGTAGTAGTAGTAGTAGTAGTAGTAGTAGTAGTAGTAGTAGTAGTAGTAGGAGGAGGAGGAGAAGGAATAGTAGTAGTAGTAGTAGTAGTAGTAGTAGTAGTAGTAGTAGTAGTAGTAGTAGTTGTTGTTGTTGTTGTTGTTGTTGTTGTTGTTGTTGTTGTTGTTGTTTCTATTGTTGTTGCTGTTGCTATATTGGTGGTGGTGGTGTTTTTCTTTTTTTTCATTGTTGTTGCTCTCATTGTTTTGTAGCAACAACAACATCAACAACAGCAGCAGTAGCAGCAGCAGCAGGAGCAACAACAACAACAACAACAACAACAACAACAACAACAACAACAACAACAACAACAACAACAACAACAACAACAATAACAACAACAACAACAACGACAACAACAACAATAGCAGCAGCAGGAATTACTGTTACACTGGTACTCTGCTTTATCTATTACAGCAACCATTTTTTATTTAATATATGACAGTATTCTACAGTTGTGTTCTGGTGTGGGAACACACGCCTACACCCTCGCCGTATGCATTTCATTCTCTGGTCCCCTGGGACCTGATGCCAGCCTCGGCCAAAAACGTGATGTGAGGTTAACCTTCACGCCATTTGTCTCCAGACACTAGCCCTGGCCATGACCTGACCCAGCCAGCAACCACCCTTACATCATCCACAGTCAGTGTCCGCCTAGCATTGCTGGCGGACATGCCCAGTTTGTGTTCGTATGTGTCCGCCTTTCCTCGGTGGTGGACACAAGTAGAGAGCGGCCGGCCTCCGGGCCATCATGTTTTCTCTGTACTTGCACTTTGCTATTATACTGGGAGATATTTTACGCAGTGTTCGCTGTTATCCCTGGATTTGGATATTACCACATGTGCTAGCTCAACCCCCTAGCACAGTCACGTTTCTTTACTCCCAGAAATCCTTGGACTACATGAACAAATAATTCCAATACTACAACAACAACAACCAACTAGTACATAAAATGGTGGCAGCGGTGGGATGGAGGGTCAGCTTGACAACACTGCATCGTTTCGTAACTGTCTCCTCTGTCCACATGTTGTCTGCTCCGCCAGCTGCTCTGGCTTCATCTTGTACCTTGGGCTTTCTTCTGTTACCTGCTATTAGTATTTGCTGTCTTGTGGCTTCTAGAGGTATCTTATCGGACCACCTTACCACTGCCACATAGCCACATGTGCGCTGCCTTTACTCCTTAGCTGCAGTTCATCTCCTTTAGGCTCCTCCTATAAGCTGTGGTGCCTTCTGTCCGTGATGACTTGCTACTCTCGGTTTCATCCTGCCATAGCCTCCTGCAGTCGTTGCTCACCACGTTCTCTTCTACGGTGCCTTCTGCTGACTTCTGGACCTCTATCAGGCTTTTCCTCCTGCCTGCCTGCCCTTGTTAGCTTGTGATCAAGTCAGCTTATACACTCTGTGCCATGCCAGTATCGCTGCCATCGTCCCTGCTGTCCACGGCTTTGGAATACGATTTGGTGCGATTTTTGTGTCTTTGCAAGTGCAGTGCTATTTTTCCAATTTTTATGGCTAAGAACACCATATTCTCTTTGTTTGAAGCCTTTTTAGTGATGTCATAGTGTTTTCCTAGCCTGTAATTCGTTGTTCTAACTTCACGTTTGTGTGAGCTTTATGACTGACCAGTCTGCTTACTGTACTGACGTCACAGCTGTGCGAACCTTTTGACTGGTCAGTGTGTGCTCGCTGTTCTCATGTCAGTGCTGTGTGAGCCTTATTGACTATGACATACGTCACGTGTTTTACTGTCTCAGTGATTGGTTAAGAAACAGTCTTCTTTCGCGCCTAAATGCGAGCGTCTCCAGCTCAGCTTTTTCAGTGGCTGAATACTATGCTTGATATCACTGTTGTGTTACCTTCTCATGTCTAGCACATGTAAGGAAGAATTGCACGTTATACACATATTTCACAATTTTCCTATTATTAATGTTATTGTGTCTTGTTCACTCAGTACACAGGCACATTTTTTTATTAATTTTCTATGGGATGTGACCTGCGTGTCACCCAGTGTACTTTGCATCACCTCATATCATGCTTTTGTTTTGGCATGAGGGCATGCGTAAGGTGTAGCCGACCATTGTACAGGCTTCAGACGCCTCCCTGCCCGTGATCTGACGCTTACTTGACGGTCGGATATGGCTGGCCGGCAGTGAGGTCAGTCTAGTCCGTCCAGCCTCGGGGAGTGGACGTGTCTGGCGGCTTTCCATTATCTCTGTCCACAACAACCAGTATTTTATTCAATATAAGGCAACCGTCTCCAGTCGTGCTTCCTTTCAACACAAGAACACATGGATACTAAATGAACTAACAAAAAATACAACTACAACTACAGTACATCCACCATTACCTGGCCACCTGCTACTACTACTTGATGCCTTGTGGCCTTCCTGTGCCTTCTGGAGATTTCGTTATCATGTTGAGCCGCCTCATTTAGCATCACGCCTGTGTGAGCCTTGTGATTGGCCATTGTGTGCTCACTCTTCTGATGTCATGGCAGTGTAAGCCGTGTAATTGGCCAGTGCCTGCTCATTGTTTTGACGCTCAGCTGTGTGAGCCTTGTGATTGGCCAATGCTTAACTCCTGCTTTGACATAAAGTGGAATGAGCCTCGTGATTGGCTACTGCAGGGATTCCGAACCTTTCTTCCATTATTAACCCCCTCGGATTGATGCATTTTTCCATTTACCCCTTATTTCTAACTGCAAAGGATTTAACTGACACTCTCCCTTTCTCCCCATCCTCCCTTTCTCACACACACACACACACACACACACACACACACACACACACACACACACACACACACACACACACACACACACACACACATATATATATATATATATATATATATATATATATATATATATATATATATATATATATATATATATATATATATATATATATATATATATATATATATATATATATATATATATATATATATATATATATATATATATATATATATATATATATATATATATATATATATATATATATATATATATATATATATATATATATATATATATATATATATGTATGTATGTATGCACGCGCGCGTGCGCTCACACACACACACACACACACACACACACACACACACACACACACACACACACACACACACACACACACACACACATTCTTTACTATCTTTCTCTCTCTCTCTCTCTCTCTCTCTCTCTCTCTCTCTCTCTCTCTCTCTCTCTCTCTCTCTCTCTCTCTCTCTCTCTTTCATTTACAAAATTGAATTTAATTGAATTATTATTCACTTAACAGATACATCAATTATCTATCTCCTGTCAGGTAATTCTTTAACCCTATGGGGTAAATTTATCCTTGGTTGAGAATCATTGGGCATACGTCACGTATTTTCTGCCTCTGTGATTGGCTTCAGCGTGTTGTTAGCGTCTCCTGCTTAGCTTTTCAGTAGCTGAATACTGTTTTTGATGTCATTGTTGCATTATTTTCTCGTGTCTTATACAGATAAGCGCGAATTACACATTTATACACGTATTTCATATACTAATTATTATTGTGTCTTGTACAGTTAGTACACACACGTATATTTATCAATTTTCGACGGGATATGACCCGCCCGTCACCCAGTCCCTCATATCATAGGTATAAAGCCATGCCTGAGATGTGGCTGAACGATATTGTGGTTCAGATGCAGTCTCCGTGGCGTCTCCCCCACTCGGCGTGTCCTAACGCTCACCTGAATTGGCCACTCGGGCATTGGGGGCCAACGCATGTGCGGCTGGTGGCTCTGCTTTATCTCTGTACAGCAACCAGTTTTTATTCAATATACGGCAGTCTTCTGCAGTCGTGTTTTCTTTACTCCCGGACTGGACAACATGGACAAATCATATACTAATACTATAACAAAAATCAACTAGTACAAATATTGTTGTTGTTGACATTGTTATTCTTATTGTTATTGTTATTCTTATTCTTATTCTTCTTATTATTTTTATTATTATTATTATTATTGTTATTATTATTATTATTATTATTATTATTATTATTATTATTATTATTATTATTATTATTATTATTATTATCATTATTATTATTATTATTATTATCATTATTATCATAATTATTAATATCAACAACATGATCCTCATTTTATCATTATCAATATTCCTGTTGCTGTTACAGTAACAACAGCAGCAGGGAAAGGCCGTCACGGTATGCTGTCAGTACTCACATCAAATGGCATCAACGGAGGCTCCGTTGTCTCATTGCTCTGTGGAATCAAGAAAGAGATCGTATTACATATAGATGTACGCTGATCTTTTCTCATTTGGAAGGAGTGGTTTATTGTTCATCAGGATCTATTTTATAAGCAATATTTTTTTTTTATGATCGTACTTTTTTTTATTTTCTATTTTAGGAGTCTGTGTAACTTTTTTATTTCAGTCCTAGGGTGCCTTTCCATTTAAAACCATTTTAGCTAAGTTATCGGTGTTTCATTTGCTTTGTCTTTTGGTTATGAGTTCTTCTGGATTGTAATCCTAAATTTATTAAGTACAAGACCATGTTTGGTTCTAGTGCTGATTTGCTTTCACCATCCTACTGTCTAAGAACATAAGAACATAAGAAATAAGGGAAGCTGCAAGAAGCGACCAGGCTTACACGTGGCAGTCCCTGTATGAAACACACCTACCTATTTCCATCTGCTATCCCCATCCATAAACTTGTCTAATCTTCTCTTAAAGCTCTCTAGTGTCCTAGCACTAACTACATGATTACTAAGTCCGTTCCACTCATCTACCACTCTATTTGAGAACCAATTTTTTCCTATCTCCTTCCTAAACCTAAATTTTTCAAGCTTGAACCCGTTATTTCTTGTTCTACCCTGGTTGCTGATCCTAAGAATTTTGCTTACATCTCCCTTGTTATAACCCTTATACCACTTAAAGACTTCTATCAGGTCCCCTCTTAACCTACGTCTCTCTAAAGAATGTAAATTTAACAGCTTCAACCTTGCCTCGTAAGGAATACTCCTCATCCCCTGTATCCTTTTAGTCATTCTCCTCTGTACTGATTCTAATAGACCTATATCTTTCCTGTAATGTGGGGACCAGAATTGCACCGCGTAGTCTAGATGAGGTCTGACCAGCGCCAAGTATAACTTTAATATTACTTCCGGCCTTCTACTTTTAACACTCCTAAAAAT
>NC_087165.1:11981011-11983511 GCF_035594125.1 Scylla paramamosain | reverse complement strand
TTCGAGGAACAGAAAGACATGCATATATTATTTGATTGTCTTAGCTTCTCAAATGCTCTCTAGTCGTATTTCAAACTCAGTTACGCATATCTTAAGACAAAGGCTTCACTTACTTATTTTTCTCCTTTCCACGCAGCATGACTGCCAACAAATACCTATTCGATTAGTTTGCAAAGCTATTTAATGACCTTATTTACCTGAATAACAATGAAACGGTGTCATCGGGTATGTTACATGCACATCTTTTGTTCCATCTATATACATGAAATTCACTGCACTTTGTAATTTCATTATACAGGAATCTACACCTTGATGGCAGTGGAGTTCTCCAGGTCATTATATAACGACTCAGAATTTACCTTCACGGCAGCGAGAGCGGAGAAGCAGAGAACAATCGACAGCCACCGCGTGCAGTAACCCATCTTTCCCCAATGAGACTCCGGAGATGAGTGCTGTCCTGTGACCCTGGTTCATGATTTTATACCCTTCAAATCGTCCTGTCAGTCACGCCACCCTATTCACTAACGTATGTAAGTATTACGTGTTTCGTCTTTACATTTTGCTGAACTTGACACTGATATATGAGCTGACATTTTCAGGTAAGCCCTTCATAACCGTCCTTTCATGCTATTGGCGCCAGGAAATCAAATTCCCAAAATTTCATACATTTGACCAGCGTTAAGCTACCTTCGAAATATTTTATTACCTGTTCTTCATTTTGGTACTTTTAGAGAGAGAGAGAGAGAGAGAGAGAGAGAGAGAGAGAGAGAGAGAGAGAGAGAGAGAGAGAGAGAGAGAGAGAGAGAGAGAGAGAGAGAGAGAGAGAGATAGTATATGTACGAGTATATTATAGTGTGGATGTTCAATAAATACACGAAAAATATCTTTAAGGGTATTCAAATCTGAGCATTCACGTCTTTTTAAAAGGCTGACTGGTGTATGTGAAAATGTTGACATACGGTGTGATTCACGAGGACTCACCTGTTTGCCCTACTGCATAATCATATTAAATTTCAAAACTCTTTAGAGAATGATACCTTCAGTGGGCCTTTTATTTTTTAGTATTTTTGTTGATGTTGTTGTTGTTGTTGTTGTTGTTGTTGTTGTTGTTGCTGCTGCTGCTGCTGCTGCTGCTGCTGCTGTAGTTGTCGTTATCTTTGTTGTTGTTATTGTTAACATTAAGTTAAGTTTTTATTCTTAGGCTTAAGTACCTTTTGTGGGGCACCTCTCAATCATGTATAACACGAAAACAGGATGTGTTAAACATAGGTTTGGAAGAAAGAGGGATTGGAGCAATAGTACAAAATACAGATATGAGATTGTGAGCGGAGAAGCCCAACGGAGAAGAGAGAGTAACAGCAAAAGCAGGATTAGAGGTTAGGAAAAGGTCAAGAATGTTGGGCGTATCTCCAAGACAGTCAGGAATACGAGTAGGGTGTTGCATCAGTTGCTCTAGGTCGTGAAGGATAGCAAAGTTGAAGGCTAGTTCACCAGGATGGTCAGTGAAGGGAGAGGAAAGCCAAAGCTGGTGGTGAACATTGAAATCTCCAAGAATAGAGATTTCTGCGAAAGGGAAGAGAGTCAGAATGTGCTCCACTTTTGAAGTTAAGCAGTCAAAGAATTTCTTATAGTCATAGGAGTTAGGTGAGAGGTATACGAGTACAGCAGAGATAAATTTAGTTTGAGAGTGACTCTATAGTCGTAGCCAGATGGTGGAAAACTCGGAAGATTCAAGAGCATGGGTACGAGAACAGGTTAAGTCGCTGTGCACATAAACGCAACATCCAGCTTTGAATTGAAAATGAGGATAGAGAAACTAGGAGGGAACAGAAAAGGGGTTACTGTCAGTTGCCTCAGACACCTGTGTTTCAGTGAGGAAAAGAAGATAAGGTTTAGTAGAGAAAAGGTGGTGTTCTACAGACTGAAAATTAGACTTAAGGCCGCGAATGTTGAAGAATTTAATGAAGAAAAAGTTGAGGGTGGTGTCAAGACACTTGGGGTCAAAACCAGAAGAGCAGTCCGAGCAGGGGACATTTGTGGTCCCCTTCCCACATGGGGATTCTGAGGCTGGTGTAGGAATCGCCATGATAATTTTGAATTTTGAGTGAAGGGTGTGTGTGTAATTAGGTGCTTGTAGCTTTATGTGAAGGAAGAGAGTTGTCCTTAGAGGGCAGGTTGTGACTACCCCTTTGTGTTGTGAGACACAAAGGGAAATGTTCAGTGAGGTCATAGCTGGGCTTAATGATAAGTTCACAGCTCCCCCTGATCCAGTGCTTTAGACCTCACTGGGAGTAATTATCGTTTCGGCAGGTGCCTACTGCCTCCTTTTTGTTACTGTAATAGTAGTAGTAGTAGTAGTAGTAGTAGTAGTAGTAGTAGTAGTAGTAGTAGTAGTAATAGTAATAGTAGTATTTTGTTTTTGTTGTTGTAGTAGTAGCAGTAGTAGTAGTAATAGTAGTAGTAGGTGTTGTTGTTGTTGTTGTTGTTGTTGTTGTTGTTG
>NC_087165.1:11943511-11976011 GCF_035594125.1 Scylla paramamosain | reverse complement strand
GTCATTCAAAGTAAAGTTGGCAACCCCAAATGCCTAAATATTGTGTGTGTGTGTGTGTGTGTGTGTGTGTGTGTGTGTGTGTGTGTGTGTGTATGATGCAAACTACCGCTAGTAGTATTTTGCAAGACAAATATCAATTCACCTTTTCTTAACATAATCCATGTGACTTCGCTCGAGACATTTTCCCCAAGGCTGGTGTTTCTTGCTGGCTGGCGGCAGCTTGCCTCGTTCCTCAGCCACTTCCTCGGCGATGGCGCGAATGTGGTAAGGCTCGAAGCCACAGCAGCCGCCCAAGTAGCGAACCCCTAGGTCGTGGACCGCGCGGGCGTAGCGGTGGACGTCAAACCTTGTCACCACTCGAGGCTCTAAAGCTGCGGGAGAACGTTTTTTTATTTCATCACATACACTTTACATATCCACTGCAAACTTATTGTACCTTTCTTTACCGTAGTATTTTACGTATTTTGAGACTGTTTCCATACTTACCATACGGGAACTCCGGACAGGAGAGGTAGCCTTGTGTGCCTGCCCCGGGACACATAAAACCATTGGGCTGAGTCATGAGGTAAGGGGAGAGCCCAGCGTTGTTCAATGCAGCCTTCATGGCCTTGATGGTCTTCACCGTCGTGTCGGGATCGAACAAACAGTTCACACCCACTGTAGGAGAACAGCACAATTCAGATGAAGAAATATAATCATAGATTTTTCAGTGATAATGTTTCCAACAGAAAATTAAATGAAAAATAACAAAGAAAAAAAACTCATCAAAATTAGGATAAATTGATGATACCCTCAATCACATTATCTTTCAAGGCACACGTCATCTCATTTCTCTAATTATTCTAATAGCTTATTGTAAGGCTTTAGGAATGTTTACTTAATCTTAAAAGTATCAGTCGTTCACCCCACTGTGTTACCTCCCGAACTTTTGCTACCATCCATTACATGACAATACATTATATTTTCTGTGTATCACTACAGTTCGTCATTTCGTAACTCATTCACTTCTTCTCGATACTCCACTCAACTACCCATATTCCTTGGTTTTGCTTTACTGTCTCATCAAACTCTCCCAGCCGTCTTCTGTTTATCGTGATCCGTTTCTGATCACTGATCTGGTCGCGCGGCCCATGTTTTATTTACATCTTCATCTGGATTTACCCTGATCTGAGTGATCCGGATCATGATCTGGATGATCTGGGTCCGGAGGTAGAATATAGCAGACGACACTTACTGGAGCTGCTAGCCGCGGCCATATTAGCGGCTTATTTGGGGGGAATACACAGCAAGAAAACGGCTGATGTCCGAAGAACAAACTGAAGGTTAATGAATCGTTGCAGAATGCTGCTGTGGGCACAGAATGTAAATAATGGTGGTGACATATACCAGAAACAAGAGAAGATATATTACAAGCCACACCAAGCCTTGGTTCAATGGCTTCTGATTATAATTACGCGGTTATTACCGCCTCGATCAAGGACTACATGATGAGAGGAAGGAAGATAATACTTGTTCAGTCGAAAGCAGTACATCTCTACTTTGGAAGTGCCTCAGTAATGATGACGGTGTCAGCACGCGGGCCAGGCTAGCTTCACCATAAGTCCGAATATTTTCTCATTTTACCATTCTCTACTTCACCACAGCGAGTAGTTTCAGCATGTTGTGTGTGAAGAGAGCTTTGTGTGAAACTTTATTATACAACGTTCATGGCCAGGCATTCAGTCTCGTGCTGCCTGGGTAGACATGTGGCTGGAACTCAGGGATGGCCTTCACGGCCCAACTTCCTGTAGTCCTCGTTAACACTTCCTTAGAGCACAGTGGCCAGCATTAACAGTCTGTCGCTTGTGACAGCTGGGCAGCGACATGCTTGTGTTGTTATTGTTTTGATCAATAATGGCTGCGAGCGTTCTTTTACCCTGATCCAGATCGAGATCAATGACCTAGAGCTGATCAGTGTTGTATATAGAAGACGCAGTTGTATAACGAAGGCATATATTATTTATCTTTCTGGAACTCCCTCTCTGTTTATGTACTTCCTCCTTCCTATGGCTTAAACTCTTTCAAGAGGGAGGTTTCAAGACACTTATTCTCAGCTTTGGATGATCCTTTTTTACTTCTCTTTCGGGACTGGCAGTTCAGTGAGGCTTTTTAACTTTTATTTATTTATTTATCTATTTTTTTTATTTATTTTTTTATTTTTTTGCTCTTGGTCAGTGCCCCTCTTACACACACAAAAAAAAAAAAAAAAAAACGCAATATCTTTGGTATGACATCTGCCTTTTCTCTGCTACCTACTCACCTACTTGAGCTCCAGCTTTCGCCATTCTTACTGCACATTCTCCTGCAGGGATGCCATTACCGTCGCCTTTCATACTAACAGCCATGGTAGCGACCACCACCATACCAGTCTTCACTGCTTCTTCGATGGCCCACTCGATCTCTTCCACGTGGAAAAAGAACTACAAGAAAATTTCGATTATGTGTAAAGCAACAATGATACAGCCCATCAGTGTTGCCAGGCATAGTGAAATCCGAGGACATGTATACCTCAAGAATGATGAAGTCGATCTTGTTCCTGACGAATGGTTGGAGTTGTTCCCTCATTTGGGCCTGAACAGCAGCCTTACCCTTACCTTCTTTATAGGCGGGACACTTGTTGATGCTTCCTGCCACAAGAGCGTTTCCTTCGTTGGCCACCTCTCGCGCTATTTGACAAGCTGCGTCGTTTATCTGTTGACACTGCCAAATAGAAAATATAATCTGATATTAAACAAGAAACTTAAAAATTTGTGTGGATTATTATTATTATTTTTTGTTCTTTTTCTTTCACAGACGGAAATGAACTGACCGTGAAAGCGTCACTCCCTAATGCCTTGTTCAGCTTGTCTTGGCTGCCGTTGTATGTGACTGTCTGTATTACATCACTGCCTGCTCTTAGGAACTCCCGGTGTAACTGTTTTACTGTTGAAAGATCGATTATGTGTTAAAAATTAGTACTTTAGAGTGTGTACTGTCTAGTCTTCTCCCATCAAGACGATTAAAACAAACTTCTAAGATGCAGGAGACCCACATGAGTAACGATCCTCCATCACTCATCAACTCACCAGCCTCGGGATGCTCCACCACCACTTCTGGGGTCCACATTCCTGCGTCCACGTATCCTCGTCTCTCCAGTGCAAATATCATCCCTCCGTCACCCACAACCAACCCATCTCGGAGGCGTTCTAGCAATCCCTTTAAAATAGGAATGATGCATGAGGACGAAAATTCCTCAGTTTCATACCTTACAACTTGAATGTTTTAGAATACGCTACGGAAACATGACAAATGCACATCTTATAAGTGTATTTTTTCCTGTTTTGCGTGTTAACGCTGAGGGCACTTTATAGAAATATGTCTGCAAATACTTAATTTCATAAGTGGATAATATTTTTATTTATTTATTTATTTATTTATTTATTTATTTTTTGCCTTTGAAAGGACAAGATATTGAGAAGTTTGTCATGTTTCTTTTTTTTATCATTACTAATATTATTATAATTATTATTTTTGTTATTATTATTATCATTATTATTATTATTATTATTATTATTATTATTATTATTATTATTATTATTGTTATTATTATTACTGTTGTTGTTGTTGTTGTTGTTGTTGTTGTTGTTGTTGTTGTTGTTGTTGTTGTTGATGTTGTTGTTGTTGTTGCTGTTCTTGTTGTTATTGTTGTTGTTGTTGTTGTTGTTGTTGTTGTTGTTGTTGTTGATGTTGTTGTTGTTGTTGCTGTTGTTGTTGTTATTGTTGTTGTTGTTGAGCAACAAGGAGTGGTTGCATGTGGCGAAACGAGTATTATTTCGTTGAGAGAGGGACGTGATGATTCTCGTATAATAGACGAATCCCATAGCTTAAGAAGCGTCGTCTGCTTTGGACGATCCTCTTTATAGTATGTATGTAATATCTGTAGGTTACATATATCGTAAATAAGAGAATGAATAATGTTGGGGGGATCTGCATCTAGCGGCGATTGATTCAAGCACTTATAGGCGTGGCCGTCTGGCCAGCTACTGATGACGGTCGTTCAGTTTTTGCTGTGGACCTTGGATAATCCGTGTTGTCTGTCTTCTATGTGTGTTGTATCCATTTCAGATGGAGAATTTATGAGATTCCACGCAAGATTTCCATCCACCATTGAGAGCACTTACATTTCTAGTCATTTAGATATTTACAAGAATAATTCTTTACTTGTGGCATGGATGTTCTGCCGGGTCCTTACTTACGCTTCAGTAGAAGGAATAGGCCGGCAGAAGAGGTGACCACAAATCCTCTTCCCTTTAGAGCCTTCTTTCCATTCATCCGTAGATGGGAGAAAGTGATATCATGCGGCTTTGGCGAAATATATTAAATATTGACAGACTATGTAGCTTTGACCAAATACAACATATATTGACACCGTGGTGAAGCGTTAATGGCCCACCTTCGGACAGAACATACTCGTCTTACACATAAGTATCTAGTGTATTATGAAGGACACCATTATTACGACATGGCCCTTGTATGACGCCACAAAATTGGCTTACGAGACTGTTTCTGCCCTTATTGGCGAAGCTTTCGCTGATCACATGCTGATCATTCAATTCAATGGATTAGATAGTTAGCTCCCTTACTTGTACGTGTTCAGTCACTAGCTTAGTTTTGTGGACAATACTTACCTTTTGACTCATTGCAGCCAGTATACTGGAGATGCTGCCTGAGCTGAGCGGTGCACGAAAGAGGCCTACTCTGGCGCGTCCGCGTTAATCTCTGTTGCGACGAAGACTGGTGGTATCAAGTCATAGCGAGTCATCATCCCATAGGCGAAGCGTTACGTAAGCACTTTTCTAAAGTAGACTAACGCATTTCTTGGTATTTAATTGAGTATATTAATAGTATAATTGGTTAGCCAAGGACATAAAGATTCCCGGGTGGGGGAAGGATATTTAATCTGGTGCCGCTCTCCCACCCAAAAAAATAAATAAATAAAAAAAATAAAATAAAATAAATAAATAAATAAATAAAAGAGAAAATTTTAAAAATATTAGCCAATATAGTTACATGTGTGTGTTGAAGAGCCTCTCGTGAGACCCTTCATGTCATAGGAGGAAGAAAACAAAAACCAGAAGAACGTTTTAGTATACTAACTATAATAATATTTCGTTTTTTAAAAGCTTCAGCCGTAACTGACATGACTCAGCAGCAGATGAAATATTTCTGTGGACTATGATATCATGTTATCTTGTTCCACTCTCTCTCTCTCTCTCTCTCTCTCTCTCTCTCTCTCTCTCTCTCTCTCTCTCTCTCTCTCTCTCTCTCTCTCTCTCTCTCTCTCTCTCTCTCTCTCTCATAAAACGAACACGAAAAATTATACAAACTTTTTATCAATAAAAGATTTATTCGTATTACTAGTACATAACTTAGCATTACACAGAATGAAGCATAATAACATCCAAAGTTGTATAATAAAACTTTCAGAAATAAAGCTTCACTACGGCAGTATAATGAATAATTACACACACACACACACACACACACACACACACACACACACACACACACACACACACACACACACACACACACACACACACACACACACACACCACACCACACACGCCACACATCACACACCACACACACCACATACCACACACACACACACACACACACACACACACACACACACACACACACACACACACACACACACACACACAAAGGGGACATAGTTCGTACTTCTTCCTTCCTGGCATTGTATACGCAATGCCATTACAGTCACGAACTAAAATTAGAGTAAGGGAGGTTGTATAAAACCCAGGAGAGACAGAAGGCGAATCTTCCGCCATGCATTTTTGCCTATTGTTTATTGAAAATACTAAAACTCAGTAGCAATATATACTAGTATGTTTCCTTAGTTGTCCATCATCACGAGTCGCTGTGCCAAAGAAATAACCTTCATGCTAAGCTGTTTTAGGTGCTGGGATTATACCCGTGTGAAGGAAGCTGGAGGCGGCCGGAACTCGGTACAAGGTTCTCCCAGTAGTTTCGACCAGCTCTGCAAAACACTTTCATGTCACTCAGAAACAGAGGAAACAGACTAATGGACAAATTATGTTAAAAGTTCATATTACAACAAAAGAAGATCAAGCTTAATTGTTCACATTGGCATTTCATTCCTGGGATATCTACAGGAGCAGTTAACTCTGTTTATTGAACGTTTACCTAATAGAAAAATTAATTAGGGATACCTGAGTTTTTTTTTTTTTTCTTTCTTCTCTCATGATACATGCCAGGCGAATAGCAATTGGTGAGGTGTCTAGTGAGTGAGGTCTTAAGTAAGTGCGGCATTTCTGCACCGTAACTGGCTACCTCTTCTTCCAAGCGTTTTTTTTTTTATTTTTATATATATAAATAATGAGGGGTATTAGTCTTTTGCACTTGCTATCCCGAACAGAATACTGTTTAACATGGAAATAAGCAACAATGATACCCGTGTTATGGCAAATGTTTTGAATTCCCGAAATATTTTCGAAGACATTACCAACCCACCTTTCTCTGATGAAGTCTATGTAACTTAGCTCGAGACATTTCCCCCAAGGTTTATGTTTGTCGCTGGCTGGCGGCATCTTGCCTCGTTCCTCAGCTACTTCCTCGGCGATGGCGCGGATGTGGTATGGCTCGAAGCCACAGCAGCCCCCGATGTAGCGCACCCCAAGGTCGCAGACGGCGCGGGCGTAGCGATGAACGTCAAACCTGGTCACCACGCGGGGGCTCCATGGCTGCAGAATGGTTGTGCGTTTTAACTTCATCACCAGAGCATCACATACACTCACACACACACACACACACACACACACACACACACACACACACACACACACACACACACACACACTCGTCATGCGACATGTTTGCAGTAGAATCTGATCTGGTGTGAGACCTCCATCAGTCCAATACTTACCATATGGAAACTCTGGGCAGGAGAGATAACCATACTTGCCGGCCCCCGGGCAGAAGAAACCATTAGGTTGAGTCATGAGGAAAGGGGAGAGGCCAGCGTCGTCCAAGGCAGTCTTCATGGCCTTGATGGTTTTCACCGTCTCATCAGGGTCGAACATGCAGTTCACACCCACTGTGGGTCACCCAACACAGCACAGTTAATAATTTTAAAAAATAATGTCAGGACAACCCTTCACACACACACACACACACACACACACAGAGAGAGAGAGAGAGAGAGAAAGAGAGAGAGAGAGAGAGAGAGAGAGAGAGAGAGAGAGAGAGAGAGAGAGAGAGAGAGAGAGAGAGTACAAATTGACGATGCTTTTAGTCACGTAATCTTTCGAAGTAAACGCCCCTCTCCTACAGTTAAAAGTTGTATTTTTTTTTATTGAAAATGACTGTGGAGAAAATATATTTGCTGTATTTAGGAGGAATATTCCTTTTCTTTTTATTTTTTCTCTCAAGAAATTCCGCAGTAAGTTGGAAAAGAAAGTAAAAAAAGAAGTGAAGAAAGTTTTCATCTATTTCCTAGTGATTCTGCCGGCAACTATTTTTATAGCCCGAGAATGGAAAAAAGAGACATCTGATTTAATCTAGAAAGGAGTCATGGTCGTCTGCGTAAGAAAAATTAACGCATATACTTTGTACCACTCGTCCGACACTACTCACCCACATGAGCTCCAGCTTTGGCCATCCGGACGGCACACTCGCCAGCAGGAATGCCATTCATGTCACCTTTCACACCAATGGCCAAAGTAGCAGCCACTACTATCCCCGTCTTCAGGGCTTCTTCGATTGCCCATTCTATCTCCTCTACATGGAAAAAGAACTGCAAAAAAAATAACAATAATACCATGTTGCGTTTAATGACAATGAAAAAGTTCTGCAAAGTAACGGGGAACATGGATAGGGAATTACTGTTTGGCAACCATTTTGAGACCCGAGAACATCCTTACCTCAGCGATAAGGAAGTCAACCTTATTCTTGATAAATGGTTTGAGCTGTTCCCTTGTTTGAGCCTGAACAGCGGCCTTGCCCTTGCCCTCAATATAGGATGGACACTGGCTAATGCTTCCTGCTACTAGAGCGTCTCCTTCCTTGGCCACTTCCCGTGCTATGTGGTAACCTGCATCGCTTAACTGTTGACACTGGACCGCAAAAACGAGCATGTAATCAATAAGTTACAAATTGTACAAAACATTTCGCACTTTTCCACAGACTATAAGCAGCTCACCGAGAAGGTATTGTTCCCAAAAATCTTGTTTAGTTTGTCTTGGCTGCCGTTGAATGTGAGAGTCTGCACCACATCACTGCCTGCTCTCAGGAACTCTCGATGCAACTGTTTTACTGTTGAAATATCGGTTAGATTTTTACACAGCTCTACACTTAAGGATATTTACTGTAAACCACTCTCTTATCAGAACGACTGCCAGTGTACTAAATAAACAGACTGACGCTCCTTCGTCATCCAACAACTCACCGGCCTCGGGATGCTCCACCACCACCTCGGGGGTCCACACACCTGCGTTCATGTATCCCCGTCTCTCCATGGCAAATATTAACCCTCCGTCACCCACCACCACCCCATCCCGGAGACGTTCCAGCAATCCCTGTAAAATAAAAGAGGAGCTTCATAACTGGAGTTTCTTAGACAACTACCACGAGTCTCGCTGTGGAGAAACAAGACGGAAACGCTGGAGGAGGTAAATGTATACTACATATGTATGTGAAAGGAACACTTGACTTTTCCAAACCTGTTATCTTGTATGGATTCAGCGTAAGAAATACTGTGGTAGAAACATTATAATTTGCTTATGAGTCCCTTATTACTCCACCTATATTCATACCTGCTCTTCTCGGCATCTTCCTCATTTTGGCCTCCTCTCAGTACCATCCCTAATACATGTACATTCCAGGTTCCGAGTATGGAGCACCTCTTTATCTCTCGTGTGCACTCCCACCTCTCTTGAGGAATTGATTCTTCATTAATCATTCCTCTCTGTGTCGTGTCATCCTTTGATGGTTTCTGAGATTTCTGATGTCAAGTGTATTCTTCTGCATCTTAACCTCCGGCACCAGCGATTAGGTGAGCCGTATAAAAAAGGATGACCTTCATAAACTGTAGCGACTCTATCTGTGACAAATCAATTGAGAGCTGTATCCCTACACCTTTGTGAATGAGAAACTCCGACTGACCCATATCCATCTTACATTTCTCTTATTTTTGAAACCTACCAGACAACTATACGAAATGGCAATCTCAAATTCACGTGCTCTTCAGTCTCTAAAATAGACCCAAAGACACGATTACTCTCCATTCTGATAATTATCTATCTTACTTCTGCTGATTACTGTTGCCATACACACCTCCCTCCCTCCCTCCCTCCCTCCCTCCCTCCCTCCCTCCCTCCCTCCCTCCCTCTCTCCCCCCTCCCTCCCTTCCCCCCTCTCTCTCTCTCTCTCTCTCTCTCTCTCTCTCTCTCTCTCTCTCTCTCTCTCTCTCTCTCTCTCTCTCTCTCTCTCTCTCTCTCTCTCTCTCTCTCTCTCTCTCTCTCTCTCTCTCTCTCTCTCTCTCTCTCTCTCTCTCTCTCTCTTCATGTGCTCTTCAGTCTCTAAAATAGAGCCAAAGACACGATTAATCTCCATTCTGATAATCATCTGCCTTACTGCTGCTGATTACTGTTGCTATACACATCTCTCTCTCTCTCTCTCTCTCTCTCTCTCTCTCTCTCTCTCTCTCTCTCTCTCTCTCTCTCTCTCTCTCTCTCATCTGAGCTGAGTTCGACCGCGGGACAGCCTGCCCTCTAAAGACAACTCTCTTCCTCCACACAAAACTACAAGCACCTAATAACACACACACCCTTCACTCAGATATTTTAAAATCATCATGGCGACTCCTACACCAACCTCGGAGTCCCCATCTGGGGAGGGGACAATAAATGTCCCCAGGTCGGACTGCCTTTCTGTCGACGACCCTAAGTGTCTTTGATTTCCAAACTACCCTCCTACGGTTTCTATCTTTCTCTTTGTAACTTCATCTCAAGTTTCCTTTCTGACCGTTCTATTGCTGCTGTGGTAGACGGTCACTGTTCTTCTCCTAAATCTATTAACAGTGGTGTTCCTCAGGGTTCTGTCCTGTCACCCATTCTCTTCTTATTATTTATTAATGATCTTCTAAACCAAACTTCTTGTCCTATCCACTCCTACGCTGATGATACCACCCTGCACTTTTTCACGTCTTTTCATAGGCGTCCAACCCTTCAGGAGGTAAACATTTCACGCAGGGAAGCCACAGAACACTTGACTTTTGATCTTTCTAAAATTCCTGATTGGGGCAGAGCAAACTTGGTATTGTTCAATGCCTCAAAAACTCAATTCCTCCATCTATCAACTCGACACAACCTTCCAGACAACTATCCCCTCTTCTTCAATGACACTCAACTGTACCCCTCTTCTACGCTGAACATCCTCGGTTTTTCCTTTACTTATAATCTGAACTGGAAACTTCACATCTCATCTCTAGCTAAAACAGCTTCTATGAAGTTAGGTGTTCTGAGACGTCTCCGCCAGTTTTTTCTCAACCCACCAGCTGCTAACTCTGTACAAGGGCCTTATCCGTCCATGTATGGCGTATGCTTCACATGTCTGGGGGGGTTCCACTCATACTGCTCTTCTAGACTGGGTGGAATCAAAAGCTTTTCGTCTCATCAACTCCTTTCCTCTAACTGACTGTCTTCAGCCTCTCTCTCACAACCGCAATGTTGCATCTCTAGCTGTCTTCTACCGCTATTTTCATGCTAACTGCTCTTCTGATCTTGCAAACTGCATGCCTCCCCTCCTCCCGCGGCCTTGCTGCACAAGACTTTCTTCTTTCTCTCATCCCTATTCTGTCCACCTCTCTAACGCAAGAGTTAACCAGTATTCTCAATCATTCATGCCTTTCTCTGGTAAACTCTAGAACTCCCTGCCTGCTCCTGTATTTCCACCTTCCTATGACTTGAATTCCTTCAAGAGGGAGGTTTCAAGACACTTATTCATCAATTTTTGACCACCGTTTTGACCCTTTTATGGGACTGGCATTTCAGTGGACATATTTTTTTATTGGATTTTTGTTGCCCTTGGCCAGTGTCCTTCCTACATAAAAAAAAAAAAAAATACTGGGGCTAAGCAGCTGCTGCTGGATAGATGCCATATCGGACCAGTGGCTGCCGTCAGACAGCGGGCGCCCTCACCTCAGTTCCTGGAACTGAGGTGTTATGCTTCTCAAACAGCAAAAACGTTCGAGCAGTTCGTGGGCGACACTTCTTCTGCAAGGTAAAGTTTTCGGAGCATCTACGTGAGTGTGTGTGTCTCCAAAGCCTCTCTGGCATGGCAGCTGTGATTACCACCTTCGCACATTTTTTTTTCCAGCCTGTCAGTTCCTTGACGGCACCGCGAATGTATGTATGACTACCGGGCGAACTTCGCTGCCTAGCCGAAAGACTTTTAGAACCTAGGCAGATTATGTAGTCCTGAAGATTACATTCCATCAAGGTAAACCTAACTGCCGACGGATTTTCTCAAGATTACTGCCGTCATACGTACCATTCTGCAACTCTACCTCAGCTATGAGTTTTTTTATTTTTTTTTATTTCATCCATCACACTGGTCAAATTGGTAAGGGTTGTTTTTTTATGTTCCATTGCCAGTTTCTCTGCTCATGCTAGAGTATTGTTACTTGCACAAGACTGTTAGATAGCTCGATTCTTAGTATAAGACACAGTGGCTTTCGAGTTTTAACGCCGTTTTCCGGCATTTTACCCGAATTGGCAATCTCCAAGCCGTAACGCTGAGAGCCAAATGAGAGCCACCTGTTGACTCCATTCGTAAGTAGTACGTAATTCCTTGGTAATTGGCCATACACGCGTGTTTTGTGTTCTTTGCAAAATATTGTAGGTACATAGATTAATTATCATATTTTCAAAGAACATATATATACTACTACTACTACTACTACTACTAATAATAATAATAATAATAATAATAATAATAAACGGTTTATTATTTAGGCAGTTAACAAACTGAAAATGTACATAGGGGGTGGGGAAATACTTAACATTAATCCTAAAGGTAAGTCTAATCTAGAAGGGACTATTGATTGATGGCTTGTACCATGGTGGGAATCGCACTGAGTCTATACCGGTCCGTGCGCGGCGCCTTTGGGGGCGTTATCTTGTTGTGATAGTGTGTGTGTATGTGTGTGTGTGTGTGTGTGTGTGTGTGTGTGTGTGTGTGTGTGTGTGTGTGTGTGTGCATTTTACGTGAGTTTATACATACACATTTACACATATTCTTTTTTTTTTTTTTTTTAAGTTAGATTACAAAGAATTTTCTCAGCATTTAACATTTCTTTACTTAATTACCTGTCGGCTCATATCTGTCACGGTGTTGATGTGATCAGCGGCGTGCGGCGATGTGCAGTTAGTCTGCGCACACTGCTGTCTTGTATCTAACTGAGCTCCTACGACCTGCCATTTCAGAAGTAAGCCGAGGCACGATAAGCTTTTAACTCTGATAAAACTGTCATATAAGAACCACGGATATCAGTTTGTTAATTTGTGTGTGTGTGTGTGTGTGTGTGTGTGTGTGTGTGTGTGTGTGTGTGTGTGTGTGTGTGTGTGTGTGTATTACGAAAGGAGATTGAAATTTTTCAGATTAAAATTCCTCAGAGAGGTGTAGATTAAGAGGGGGCCTGATGGAGATTTTTAAAATGGGATATAAAAAGGATGACGTAACCAAAATTCTCAGAGTCAGTACTCAGGATAAAACAAGAAATAATGGGTTTGAGCTTGATAAAGTTAGATTTCAAAAAGAGATAGGAAGGAATTTTTTCTCAAATAGAGATAGATTAGTGGAATAGACTCATCGATTGGATTGTTAGTGCTGAGTCATTAGGGAGCTTTAAAAGATTAGGCAGATTTATGGATGAAGATGATAGGTGGAAAAAGGTAGGTGTGTTTCATAAAAGGGACTGCCACGTATAGGTGCGACGGCTTCTAGCAACTTACTTTATTTTTATTTTTCATATATATATATATATATATATATATATATATATATATATATATATATATATATATATATATATATATATATATATATATATATATATATATATATATACTACGTCCTAACTAGAAACGTTAGTATTAATTATGAAACACTTTTCTTCTGGCCATTTTCCTTGGTTACAGGAATATTTTAGCTAAGAAAGCATTGTTCACCTTATCAGTATATACATACTCGTTATAGACTTCAAAAGCACACTAAAATTCTAATCAGAAAACCGAATGACCACATTGAAATAAAATAAAAAAAAAAATACTAGGGAAATTAATCACATCGGGGTATATAAGTAGCTTTTTTTCACATAACGTAAGGCATAACGGGAAGATAAAGTCTCATAAAACATGGTATCCCTAAAATGAAGAGAACTCTGCAGGAAGCGAAACTTCCACTGTGCAGATTTACCAGTGTATTCCGCGTTGGCCAAGCTATATGGCTCTGACCAATGAATCATGCTGGGAAATGTATTGTTCTCCTTCATCAGCGCAAAGCCCAGAGTCATTCAAGCAACTTTCACTACAGGTCGTTCTCCGGGCTTAGGTCGTACACATGGGAAGGAGGCTGTAGACGACCGGAGCTTGGAATGAGGCCCTCCCAGTAATCTCGTCCAACTCTGCAAACCATCATTCGAAGTAAAACAAAATTAATTAGCAGTCCCATTATGTCTATGTGCCATGCTTTAAAACAACATGCAAGTGGGAGACAATAACTGAGAATAAGAATCTGATTGTGGGATATTGATCACTTACCCTTTACCATAGCCTTTTAAAGCTATGGTCCATTCGTGGACGTCCGGTACAAAACATTCGTTCGGTTTCCCCTTTTCTAATTTTGCTGTTTCCTGCCTTCAAGGTGCCACCACAACAAGTTGCTACGACCTGTGTCCTCTGAATGCACTTCCAGAATATACTTTCATAGTAAAGTTCTTGTTGGGATAAATATTTTCTAAGGATAGACGCATTGAACTCTGGAACTGTCACGTTCCGTTGGTCACAAACAACTTTTTTTTTTTTTTAATTTTCCACATAGAATAAGAAGTGGCCGAGGTACATGCGCCATGCTATTCATGACGCCGGAAAAAACAATTCGACTTAGAGTCAATGTCACTGTTGACAAGTGGTAACCCATTTTAGTTCAACTTGCATGTGTTGACATTACCAAGTAATTCGATCTATTTAATAAAATACGAGCAAAGTTAGAGTTCTGGCAATTATTTATGGTATCATGTAGAGTACCAGTAATATACCCAACTGTGTAAATTTTCAATGCTTGTAATATTTTTGAGACATACGATTATGTACTACGTACATCTTAGCTCACCTTTTCCTAAGAAATTCATTGTAGCTTGTCTCCAGACATTTCCCCCATGGTTTGTGTTTGTCGCTGGCTGGCGGCATCTTGCCTCGTTCCTCAGCCATTTCCTCGGCGATGGCACGGATGTGGTATGGCTCGAAGCCACAGCAACCCCCAATGTAGCGAACCCCAAGATCATAGACGGCGCGGGCGTAGCGGTGGACGTCAAACCTGGTCACCAAGCGGGGCTCCATGGCTGCAGAAGGGTTGTGCGTTTTAACTTCATCACCAGAGCATCAAACACACACACACACACACACACACACACACACACACACACAAACACACACACACTACACTTGTCATGCGACATCTTTGCAGTAGGATATGATCTGCTTTGAGGCTTCAGTCAATCGAACACTTACCGTACGGGAACTCCGGGCAGGAGAGATAACCATACTTGCCGGCCCCCGGGCAGAAGAAACCATTGGGTTGAGTCATGAGGAAAGGGGAGAGGCCAGCGTCGTCCAGTGCAGTCTTCATGGCCTTGATGGTCTTCACCGTCTCATCAGGATCGAACATGCAGTTTACACCCACTGTGGGTCACCCAACAAAGCACAGTTAATAATTACTGGAAAATAATGTCAGAGAGAGAGAAAATAACTTGTTGTCATTAAGAAGGAATTTAAGTTGGTCCCGGTGTTCATGTCAGAATTTCTGTCAGTTCTTTTTCTTTGCTCTTTCTTTAAATATCTCAGCTTTGCGGCTTTCTTGCTTTCTTATCACACTAGTTGTCTTCCCTCTGCTTTTCTACTCACCTACTTTAGCTCCTGCTTTAGCCATTCTTACAGCACACTCCCCTGCAGAGACATCATTAAGGTCACCTTTTTCACCTATACCCATTGTGGCGGCCACCTCCAACCCTGTCTTGAGAGCCTCCTCGATGGCCCATTCCATCTCCTCCACGTGAAAAAAACAGCTGCAACAGAACTCGATTACCAATCTAATTTTGTTAACATTTTGATATTCGGTAAAGTGAGAGTGACAATTTACGAGTTCAGCGCACTGGTATTGCCAGTGGAAGTCTTGAACATATTTACCTCAGCGATGAGGAAGTCAACCTTATTCTTGATAAACAACTCAAGTTGACTCCTTATCTGCGCCTGAACAGCGGCCTTGCCCTTTCCATCTTTGTAAGAGGCACACTTAGTGATGCTTCCCGCTATCAGGGCGTCTCCCTCTTTGGCCACCTCTTCTGCTATACGACAAGCTGCGTCGGCAATCTGTTGGCACTGGTCCACAGAAATAGAAACGTGCTTTTATTCGTAACTTGAACTTCTATGAAATTTTCAGTTATTTTCTTATATGACTATAAGTATAAGAAATTATCTCACCGAGATTGCATTCTTTCCTAATGCTCTTGTCAGTTTATCCTGGGTGCCGTTGTACGTAAATGTTTGTATCACGTCACTGCCTGCTCTCAGGAATTCCCGTTGCAACTGTTTAACTGTTGAAAGATTTACAGGTTAATACCAAAGAATGTGTAGTGTGTGACCTCCTTTCATCAAATTGACTGCAAAAGCTTCTGAGATGCAATGAATGCAGAAAACCCACACGAGTAATGATCCACCGTCATTCATCCACTCACCAGCCTCAGGATGCTCCACCACCACTTCTGGGGTCCACTTTCCAGCGTCCACGTATCCTCGTCTCTCCAGTGCGAATATCACCCCTCCGTCACCCACCACCACCCCTTCTCGGAGGCGCTCCAACAAACCCTGTAGAACGACACTGAAGTCTCATGAGTGATAGTCTTTGAATTTTAACCTCGATGGAAACCCAAATATAATACATTTTATATATAAAGAATATGATACAGGAAACATGCATATTCACTGAATATTGGCACTGTATTCAACTATTTAGTAAAACAACTATTTAGTAAAGAACATACATGATGCTATTAATGTTATCATCATTTGTGTTATGAAAATTAATCAAAAAGGACATTAGGAAAAATTATAAAACGTATAAAGACCAACACAGAGTCATCCTACTGGTAGACACCCAATACGCAGACTTCAAAAGACCCATCATTTATGAGCTTGTGAGGATTTACTATATCTTGTATACCATTTAAAGACCTCTATCGGACATTCTCTTAATCTGCGTCTCTCTAAGGAATGTAAATGTAAAAGCTTCAATCTTTTTGATTTGTTATCTTTCGATAACAAATCACAAATTTTCATACACATCAGATGAAGAGAATACATATATCACAACACGTATGTAGTAGTTAAGTGATGCATTTTTAGTATACATAGCAATTCACCACTGATAATCACCACAAACATCTGACGGTGACGTCAGCTGATCGCTAGCCTTGCACCAAGCAGCAGCAGATCTTGGAACATTGTTTGGTGTTGTGCTGTCAAGCTAACCCTGTGTCCTACTCCAAACCCCTATTGCCCATGTGCAATTTAGGGTCATACACACACCTCTTATGGTTACTTCTTGTCCCATGGGAACAGCCTTATCGGAGTGGCTACTCAAGTCTCACTATGTTGCACTTTCTGATTAAATGCCCCAGTTTGGGAGACCTGCTAAAGCAAGGAACATTGTCTCTCTCTCTGATACTACTAAACATTTTTTTTTTTTTAAACAAGATGTACTTCTCTTTAAGGAGAAAGTTAGCGTCCTCCATAAATTGTCATTGTTTTATCTTCAAAGTATTGTAATTCGTTGCAGATTTATTAAGATTTTATCTATATCTCTTTTCAAAACAGCTTCTATGAAGTTGGACGTTCTGAGCCGTCTTTGCTACTTTTTTTTTTCACCTTCCCAGTTGCTAACTTTGTATAGGGGGTCTATCACCCATGTATGAAGTACTCTTCACATATATGGAAGGATTCGACTTATATTACTCTTTTGAACAGGATGGAATCAAAAGCATTATGTCCTATCAACTCCTCTCCTCTGATCGGCTGTCTTTAGCCTCTCTCTCTTCTCTACAACATTAATTGTTATCTTCTATCACTACTCTTACTCTAATTGGTCTTCTTATCTTGATAAATGCATGCCTCTCCTTCAACGCCAGCCTCTCTGCATAAGGCTTTCTATTTTCCTTCTCCCCTATTCCATCCACCTCCTTAATGCAAGAGTTAACCAGTATTTTTTATCATTCATCACTTTCACTGGTAAACTCTGGAACCCCCAGCCTACCTGTACGTACTACATATATTTCTCTCCGCCTACGAATTTAACCTTTTTCTAAAGGGAGGCTTTCTTATAATTTTGAATAACCTTACTAGCTACTTTTTGAGAAGTGATACTTCAGTGTGCCTTTTCTCCAATCTTTTTATTGCCCTTGTCCAGATCACGTCTTACATGAATAAAAAAAAAAGTTTCATTCGATTTCATTGTTGTGATGCATAAATTCAGTCAGTTAGGGAGTCCAGAGTCGCTTAAGGTAGAAGAATCATAGAGGACTCAGAAACCGTCGTATACTTCACGTGTACTTGCTGTGGTCTGGGGAGTGCATGCTGACCGTAATAAGTTTTGCTTAGCTTTTGAGACTTTTTTTTTTTTTAATTAACAAACCAGAGTTCTGCCATGTCAGGTCCTCAAGAAGACACCTCGCACAACATTTGCACTCCAAGTGTTGTCAATCAGGGTCTAGTCATTCAAGTCTCAAACTTCCAAGTAGTGAAGCGTGTTTGCGAGATATCGTAGAATTACACACCTACTCCCTTACCTCTCCTTTTGGTAAAATTCACAGAAATAACACATCAGATAGTTATCTTGTTGTCAACATAATGGTGACATCCCCAAGACCATAGCGGTGGGAACTCGTGAGATTTCGTTAACTGTCATACACACACACACACACACACACACACACACACTCTCTCTCTCTCTCTCTCTCTCTCTCTCTCTCTCTCTCTCTCTCTCTCTCTCTCTCTCTCTCTCTCTCTCTCTCTCTCTCTAATAACTGTTCATAAAGATGATGAAAATGCGACAGAATCAATACTATACAAATTATTATGCAAGATAACAGCACTGTTCAAGCTTCACCTAACAATCATATTTTTAGGACGCCTATGTCGAAATGAAAAGCGTAGATTTCACTTGCCTTCGAAAGAGGGCGAGCGAGCAAGCAAGAGAGAGATAGATAGATAGAGAGAGAGAGAGAGAGAGAGAGAGAGAGAGAGAGAGAGAGAGAGAGAGAGAGAGAGAGAGAGAGAGAGAATAAAAAAAAATTATGATTCGCCATGCGTGGCCTGACGTGACGTGAAGTAAAAATACTAACATTTAGGGTGTTTTTCAGTACAGTATATATATATATATATATATATATATATATATATATATATATATATATATATATATATATATATATATATATATATATATATATATATATATATATATATATATATATATATATATATATATATATATATATATATATATATACTTGCACATCAAAGGTAATTGTTCTGTGATAACACGAGACTAAAATGTTCACTTCGTTACACATTTATTTTGCATTATTTTCATTTACAAAATTACCGCTTTCATTTTATTCAGCCTATGTACAAGAGGCCGCAGGACACAGGCCTCTTCAGTTATTTGAGTGATGAAAGTAGCTACATTCTTTGTCGTGGTGGCCTGCGAATAGGACGTCTGGGCAAAGTGGCTGGAAATGTTGCTAGGTTGCAAGGCCACGTACAGTCGCAGCTGCTTGCGTTAAATCCCGCACCTAATCTCTATCAGGTGAACAAGAATCACAGCGTGAAGGTAGAAACCCCAATGTCTCCACTTGATCGGGAAGACCCTCTTACTTGCGAGACGAGAGAACTAGTTTTTTTTTTCTTTTTAAGGTGGGAGGGGAGAGAGTAAGCTGGGTCTCTGACCTAAGCCAACAAAAGGGTTGGAAAAGAAAGGGTCAGTGAAGGTACCTTATCCCAAAGAGTGTAGCCGGAAATATTATCCAAAATTTGAGAAATGTCTTGAAACAGTTGAAGTGAAAGGTAGGAGAAAATACAGAAACAGGTAGGGAGTTCTAGAGACTACCAGTAAAAGAGACGAATGATTGGGAATACGAGTAAACTTTTGTATTATTGCATCTAGTATAACAGTGAGGCGCTTATACGAGTCTATGCCCTCGCTGGCCTAAACCTTCGGAAGGCTTATGGACCTGATGGGGTCCCTCCTAGTGTTCTCCGAAACTGTGCTTATGTGCTTGCACCTTGATTATTTTCAAACTCTTTCAACTCTGTCTGCCAACATCTATCTTTCCTTCTTGCTGGAAGTTTGCCTACATTCAGCCTGTTCCTAAAAAGGGTGACCGTTCTAATCCTTCAAACTACCGTCCTATTGCTTTAATTTCCTGCCTATCTTAAGTTTTTTAATCTATCCTCAACAGGAATATTCTTAAACATCTATCACTTCACAACTTTCTATCTAATCACCAGTATGGGTTCTGTCAAGACCGCTCTACTGGTGATCTTCTGGCTTTCCTTACTAAGTCTTGGTTATTCTCTTTTAGAGATGTTGGCGAAACTTTTCCTGTTGCCTTAGACATATCAAAAGCTTTTGATAAAGTCTGGCACAAAGCTTTAATTTCCAAACTACCCTCCTACGGCTTCTATCCTTCTCTCTGTAACTTTATCTCAAGTGTCCTTTCTGACCGTTCTGCTGCTGCTGTAGTAGACGGTCACTATTCTACTCCTAAATCTATTAACAATGGTGTTCCTCAGGGTTCTGTCCTGTCACCCAAGCTCTTCCTATTATTCATCAATGATCTTCTAAATCTTGTCCTATCCACTCCTTCGCTGATGATACCAGCCTGCACTTTCCACGTCTTTTCGTAGATGCCCAACCCTTCAGGAAGTAAACAGTTCACGCAGGGAAGCCAAAGAACGCCTGACTTCTGATCTCTCTAGAATTTCTGATTGGGGTAGAGCAAACTTGGTATTGTTTAATGCCTCAAAAACTCAATTCCTCCATTTATCAACTCGACACAACCTCTCAGACAACTATCCCCTCTTCTTCAGTGACTCTCAACTGCCCCCCCCCCCCCTTCTTCCTCGGTCTGTCCTTTTCTTATAATCTAAACTGGAAACTTCACATCTCATCTCTAGCTAAAACAGCTTCTATGAAGTTAGACGTTCTGAGATGTCTCCGCCAGTTTTCTTCCCCCCTCCCACCTGCTAACTCTGTACAAGGGCCTTATCCGTCCATGTATGGAGTATGTTTCTCATGTTTGGGGGGGGGGGGGCGTGTTCCACTCATACCGCTCTTTTAGAAAGGGTGGAATCAAAAGCTTTTCATCTCATCAACTCCTCTTCTCTAAATGACTGTCTTTAGCCTCTTTCTCATCGCCGCAATGTTGCATCTCTTTCTGTCTTCTACCGCTATTTTCATGCTAACTGCTCTTCTGATCTTGCTAACTATACGCCTCCCCTCCTCCCGCTGCCTCGTTGCACAAGACTTTTTTCTTTCTCTCACCCCTATTCTGTCCACCTCTCTAATACAAGAGTTAACCAATATTCTCAGTCATTCATCTCCTTCTCTGATAAACTCTGGAACTCACTACCTGCTTCTGTATTTCCACCTCCCTGTGACTTGAACTTCTTCAAGAGGGAAGTTTCAAGACAATTATCCTTCAATTTCTGACTTTCGCTTCAGACCCGATTCGAGGACCGGCATCTCCGTGGGCTTTTTTTTTTTTTTTTGCCCTTGGTGTCCCTCGTACATAAAATAAATAAATAAATAAATAAAAATAAATAAAAAATAAATAAAAAATTATGATGACTGGTTTCAGATGAAATAATCGAAGTTTCATCGGTGAAAATTGCGCTTGCGAGTAATTTTTTTTTTTTTTTTTTACTTTTAAGCTACATTAAGCCGTGGACTTACTGTTACTGCTGAAGTTGATTACAAGGCTGTCTTGTAGCACATTACCTTCCTGCTCATTATTTGCCTCTGAACGATGAGCAACGACGAGGATTGTCAGGGTGCACTGCTGGACCTTGCCTGTCTGAAACCATGAGTGGTAATACTGGTGGGAGTCTCTTCGTACTTTATGATGGCAGCCACGAATTAGGAAACATATGCCAGTTTTCACCAGATCGCTGAATTATTTATTTACTTTTTTCGTTAGAATACACCGACCATGTAATTTTTACATATGTTTCGGAGTTAGCGATAATCTAATCGTTTTTATATAACTCTCTCTCTCTCTCTCTCTCTCTCTCTCTCTCTCTCTCTCTCTCTCTCTCTCTCTCTCTCTCTCTCTCTCTCTCTCTCTCTCTCTCTCTCTCTCTCTCTCTCTCTCTCTCCTACCAACCTGCTTGTCTTTGAATATAGTAATATCGCTGCTACTTCCATTACCTAAATTATTGATGTATTAGACATAATATTTCCGAGAATTACCTGCCTCTCTCAGATTTGGAACCACGAATTGCAACATTCACGTTTCACTTGATTAACTATACATTTAATCAGGTTTGATGATCAGTAAAATTTGAAGTTAAAGAAATTTTAGTCTACTCAAGATCTACGTACTTGTGTAAGGTAAAGCCTTCCGTGATGTTCCCTGTGCTGGGTGGTGTAGCGGTGAGTGGGAGAGGGGACGAACCAGGAGTGCGGATGTGAGGAAAACGCGACAACAAACAAAGCCAGTCTGATTCCGAACACCAGCACGGAACATACCTGTGTTCTCGACGCAAAGCAGTTTTATATGTTTCGGCCTCTAAGCAAGTAATGTGCCTCAGGGGGGATGACAGGTCCATAAGGCATCACGTAGGAGCAGGATTCCTTTTCACTGCTAGTATGAGATTTAAGTGAAAAGAAGTAAAACAGCACGTATAAAGGGATTCAGGCAGGAAAGTGGTGCAAAGGAAGTCATAATATTACAAAATCATCACCAGAACATCAGGTCGCAATGCCTACTAAGGTGCGCTCTGTCAAGACGCTCGTCCTAGGCTTTCTCATTGGCCTCGCTACTTCCAAGGTAAGCTCCAGTATCCAGAGATCCCTGTTCTGCATTTGTATGTTATCATGAACTAAGGAAAAATGTGGAGACGCATCCACTGCCATCCACTACCACGTGTAAGACTGATGGTTTCTTGCTACTTCCCCTAATTTCTTATGTTCTTATCCATCGATTCTTATCATGTGTATGTCTGCGTTTGTGGCAGTGAAGAATCAGTTTGTTTGTTTTTTTATATCACGGTGAAGATTATTATTAAGAGTGATATTGGCTGGCTTGGGATATGATTAAGTAGGCATGGCTAACAAATTTTGAATATTGAGATTTTCAAACAAGAGTCACAATAAACACTAAAGTGTAAACAAAAATACTACTTTTATGTTTCACTTGTATAATATGTTTTCTATAAGATTTCCATCTTTTTTTTTTATACAGAGGAGCCTGTTCAGTGATTTATGGATGAAATGTTGAAAAAAAGGTGTTTGACTTCAGTCGGGGAAGCTAAGGAAGTTATGTCTACCAATCAATGACACATTTCACAGGAAGGGGGGGGAAATATTTCATCCCACAATGCAGTCTTAGGTCCGTATTCTGAAATATTTTTTGTGCTTCAACTTAACTTCTTTAAAAAGGCTCTAGTAAATCTAACTGAAGTTACTCAGGTTCTTATGATGATTTTATGACTCCAGTAACAAATTACAGTAAAATCCCTCTTATCCGGCATCAACAGGACCGCCGACATGCCGGATACTTGAATATTGCTGGATACTTGAATAGAAGTGAAATTATGTCCACAATCACCACCCTACACTCACGCATCTTACCATAACAAAGATCAGCTGATCTTAATCAGCAGCTGATCTGATCAGCTGCTTAAGTGTAAGCACAACACGCTTCCTCTTTTCTACAACTTTAGGCATGATGAAGGCGTCACGCGATAAACAGTGCACACGCGGGACTGAGTCACTGAGTAAACACAGTGCAGTGGGCCGCGGGTGGCGCGAAGCAGTGCGCTCTGGTGGCGAGGGGACAAAGTATGCCTCGCGTGGGAATTTTAATTGATTTTATGAGTACACATTCATTTTTTATTGATTTAAATTCTCGGGGAAAAATGTGCCAGATACTTGAAGCTGCCGGATACTCGAATGCCGGATGAGAGGGATTTTACTGTAACAAGATTTCTATATTAGTAACAGAAGAAACTCTCTTTAGAATCCGGCTTATCATCTCAGTGGCCTTTGAAAATAGTCATGGCGAGAGAGAAAAGTGCTTCTGAATACAGACCTGAACAAGTACTACTGTTTCAGGTTGAGGGAATCCTGAGTGATGGAGGACCACACGCAAACTTCCCCCTTCACAACAGCGGTACGTATCGAGCTAACAGTGGGTTAGTGACTGAGCTTATAGCGAAAAGACAATGAAAGTAAGTCAAAGAAAACAAAGTACAGGCAATCATGATCGGTAATGGCCATATGTAGTGAGAAGGAATCAATTATACTTACTACATGAAAAGTAACTGCATTATGTCACAGATGAACGAATTTAGATTTTATGAACCGTATTCTTCCCGGACCAATTTATAACATGGAATGAGTACCCTAAGCTGTCTGTAACCAAGTCCACGGCGCTAAATCTCTGGACGCGGGAGGGGATGGTTCGCTTCATTCTTGGTCGGCTTTTTGTGGGGATGCCTGTTCTTGAGAAAGGGAGAATCGTGGGATTTATGATTAAGGTTGGATTTCTAAACAAAATCCGAGATATTGAGTGGTTTTACTATTTTAATTGTAAGTTGTTCTCGTTCATTTTAATGTGGATATATCCTGTTTTGTTATATCATTTTAGAAGAAAAGTGTATCTTATGGTTTTACAAGACTCATGGTAGTTAGTTAAGTGAGTCTTTATTCTCTTTCTGCAGAGGCTTATAACTTAAGCTGTTCCGCTGCCAGGTGGTATTATTTGTCAGTTGTGTGTGTGTGTGTGTGTGTGTGTGTGTGTGTGTGTGTGTGTGTGTGTGTGTGTGGAGAGAGAGAGAGAGAGAGAGAGAGAGAGAGAGAGAGAGAGAGAGAGAGAGAGAGAGATTTCCCTCAGATATCACCCATTCACTTGTTTCTCGTGATGCTGAAACACACACACACACACACACACACACACACACACACACCGGATACAGATACGTCACTAACTGTTCATTATATTCGGACAATCGCAGGAAGTGTTGCGGTCACGGTGCCCGGCATGAGGACAAACTCACCAGCGCCGCAACTTCCTTGTTGGTGTTTTGTTCATACAGTTAATTACTCGTACGTACGGCGGCAGGTCACCTCACTCCCATTTTATGCAGAACGAAAGCTGAAAATCTGAACCTGAAACTGTTTTGCATTCAATCCTGTATTTAGAATTTAGAATTTAGCTTATAGCGGAAAGACAGTGAAAGTAAGTCAAAGAAAACAAAGTACAAGCAATCTCTCACACTTGTAACAAACATGTCTTCTTTCTCTGGATCCATAAACCTTATCTTCCACGCTTTCTCTTGCCAGATAAATCCATCTCCAGCGTCCACTTCACATGCTCCTCGTCTCTCCTATAGATTTGCCTCTCGACTTACTATTAAAGTATAAAAATCTGCTATCAAATTTACATTTCTTAGAGAGGCGTAGGTTAAGAGGAGACCTCATAGAGATCTTTAAATGATATAAGGGTAATGTATTATGATATAATAAGGGTAACGTGAGCAATATATATATATATATATATATATATATATATATATATATATATATATATATATATATATATATATATATATATATATATATATATATATATATATATATATATATATATGTAAAATTACTTTAATTTGTGTGGGATATTACCTATAATATTTACGTGAAAATTATATTTATTATTTCTCCATCTTATTTATAGCGCCTTTTAGACGTATCACAGAAGATACTTAGCGCAGTTTTAGATCAAGTGGCAGAGCTGTATCCACACCCTGATTCCACCCTAACTGCCAAACTTGTCTTGTTTTACTACAGTAGTAGTAGTAGTAGTAGCAGCAGCAGTAGTAGTAGTAGTAGTAGTAGTAGTAGTAGTAGTAGTAGTAGTAGTAATAGTAGTAGTAGTAGTAGTAGTAGTAGTAGTAGTAGTAGTAGTAGTAGTAGTAAAAGTGATAGTAGTAGTAGCAGTAATATTGTTGTTATAACTTTTTCGAAATTAGTTTCTCCATTTCGAGGATACTTGAAATAAACCATTCGACTGCTGCAGCCTATCACCAAGCTTAATAAAATAGAATGGTGCAAGACACCATTGAAAACAGAATGTGTTACCCAGTCCTTTAAACTTTTTATGCCTGTAGGCTTGTTCTTGTTTTTTTTCTTCAGGGTGACTCAAATGAAATAACGAGTGCATTAATGTCACTGGATAACAAGTATCGTATTGTAATAGCAAGTGTCATACTGTCGTTTTAAGTGGAAGAGTTAATGGATGTCTTCTAACGTAAACTAAGAGCTATAAGATTAAGTTAAGATTGAGTTATAAGAAACAATTCATATATTTATGTTTCATAATTTTATCAAATGTTTACATTCTATGAAGGATGAAAGGAAATCAATGCTCCTCATTTTATTGAACCGAACTGAGCTACTAAAACTTTATTAATGGTCCGAGTTTCTCTTCTTGTTAACATCACACAAGTCTGAATCTCTTGTGATCTTGGTATATCTGTCTTCGCCCGGAGTTAGGTAACGCTTTTATTTTCATGGTGTTTATATGAAGTCCGTTCTGTGTATTGCCACGAAGCCAAATCATCAATAGGGACTTCACTATTTACTATTTACCTTTTTACATTTTATTTATTTGTCTATTCATTTGTTTATTTATTTATTACAAAAGTAAACAAATTCTCCTAAAGCCATACTTACCATGTGAATGATGAAGTCATGTGTTACTTGGTAACTCTCTCTCTCTCTCTCTCTCTCTCTCTCTCTCTCTCTCTCTCTCTCTCTCTCTCTCTCTCTCTCTCTCTCTCTCTCTCTCTCTCTCTCTCTCTCTCACTGCATTATTTCTTTGTTATGTAATTCGTCATTGCAGTCACAGATATTTGTTTTCAGAATGGAAAAAACGAGGTTTTATATGGCGGCTATGTTATGTTACATTCAGTAGAATAATGATTTTCAATGATATGATATATATATCAATATTTTAGTTCGTGAGTTTATCAGAGAAAAAGAAAAAGTCCGTTTTAGTGAAACGTTTTTTTTTTTTTTTTTTGTCTTCTTGTCTCAAAACAGTAAATATGTATGGCTAACAAAACATATGTATGAACTGCATTTTACATCCTTCTCTCTCTCTCTCTCTCTCTCTCTCTCTCTCTCTCTCTCTCTCTCTCTCTCTCTCTCTCTCTCTCTCTCTCTCTCTCTCTCTCTCTCTCTCTCTCTCTCTGCTCATCTTTCCTTATTCAGATATATAAAAAAGGTATATTTCCTGATATTTATGTGGCCTACCTTGAAAAAACAAATAAATTTAGAATAGAAATACACCTACGTATTTGTTAACCCTGCTCTTGCATTATACATTTCATTATCGTATTGCCTTATCTAACTCTCGTCCACGGAATTCTGAGGCGGACACGTGATAGTGAAGAAAACACGTGACGCAGCAAGGCCTCTGATAAAGCATCTTGTTTTCAGGCCTGGTTGTGCCTTGCGGATCGACCAACGCAGTGACAATGAATACTGTGTTCATCATCATCAGTCCAGGTTATCCAGCGTCCTACCACCCGTACACCTATTGCAGATGGAGTTTCTACGTAAGTGTATTTCCTGACATCTCTTCACGTAAACAGTGGTATGGTATTACAACAGAATCATTCCCGTCTCACGCTGGCTAACGGAATTCTTATCTCTCTCTCTCTCTCTCTCTCTCTCTCTCTCTCTCTCTCTCTCTCTCTCTCTCTCTCTCTCTCTCTCTCTCTCTCTCTCTTTAGTTGCATTATGTTATTGTTATTTACTGCGTCATTGCAGTCGTAGATATTTGTTCATAGAATGGGAAAAAACGAGGTTGTATATGAAAGCTATGTAATGTTACATTATGGTTAGTAGAATAATGATTTGAAATGATATAGTGTATATATCAATAATTTATTACGGGAGTTCATCAGAGAGAAAAAGAAAAAACGTTCCTCTTTATGTTCTGATGTGTGTCCTCGGGCAACAAACATTCACACTTAGTGATGGACGAAATTAAACCAATTTTCAAGCTTAAATGAACAACAGACATAGAAAGGGGAATTCAGAAAAACGATAACAATGGCGATGATAGTAATAAAGCACATCCTTCACAATGTAATACAAAAACAAGCATTGCATTTCTCTTTTGTCATAACGCAGAGCACAACTAGTCCCGGTGGGCAGTTACAGATTCAGTGTCCCTTATTCGAAATTGAGTCGTCGTCACCGTGTTCAGGCGGAGCATTCCTCGCCGTGCAAACCTTGGACGACGAGGAGGGACAGCGGTGAGTCCCGTCTGCCACCAGCAGACTTCGGCAGCGTCTCCTCAATTCCCTCCACTGGCACCCCGAAACCAGCACACTACGGCAACCTTTCCTTCATTCCTTCCACCGGCACTCTGACACCAGTACACTACCGCAGTCTCTCCTCCATTCCCTCCACCAGCACTCTGACACCAGCACACTACGGCAGCCTTTCCTCCATTCCCTCCACTGACACCCCGACACCAGCACATCACCGCAGTCTCTCCTCCATTCATTCCATCGACACTGACACCAGCACACTAAAGCAGTCTCTCCTACAAGAACTGAGACGTGTAGGCCTGATGGCTCCTTGTAGCTTCTCTTATTTTCTTATGCTCTTATGTTCACTTCTTTATTCCTTCCACTGGCACCACCACACCAACTTCATTCTTTCACTCCATTATTCATACCACTGTTACCCTGACACCAGCTTTATTCCTTCATTCCTTCATTACTTCCACTTACTGTGGGCACTTCAACTATCTGCACCTTTCACTTATGCAATAATTTTCCTTTTTCATTCGAATAAGACAAAATAAAAAAATCCAAATGAGACGTAAAAGCATATATATTACTATAGTATAACAAAGGTGCATTTGTTAAAGCTTCATGATTTCTTGTCTTTTCTCAGATTTTGTGGCGAAAGTCAACCTCAAGGAATAATTAGCAGCTCCATGACGATACATTTTTGGGGAGGATGGCGCCTGAATTCTAATAAGAGAGGTGTCTACTGCGCCGTGATGCCCGCGACCTCTCTCCCCCCACCCCCGCCTTCGGCTTCCTGCCGTAAGTTTTAGACCCGTATTCGGAAACGCTATGTTCTCTCACCACGACTATCTTCTAAGGTCACAGAGATGATAAGCAAGGTTAAGAAAAGTATTTTTCCTCTTAACAATGTATAAATTTTGTCACTAGAACCGTAAAAAAAACCCTTAAAAGCAAGTGTCACTTCAACTAAAGCCTATTGAAAAATAGTCGAGGTGCGGGCAGAAATGCTTCAAAATATAGTTCTTATTTTGGCAGTGGATAATTGTCTCGCCAAGGCAACGTAGCTTCCAGGGCTATTTTGCAGCGGTACTCGCGATGAGGTTGAGCGTAATGACAATGTGTATCGACGACCGCACATGGCATGTCTGCTTTTTTTTTTAAACGGGTCAGATGTTAACACACGTGCGAAACTCTGAATACAATGAACTTACTAATACGGAGTCTATTGTCTTCGATTGGCGGAGGAATCTTTAAATTAATCTAACCTTTTTAACCACGCCGAACGTAAGGCTCCAATATCATGCATTTCTTACTGAAAAAAAAAAAAATCTAAGCCAGCAAATCCCTTCCTTCTTTTCCGAGTTGAATAATCGCAGTTGGCGTGGTCAGGGGCCAGATTGCATCGCGTATGTCCAGTCAACCAATTAGCGCGAGTGCCAGCTGAATAGCCCTGGAGTATCTTTCCATGACAAGCTAATCAACCACTTTCTTTTATTTGTTATCTTCCAGTACAGCCATGGAACACTTAAGTGAATTAACGAAGATAGTTAACGAGAAAGAGAGTAATATAAAGGTAACCTGTCGTTCAAATTAAAATCCATTGATGGCTGGTGGTAGGTGCTTCTGTATTTCCTCCTTCTTCTGACATGAACTCTTGGAAGTGGGAGGTTTCTAGACGCTTATCCTTTATTTTTTGATGACCGCTTTTGACACTGTTTGGGGACTGGCAACTCAATGGGGCCCTTTTTTTTCTCTCTCTTATTTTTCTTTTTTTCTCTTATAAATTTTCTTGCCTCTGACCGTTGTCCCTCCTATATGAAAAAAAAAAAAAAGTTGCGCGTGTCCTATTCGCTGTCAGGCCCATACAGTCAGTGAACAGGGTAAGACTCACCTATACTAAGGCTCGGTATGACGTAGGGTGTGGGCGGCGAGGCACCAACCTTCGTATCGTGGGCGGGGAGAGTGCCAATCTACATGAGTGGCCGTGGATGGCGCTGGTCCTGCTTCCAGGCGGGTTCTGTGGCGGGGCGCTCATCAACGACCGCTTCGTGCTCACCGCCGCGCACTGCATTGACTCGTAAGTGTCAAGTACATATGTAACTGTGAGAGCTACATATATTCAGGTGGGAGCGTTCGGATATCCTAAACTTCACCGTTCCAATGAAAAAAAAAATCGTTTCGTGCCCCCTTCTGTGTAAATATGTATCATTTCTTCGAACACAGTAACCCGGCATGTCATCCCCGCTGACCAACACCTGTCCCATGTTAACCCAGCAAATGTGTACTGGATAGTTAAAGATGGATAGATAAATAAATGTAAAAAGTAATATTAATATAAAAAGTTACATATCTATTTTGTGACATACTTTTCTTCATTCATTCATTCTATTAACAAGTACAAGAAAAGGCTTGTCTTGCTCCCACGTGAAAATGTTTTAACACAAATACATTACATATCTCTGTCTGGCCGTCTTTCCTCGCTGAGGTGATTCAATTAAGAGCCCAGAAAAGGAAGTGCCACTACTAACTCTTCTCAGTGAATGTCAGGACGGTGCTGCCCAACCCCGCCTTGCCCCCGGTGGTCCTCGGAGAACACCAGCGCAGCGTCCTGGACGAGACGCCCTTCACTCTGGTGCTGCGAACAACGCGGGCCATTCCCCACGAAGACTACGACGGCTCCGGGGACACCAAGAATAACGACATCGGGCTTCTGGAACTCGCCACTCCTGTTAACCTGGCAAAGACTCCAAACATCGCCCCCGTCTGCCCTCCCTCGGCCAACAGCACGGACACGGCTTCGCGAGTCACGACCATTGGGTAAGCGCCTCCTCCTCTCCCTCAAGCAGCTTGTGGAGGAGTAAACAGAGAGTGAGTCAAGATTCCTACCTGTATATTTTCGCTACAAAACGTTCAAGGGAATGATAAGTATAATGCGCGTGATTAATAACGTTATGTATCACGATTTTTGTCTTTTACAAGCAAGTATTATTTTCCAACTCTTTTAATTGCAAAACAATAGAAAATGTCCATTATCCCTGTCAAACTTTGCTTTTGTGGCTTTTAGAATGTTTTTTTTGCCCCCAAATAGCTAAATTTTACAATTTTTCCAGATGCTGTCATAGAGAACTTCTTTGCTCTTGTCTTGATGAATTGACCACATATGTAGCAGAATGCATCTAGAGAATGATTGCAGCCTCTTGATGCCATTTCACTTTTTGTGATGTGTCTTCTCAGGCAGCCAAAGCAGAACTGATTGGTGGTCTGCAAGCCCCTAATTTTTATATTGTCAAACAATACTCTAGAATATTCTTAGTCTTTCTAGAATGTACTTCAGAATGTTCTCAATCTTTCTAGAATATTCTTGAACCTATTTTAGAATATTCTGAATCATTCTAGAAAAATCTTGTAGATTCTAGAAAATTCTTGATACTTCTACATATTTCTATTGTATTCTAGAAAATTCTAGAATATTCGGGAAATGTTTACATTGAATAGAATGTTCTAAAATGTTCTAGAAACTTCTAAAAGTGTCTGGGAGAGCACTCTGGAAGATTTGAGATTTCTGAAATGTAAGCAAAATTCTTCTAAATATGGGAAATTTCTTGCTAGATCCGGTCAGTTCAAGAATGATCTTATTAAAATATAAAATCTTTAGAAGATTTTATATTTTTCTTTCATTGTTTTAACTTATTTGCAACATTTCAAAAGCAAATAGATAAACATTTGAGATTTTGCAAATTTTTGCTACCTGACATGAAAACCAATAGTAACCCATACTATAATGAAGTAAGGTAAAATGTAAATTCATTGTTCTAACTTGAAAAGCAAAGTTTTAGGATAGAAAAAAAAAAACTTTTTCTTTTTATGTTTAGATGGAAATAACTGGAAAATTATGGCTTGGAGCCAAGGACAAGACAGAAGTGCAATTTTGTTACGTAGTGTAACACAGAGAAGAGTGTGGCTGCTTATGATTGTACCTAACAGTAATGAATTGAGGTGACGATAATAGTAATAATAATAATAATAATAATAATAATAATAATAATAATAATAATAATAATAATAATAATAATAATATTAATAATAATAATAATAATAATAATAATAATAATAATAATAATAATAATAATAATAATAATAATAATAATAATAATAATAATAATAATGATAATAATAATAATGTGTGTGTGTGTGTGTGTGTGTGTGTGTGTGTGTCGCTGGCAGATGGGGGTTCACCAGCTCGGCAGGAGAGCAGGCCGACGTGTTGCAGATGGTGGAGCTGCTGCCAGTGGCTCTGGAGGAGTGCCGCCAGCAGTACGAGGAGGGCGCTATCACCGAGAACATGATTTGCGCCGCGGACACCAACAAGGACTCCTGCTTCGTGAGTCACGCTCCCATGTTCAGTCAACAGTGAATCAAGTTCAATGAATCGCGATCTCCGTCAACAGACTTTCTAGTAGTCAGCATGAGATGTCTGATGAGACCCGTTTGCCAGTTAGTCACCGGCTGTTGTTGTTGTTTTCTTCTCTTCTTTATGCGTCAGTCTT
>NC_087165.1:11923511-11938511 GCF_035594125.1 Scylla paramamosain | reverse complement strand
GAGTGATTCTGCTGCCAGACAAATGATACAAACCAAGGTTTCTGCTAGAATACCATTAGAAATATTTATATGAGAGCAAAACAGTATCTATATAAAAAAAAAAAACATATTGCTGTTTAACAGATAGGCCTACTGATGAACCTGCAATATATAAATAATACACCCACGGACGAAGTGTTAACAGCAAAAATTACTTATATTTCCCAGAGTATGGTCACATGCTTCCTAACTCTCCTTTTCATTAACCACTCGTTGCACCGCTGTTTTCTATCGGTTTTTGTTCTGATATTTTTCATGCACATGGTTATTACTATGTAACATGACGCTGCACGCTTCCTATCTTTTTTTTGTCGTACCATGCTGAAGTTATCGTACCGCTGTCAAACACTACAGTAGGTTGTCAGATAACCTTCGCTTAGCTGCAGCCAGAATTACATTGGCCAGACACCACCGTGTGGACAACATTGCAGCTGTGTCTGCAGATTTTGTATGGTCACGAACGAAGTCTGCCAGACATTGTATGCTCGTGTGTATGGAACCTTTTGAGCACAACGACGAGTATCAAGTTTACCTATGGTGACAGCTGGGTAGTAAAACACCGATCCTGACCGTCCCTCCTACGCGCAGCATATCCGGTAGTCTCCGACGGCTTGCCTGGTTTTATCCCTCCTGCTTTATAACAGACTCACCTTTACACGCATCTAACCGAACCAGATACGGCAGAACCTAGTATCGAGGCTCTCCGAGGCCGGAACCCTATACCTGCTTTTCCAACTGCTCTTCATTCATATTCGTAACGCACAAACACTCTTTCTTAGACAATAGACATCTTGTACCAGTAGGGACTGAGCAGCCCCTACTGGGGATTTATTTAAGGGAATACACAGCAAGAAAACGGCTAATATGGTAATGAATCGTTGCAGAATGCTTCTGTGGATACGGATAGTGAATAGTGGTGGTGACAGATGCCAGAAACAAGAAAGATATTACAAGTCTTAGTTTAATGGCTTCTGATTATAAATACCTGGTCATTACCGCCTCTGCCAAGGACTACAGGATGAGACAAAAGAAGATAATACTTGTTCAATCGAAAATAATACATCTCTACTTTGGAGGTGCCTCAATAATGGTGTCAATAGTACCAGCACGCGGGCCAGACTAGCCTTACCTTACGTCCGAATATTTTCTCATTTTACCATTCTGTACTTCATCACAGCGAGTACTTTCAACATGCTGTGTGTGAAGAAAGCTTTGTGTGAAACTTCATTATAAAACGTTCATGGCCAGGCACGGAACCCAGTCTCGTGCTGCCAGGGTAGGCATGTGGCTGGGACTCATTGATGGTCTCGGCCCAACTTCCACAGGAAATACACAGTCAGCTGCAGTCCTCGTTGACACTTTCTTAGAGCACAGTGGCGAGCATCAGCAGTCTGCCGCTCGTGACAGCTGGGTAGCGACATGCTTGTGTTGTTATTGTGTTGATCAGTAATGGCCGCTGGTGTTCTTTTTACCCCGAGTGATTCCAGATCTGATCCAGATCCAGATCAATGATCTAGATCTAATCAGTGTTGTAAATAGAAGACGCCTCAAAACGCATGTCTCCTTTCGCTGGGTGCTTGGCCTTGCAATGCTAGTACAAAACCAGCGGTAACCTTTTCCTTCCCCGAAACCTCACTTTATGAACAAAGTGAATCGCGCTGCCCTTCATGTGTCTTCACTTCATGACGCTGGGGCACGGAGTTTTCGCTTGGTCACATGGTATGTCACCGCCAATAGAGATCTTACGAGCATTCACCCCCCTCTGTTTCCTCCACGGTGGCACGGCAGTTGGTCTGACTTATGATCTTTGCCATCCGTAAGTCTGATTACGTCAGAGCTGCGCACGTTGTTGCTTTCCCTCCCCTACCCATCCTCGCTGCCCTTGTTTCGTCATACCCTACCCGATTAAATGTACCTTTATCCTAATCATGAACAACACCGACGTGCTTTAAGTTTAGGCCATGCTTTTCTGTTAGAAAAAAAAATGCTTCATCCACTCTGAGTTTAGAGAGAATTAAGTAATCCTCCACCCAAGGCAATCTGTGACTTTCATTCATAAAACAATGCATTACATCAAGCAACTTAACATCCAAAATTACATTCATTCCTCTGTCATGATTCATCCTTATTAACTTCACTTTATATGTCATTCGCTCTATTTTACATATTCAAAACTCATTATCGCCACAACTTCTCTGAGTCAGCCACCAGTGTAAACATTATCTATAAACAGCACTGAATCGGACAACATTTTTCTACTAACAATATTTACAAGGCTCAAACTTCTACTTAACATTCTTGCATTGATCTATCTTGTAATACTATCAATATAAACATTAAGCAACCAAGGAGACGAAGCACATCACCAGACAAGCCTTCTCGAGCACGAAACTCGCATTACTCCACACACTACCACATTTTTTTTTTTTTCTAGATTTCGCAAGCCTTTCCCCCATACATCAATAGTATTCTAACCCACTATCATCGCAAAATAAAGACTACACATTCATTAAGAGCGAAGGCAAATTTTCCTTGGAGGTTGTTTCATTTTGAGCTACCCGTCCCTGCCCGACCGTAAATCTGTATATTCAAACGCTAATATCTTCTGAACTACGAGCCCGATCGTAACGAAATTTGCACCATATGATAGCACAACTTTTTTTTTTTTTTTAATGATATAGTTTTTATCTCTTATATTGGATGAAGTCAATGTTTAACTTGCAAAAAAAAATAAAAGAGCGTCGAAAATGGAATTTTATAAAACCAACGTCAGTTTTATACAATTTTCACCAACTTTTGTTTTTTTTCTCAACAAGAGTGAATACATACTGCTGAACACAATATGAAATTTCCTATCAACGGTATATAGCATAACCATTCGGCTCTCGCAAAGCTTTTAGCTAGAGTTACTTGAATATTAGACAAGTGCCCAATGTGCAGGGAGGTGTTTCCACTCTTTTATTAATGACAGCTTCGCTCATCAATCGCCTTCCAGGTAGTTTACTGGTCTTTAGTGATGTGATTTGAGAAAACGAATTAAAAAAGCTCTCAAAGTGATATCTCAGAAAATTATATATATATATATATATATATATATATATATATATATATATATATATATATATATATATATATATATATATATATATATATATATATATATATATATATATATATATATATATATATATATATATATATAAAAGCTGAAAGCTTGAATTAACTGGACATGAATATACGACAGGGATTTAGGGTTTAGTACAGATTCTAGGAATAAGCAAATATATCGAAACAAAGAAAAAACTTACGTAAAATTCATCGCTTTCGACAAGTACGCGATGAACGGTTGGTTGCAGCCTTCGTCCTGTGTCTGACTTATCTGTTCCCTTGCAATCTTCATAACTGGTCTTTCCAAAAATCTGATGAACATCAATTATTCTTTTGCAGTACCGTAATGGTAGTTCTCTTATTGTGGTTCCAAAAAAAAATCGTTGTTGTGGCTCCTCCGGTGTCACAACATTTGGTGACCCTGGAGTGACCATAACAACTGGTAACCCCAGAGGACCCATAAAAATTGGTGACCACGGAGGAGCCATAATAATTGATTAACCTGGAGGAGCCATAATAATTGATTACCCCGGAGGAACCATAATAACTGGTGACCACATAGCACTCTACTTTAATTTCATGGTTTATTATTTAATTATTGATAACCACCTTTGTCTTTTTCTTCCTATTCATCTACAAATTTTCTTTCTGGTTTCATTATGTCATGGTAAAATTATTTGGTATAGTCCATTCATACAATCCTTATATTATATTATATGTGTATTACAGTATCATCGGTAAATATGCAGCTATTTTAGCACGGTTTAATTACCTAATTCCAAATTTTCTTTTTTTTATAATTCTTGAAGCCATAATTTTGATACCTGTCTGGATGTTTGTGAAAAAAAACTCTATCGTCTTTTAAAGTCAGCAAATAAAAACCAATAAAGAACCTTCCTAAGAACTTGAAATAAGAAGGGAGAGAAGTAGTGGAAATAGCCAGCTATGGTAATGATCTGGCGCGTCTACAAGCGAACAATAACGGATAGTTTTGGAATTACACAGATAAAGCCATGAAATAGGATTTGAAAATAAATTTGAGGAAATCCAAGGTGATGTTCATTGCTTTTATATTAAACCATGAAAATAAAGTATAAGATAAAGCTGCAGAAGATTATTACAACCATATTTCAAACAAAAAGTAATACTTCTACAAGGTGATGGAAAAAAAGTCAAAGATATCTTAAGAAAAGTAATTTTACACGATCGTTCAAGAGAAAGGTTTATGTAATATTCTACGAACTTGAATTTATGTATTAGAAACCTTCAGTCTTATGAAAATCCTGAAATAGAAACATCAGTGTTCAAAGGGATAAGATGAAAACATCATGATATAGAGAATGGATCAATATTGAAGATATCTTGATTGAAATGAAAAAAAAAAAAACTGGAATAAGAAGATAACAAAATACTTGGCTAGGGATGAACAGCAGAAAAGTGGATGTAGACACATAAATTTTTGCTGGAATGGCTTGGGATACACAGGCAACCAAAAGAAATTATTGTAGAAGGGTGGGAGAAGGTTTACTGCATGTTAAAGATTATTTGAAAGAAACAGATTAGAAAATAAAAACGAACCACTAACTTGGTGTATTTGTCAGGAAAAATAGAAAGATCAGAAACCCAAGTGAGGCCCATTGATGACAATGTTGCTAGTTGAATCTTGCCTCTTGCGGGCGTTATGTTCGGTAAATAAATAAAAAGTCCACTGTTGAAAGAAAAAAAAAAAAACATTAGTCAAAACATTGTCAAGTTACAAACAGTTTAAGATAATAGTTCATGAAACAAATGTTTTGCCCGCGATACCTTGTCACTGTACTGGAATCATCAAAGGTGAGAATCATAGCATCCATTCTAGAAAACACCTTGTGAAAATAATCTATGCTCTCAAGGCGACGAATCGGAAGCTGAGTAATCGCAAGGAGTTTCGTGGACGATACCAATAGCTGGTTCTTCATCGATAATTCAGCAAAGGTACCGAGGACGATGGGGTTGTCAGTTACCAGTATCACCATTGCACACCACGACACCATTCTCATCTGCAAGGGAAGTGATGTCTACGTTTTAAGCACCTACGCAGGTGCCAGATGAGTATATACTCGTGTGTGTGTGTGTGTGTGTGTGTGTGTGTGTGTGTGTCTGTGTGTGTGTGCCATTGCTTTGAATTACCTGCCGCGCCTGGACCGTAACCACGGACATCCAATCTTGCTGTGTCTTGTTGCTTTCTTGTCCTTTCACTGCCGTAAACAGCCCGAAGCCACGTGGAGGGTTTACAGCCATCAGTGTTTCCTGCAGATGTTCGTTAGCGAGTAAACATGGACAATATACTAATCATGACTAGAGTAACTTAGAAAATAAGGGGACAGTTAACCTATACAAGGCAGCTACAGAACAATTTCTAGATGTCATCATTGTCCATAATTTACATCAGAGTCGTTATTCATGGATCGCAAATCTTCCCTGATGAGCTGAAACATATTCGAGAACTATACCTATAGTACTTACCACAGCAGAAGAAGTCAAGGAGAAACCATCGTCGATGAAAAGTAGGTGGTTGCATCGCGGATCCATTGATGTTTCCATTATTTCGACCAGCGCCGCACGTATGCCAGAATATGCATGCTTTCCTGAAAAGATAAGAATATATATATATATATATATATATATATATATATATATATATATATATATATATATATATATATATATATATATATATATATATATATATATATATATATATATATATATATATATATATATATATATATATATATATATATATATATATATATATATATATATATATATATATATATATATATATATATATATATATATATATATATATATATATATATATATATATATATATATATATATATATATATATACACTAGCCAGGACACTAGCCAATGACAACAAAATTAAATGAAAAAAAATGCCCACTGACAAGGCGGTCCCCGAATAGGGTCCGAAGTGGTAGCCAAAAATTGCAGGATAAGTGTCTTGAAACCTCCCTCTTGAAGGAGTTCAAGTTATAGGAAAATGAATTTACAGAAGCAGGTAGGGAGTTACAGAGTTTACCAGAGAAACTGATGAATGACTGAGAATACTGGTTAACTCTTGCATAATAGAAGTGGATAGAATAGGGATGAGAGAAAGATGAAAGTCTTGTGCACCGAAGCCGCGGGACGAGGGGAGGCATGCAGTTAGCAAGATCAGAAGAGCAGTTAGCATGAAAATAGCGGTAGAAGATAGCTAGAGATGCAACGTTGCGGCGATGAGAAACAGGCTGAAGACAGTCAGTTAGAGGAGTTGATGAGAAGCTTTTGATTCCACCCTGTTCAAAAGAGCGGTATAAGTGGAACCCTACCAGACATGTGAAGCATACTCCATACATGGACGAATAAAGCCCTTATACAGAGTTACCTTCTGGAGGGGGTGAAAAAAAACTGGGGGAGACGTCTCAGAACACCGAACTTATTTAAAGTTGTTTTAGCTAGAGATGAGATGTGAAGTTTCCAGTTTAGATTATAAGAAAAGGACAGATCGAGGATCTTCAGTGTAGAAGAGGGGGGGCAGTTGAGTATCATTGAAGAAGAAGGGATAGTTGTCTGGAGGGTTGTGTCGAGTTGATAGATGGAAGAATTGAGTTTTTGGGACATTGAACAATACCAACTTTGCTCTACCTCAATCAGAAATTTTAGAGAGATCAGATGTCAAACGTTCTTTAGCTTCCCTGCGTGAACTGTTTACTTCCTGGAGTGTAGAACGTCTATGAAGAGACGTGGAAAAATGCAGGGTGGTATCATCAACGTAGGAGTGGATAGGACAAGAAATCTGGTTAAAAAGATCATTGATGAATAATTGGAAGAGAGTGGGTGACAGGACAGAATCATGAGGAATACCACTGTTAATATATTTAGAAGAACAGTGACCGTCTATCACACCAGCAATAGAACGGTCAAGAAGGAAACTTGAGATGAAGTTACAGAGAGAAAGATAAAAGCCGTAGGAGGGTAGTCTGGAAATCAAAGCTTTGTGCCAGACTCTTTCAAAAGCTTTTGATATGTCTAAGGCAACAGCAAATGTTTCACCAAAATCTCTAAAAGACGATGACCAAGACTCAGTAAGGAAAGCCAGAAGATCATCAGTAAAGCGGCCTTGTCGGAACCCATACTGGCGATCAGATAGGAGATTGTGTAGTGAGTGGTAGATGTTAAAGAATCTTCCTGTTGAGGTTAGATTAAAAAACTTTAGATAATCAGGAAATTAAAGCAATAGGACGGTAGTTTGAAGGATTACAACGTTCACCCTTTTTAGGAACAGGCTTAATGTAGGCAAACTTCCAGCAAGAAGGAAAAGTAGGTGTGGACAGAATTGAAAGAGTTTGACTAGGTAAGGTGCAAGCACGGTGGCACAATTTCAGAGAACAATCGCGAAGAATTTTAATAGGTAGCATGAAGTGGTCAGAGGATGGAGGAGAGGGAGGAACAAACCCTGAATCGTCGAAGATAGAGTTTTTAGCAAAGGTCTGAGCGAAGAGTTCAGCTTTACAGATAGATGTGATAACAGTGGTGCCACCTGGTTAAAATAAAGGAGGGAAAGGAAAAGAAGCAAATTTATTGGAAATGTTTTTTGGCTAGATGCCAGAAGTAACGAGGGGAGCTAGATCTTGAAAGATTTTGACATTTTCTATTCATGAAGGAGTTTTTGGCTACTTGGAGAACAGAATTGCATGATTCTGGGCAGAAATAAAGGGCCCATAAGATTCTGGTGATGGAAAGCTCAAGTACCTTTTGTGGGCCACCTCTCTATCATGTATAACACCATACCATACCATACCATACTATCATCTCTGTTATGCGCTCGGCACACAGAGACGGGTTTCTGTCACGGAAGCAGTAGTCATTCCAAGGAAAATTAGCAAAATACCTCCTCAAGTACCCCCAACTAGCAGATGCAAAACGCCAGAGGCACCTCCGCTTAGGGGGATCCTGAGGAGGGATTGAAGCGGTAGGACAAGATACAGATATGAGATTGTGATTGCAGGAGCCCAACGGGGACGAGAGGGCAACAGCATATGCAAGATTAGAGGTTAGGAAAAGGTCAAGATTGTTGGGCGTATCTCCAAGATGGTCAGGAATACGGGTAGCGTGTTGCATCAATTGCTCTAGGCCGTGGAGGATAGCAAAATAAAAGGCTAGTTCACCAGAATGGTCAGTGAAGGGAGAGGAAAACCAAAGCTGGTGGTGAACATTGAAGCTTTCGCTTTCCTCTTCCTCCACTGACCATCCAGGGAAGGGAGAGGAATAGGATATGACTGCACAGTATCCACTTCAGCATGCTGTCGAGAAGTTAACCATCTCTCTTTCAGTACTGTTTTTTTTTTTTTAGTATAGTATGATATATATATATATATATATATATATATATATATATATATATATATATATATATATATATATATATATATATATATATATATATATATATATATATATATATATATATATATATATATATATATATTATCTAGTACATAAAAATGGTGACCGCAGTGGAAGGAGTCGACGCTACAAGTCATCCTGCCTCACGTGTCCTGCGTTCTCGTCGCCAGCTACTCTAGCTACCTTCATCGCCTCCGGGTAACCTGCTAATCCGTCACCGACGCAAGCTGCTACGCTACTACATATCTACGGTGCTTTCTTCAAGCTCCTTTCCGGGCTTCTTTCAAGCTTTTTTACGCCGAGCCTGTCCCGCCAGCCTGGGCCCGTGCGATTTCAAGCTGTCACCGACGTCGTCCTGTTTCAAGTCTGGACTTTTTAAGCCGTCAACGACGCAACTTTTGCAGCTTTGCTGCTGATCCCGTCGTTCTAGGACATAAGAACATAAGAAGAACATAAGAAATAAGGGAAGCTGCAAGAAGCGACCAGGCTTACACTTGGCAGTCCCTGTATGAAATATACCTACCTATTTCCATCTATTATCCACATCCATAAACCTCTCTAATCTTCTCTTAAAGCTCTCTAGTGTCCTAGCACTAACAACATGATTACTGAGTCCGTTCCACTCATCTACCACTCTATTTGAGAACCAATTTTTTCCTATCTCCTTCCTAAACCTAAATTTTTCAAGCTTGAACCCGTTATTTCTTGTTCTACCCTGGTTCCTGATCCTAAGAATTTTGCTTACATCTCCCTTGTTATAACCCCTATACCACTTAAAGACTTCTATCAGGTCCCCTCTTAACCTGCGTCTTTCTAAAGAATGTAAATTTAACAACTTCAATCTTGCCTCGTAAGGAATACTCCTCATCCCCTGTATCCTTTTAGTCATTCTCCTCTGTACTGATTCTAATAGACCTATATCTTTCCTGTAATGCGGGGACCAGAACTGCACAGCGTAGTCTAGATGAGGTCTGACCAGTGCCAAGTATAACTTTAATATTACTTCCGGCCTTCTACTTTTAACACTCCTAAAAATGTATCCTAGTACCCTATTTGCCCTGTTTCTGGTTTCTATGCATTGTTTCCCTAGACGGATTTCAGAGCTAACTATAACTCCTAAACCTTTCTCGTACCCTGTACCTACCAGAGTTTGGTTGTTTAATGTGTACCTATTGTGTGGGTTTCCTCTACTTACGCTAAAGTACTTTGCATTTATTGATATTAAATTGCATTTGCCATCTATCCGTCCATTCATTCATTCCATCTAAATCTGCCTGCAAGGCGATGGCATCCGATTCTGAGCTAATTAATCTACCTATCTTTGTGTCATCCGCAAATTTACTATCACTACTAATTCCACTATCCAAGTCTTTGATATATATATTAGAAATAACAATGGCCCTAATACTGATCCCTGTGGCACCCCACTAATTACATGACCCCACTCAGATTTCGAGCCGTTTATTACAACTCTTTGTCACTAAGCCATGACCCTATCCAGCCTAACACCTTCCCATCTATCCCGTGTGCCCTAACCTTTCTCAGGAGCCTTTGATGGGGTACCTCGCTTTGGATCTCATGCCGTCAGTCTTCACATCTGCAAGTTTTGATGTTTCCTGTCCGTGTGGTGTTTCTTGCTCTTGGCTTCCAGTCCATAATCTGCCACGATCCACCACACTTGAAGATTTTATCGCTATAATGTGCGTTATTTGTGCAGTGTTATGATTTTTGTAGTGCATATTTATTTTGCAATTTATTTGGCATAGAAACGCTTTGTTCTCTTGTTTTATAGCCTCTAGAATTGTCCTAGTTTTTTTTCTTGTCCTGCGAATCGCTATGTTGAAGTCACAGCTAGTGTGAGTTTTGTGTTTGGCCACTGTGCTCTCTTTTCTGACGTCTTTGCTATGTGAGTTTTGTGATTCGCCAATGTGTACTCGCTTTTCTGACTTCTTTGTTCTGTGAGCCTTGCGGTTAACTATAGTGCATACATAACGTGTCTTACACAGATAAGCGCGTCGTTATTAAGTGAAGTATGTGCTTCAATGTGCTTGCATCGCCCCATATGTTTTGTAGACATCAGGGCATGCCTAAAAGGGTGGCCGAGCATTGTACTGGTGTGGGAACACACGCCCACACCCTTGTCGCCCACATTTCATGGCGCGCCTTTCCCCTGGGACATGACGCAAGCCTCCGGCCGCCTGCCTATCACCACGTGGGGGTGAGGTCAACCCTCACACCCTTTATCTTCAGGACGCCAGCCCTGGCCGTGACCTGACCCGACCAGCAACCACCCCTACATTAGCCAATATCCGACTGTCCTCGGTGGCGGACACGCCCAGTCGCGTCCACCCAGGCCTCGGAGGTGGACGTGTCACCCGCAGGCACTTCACCTCACTTCATTATTATCATTTGTACAGTTTTATTTTATTAATATAACGCAGCAGCATTACCACCGTGATTTCTTTGGTTACTTATAATCAGCACTAACTCATCACTAACCAGACATTCCTAGTACAATAGAATTTAACTGCAAATACTATGCATGCTTATTAAGATGGCACATCCATAGATAGGTAAGCACACTCAAAAATATTGTTACATATTCAGCATGATACAAACTGTCCCATGGACGGATCCAGTGATAACAGGCTACTCATGTTGCCATCCCTGCGTGTGGTTCATGCAGCTGCACCTGCATTAATCAAATGAGCGGCACTCGTATATGAAGCAATAGGATTTGAGTTGTTACAGTGACGCTTCATGAAACAGTAAGAGCCTTAGTCGAACACGCTCACCAACCATAATGAGACCATCGGTTTGTTCAGTGTGAAAATCGAGAAACCACATTGCAATGATTCTTTTTTCAAGTGTGTGTACCTATGCGTACACTACCGTAGCGCGAGCACACACACACACACACACACAAACATAGGTTTCTCACCAGTTTCATGTGGTACTAAAGTCCCAACTTCGTTCACGGACGTGCCCAGCAAGAAAAGGAGAAAGGTGGCTGGCAGTATCTCCATTGATTATATCCTGAAAAATTGAGTAATGTTAGCACGGTATATCGTTTCATTCAATAACTCCTTATTTTCCTGTAAGATTTTTATCAGTTTACAAATTTGGAAAGAGGGACAATCTCGATCATGCCTGTGAAACTCGGATATGTGGATGACTATACTTATACTTGTATTTATAAATTCTAGTGTATAGAACATCTCCCCACTATTTCCAATTCTTCCATTCTATTGCTCAATGTTGCCCATGTATCTATGATTACTGACAGCAGACCTGTCTCTGTTTTCTCCTACTTTCTTTATTCTCACTTACAAAAGTATCACTGTGTCTCTGTTTTCTCCTACTTCATTCTCATTTACAAGACAAAGCTCACTGTTGCATCTATGTAGGCATCAACATATCGACGTATCGTCGCTATTGAATCTTCTGAACTTTATATCATATGACTAAGACTTCATTGTCATTTTTATATTAATCAAATTTAGCTGTCCAATGTATCTGTTGTAACCTACGCTTTCGAAGAAGAAAGGAAAGACAAAAATGGAAAAAAAAAGGTTTTAAAAAACAAGAAAGACAAACTAATAATGAAGGAGAAAAAGTAGAAATCGAAGTTGTTCCAAAACACTTGTGTAGAAAAACACTTTCTGAAGATAGAAGAGAGGCTGTCGCCAAGGTAAGCAGGATTAAACAAGACGAGGAGGAAAGTTGGACGCTGCGAACTCTAGACGCTCATAACAGGAAAACAGTCATAAACCATCAAAGCGAAGGCAGCTCATGAAATTTAACAACACTGTTATTTTATTTTATTTTATTTTATTTATTTATTTATTTTTTTTTAATGGAAGAATGACTCTGTCCTAGGGCAACAGAAAAGAAGTACAAAAAAACTAGCAAGGTGCAAGCACGGAGGGATAGTTTCGGAGAACAATAGGAGGGACTCCATCAGGTCCATAATACTTCCGATGGTTAAAGCCAGCGGGAGCATGAAAAACATCATTACAAAGAATTTTGATTGGAGACATGAAATAGTCGGAGGTTGGAGGAGAGTGCGAATACGCCCTGAATCAGCCAAGGTAGGGGGGCGAGAGAGACAAGGGATTTGCTGCCCGGTTCCCAGGAGTTGTGACATCGGGAAGGCAGGTGTTCTACGGCGGTAAAGTGTCAAGCGGGCACTTCCTAGTGGCCGTACTATGTTGGCTAGTAGTGATGCTCTTCCACTGCATCGTGTGTGCTCTTGACTCTCCTGCTGAGAAATAAAGCTTATCCGTCTATCATAAACAGCGCGTTGTCTCGTAGGTCTTGCTCACCATGATCATCCACTCTCACTTCAGACACTCACCGCGACCTGCAGGGGCATGATGGTGAATAGTGGGATGTCCACGTGGGCGTCCAGTCTGAGTGGGCGATATGGGTCTGTTTCCTGTATTGACTAGGCAGAGAAAGAGGCCGGGTCGTCTGAGGAAGCCGTGACGCTTCCCTCCCCGCTCTTCTTGTAGCCATTACGATATTCTGCTAGATATAACGCTCGCCGAACGTTCCGAGATAGCACCCCCACTACGAAGATAAATCGGTGTTGGATATCAGAAGGCTCGCCGAGTGGACGTAAGTTATCGGCGAGCGGTTTGCAAAAACTCGGCTGCCTGGCAAAATTTGCAGTCACACCAGCAGAACCAATTGATTCACGATTATAGTTGTTCTCTTAGACTGATTCCTGGTACCTATAGATGTGGCTGCAACATTTTTCTAGACACCGACCTCTCAGGAACATGGATCGTTCCACTTCCTGATTAAAGCCAGTGATCGACCTGAAGTCTGAGATAGAAGTGACTGGGGCTTAAGTTGCAACAATACTACAGCTGATCTCTTAATATTTTGTCCTTAGCAACAAACTTGAATCATACTAAACGACTAACTGTTTTTTGCTAATATGATCTATTTTCTTGAATTTATTGGTACATTTTAGACACTCACCGACATAATATTGCATCTTTTACTATCTTCTACTGTTATTTATATGGTTACAGCTCTTCTGAACCTGCAAACTGCTTGCTTACCTTACGACCTTCCGAGGCATTTATGCACAAGAATTGTACTTACTTTCAGCCTTGTTATATCTACCTACCTACCTTACTAATGCAAGCGTCAGCCAGTATCTTCATTCTTCCATCCCTTTCACTGATGAACTATGGAACTCTCTTCCTGCTTCAGTGTTTTCCCATGCCTACGACTAGAACACTTTCAAAAGAGGAATATCAAGATAACTCAGAAACTTTCTCGGATATTTTACATATTTCTTTACATTTATAGTACTTTTGTTTATCTGTAAATTCAAATGACTTCCACTATCTTGAGTTAGTTTGTTTATTGTCAAATGGGTTTAATGAGTTAACCGCGGCAGTAATTTATTTAGGTATCTGTAGTGATGCTAAATGGCCAAGTGTTCTTAAGCAGTGCGGTATTAAATCAATTATTTTATCAATTTATATTAATAATTTGATTACTTTAAACTTTCCGATGTTAATGAAGTTTGATACATCATTGATCTGTGTGCTTGAACTTCCTTGGTATTGATGTGTTGTTAGTGTTATGATGGTTATAATGAGAGTAATTTTTCATTCATTATTTATTTTACTTGTTCCGTTGATTGACGATTCATCACAACATTTTAAGCGGACTTTAACATTTTTGTTCGGAGTTGATGATCGTTTGGTGCGCCACATTTACTCTATGCATAGTGAATTGGAACAGTTTTTGGTTAACTTTCTTTTTCTTAACCACTAATTACGTTTACAAAAAAATATAATAACACTATTCACGCCCTCAAGGCATTACTGTTTAATATCTTGACTTAAAATACAACATTGGAAAGAGCTGGCTAAACGTGAACCCTAGTAACAGTGTGTGTGTGTGTGTGTGTGTGTGTGCCATCCTTACTGGTTAAGTGTTGGCATGACTAGTAGGTTCAGTAATGGAAATGTTGGTCTGTCAGTGGTAGAGCAGTAGCTTGTGAATGGCACTCACTCGGATAAACAGTGATGGACATCGTTCTGAAATTAGCATTTTTTTCGTTCTAAATCCAGTGGCATGTGTTTGGAAAAATTATGTTTTGTGTAATATAACATAGGTGTTAAAAATTATCTGCTTGTACCCAGATATATTTCTTCAAATCCATTGTAGGGCTTCCTGTTGGGAAACGTTACTGAATCTTGGTGCTCAGGATTATGAGTAGTAGATAAGTTTTCATAATATTTGTCTTTTGTTGTAAAGATATCCTGATAGTCACATTCGAAGTGCCTATATAATCTAGCTCTTGTATTAATATGCCCCTCCCGTTGCCATCGTCGTATCCACCTATAGACTGTGGTGACGCTGGAGCCGGTGT
>NC_087165.1:11848511-11913511 GCF_035594125.1 Scylla paramamosain | reverse complement strand
AAAAACTTACGTAAAATTCATCGCTTCCGCCATGTACGCGATCAACGGTTGGTTGCAGCCTTCGTTCTGTTTCTCACCTATCTGTTCCCTTGCAATCTTCATAACTGGTCTTTCCAAAAATCTGATGAACATCAATGATTCTTTTGTAGTGTCGTAATGGTGTCTTGTTGTGATTCAAAAAAATAAAATAAATAATCATAGTTGTGGCTCCTCCGGGGTCACAACAGTTGGTGACCCTGGAGTGACCATAACAATTGGTGACCCCGGAGGAGCCATGATAATTGGTGACCACACAACACTCTACTTTAATGGTTTCATGTGTAATTATTGATAACCACCTTTGTTTTCTTTCTATTCATCAACAAATCTTCTTTGTGGTTTTATTCTCTTATGGCAAAATTATTTGGTATAGTTCATTTATACAATCCTTATGTGTATTACAGTATCATCAGTAAATATGCAGCTATTTTAGCACGATTTAATTATCTTGATTCCTAATATTCTTTTTTTTTTCGAATTCTTCAAGCACTAATTTTATTACCAGTCTGGATGTTTGTGAAAAATTCTATCGTCTTATAATATCAGCAAATAAACACCAACAAAGAACCTTTCTAAGAACTTGAAATAAAAAGGGAGAGAAGTAGTGGTAATAGCCAGCTATGGTAATGCAGTAACAAATCTACAAACGAACAATAACAGATAATTTTGGAATTACACAGGTAAAGCCATAAAGTAGGATTTGAAAATAACTGAGAAAATCCGAGGTAATGTTCATTGCTTTTATATTAAACCATGAAAATACAGTAGAAGATAAAGCTGTAGAAGACTGTTATAACTATATTTCAAACAAAAAGTAATACTAGTACAAGATGATGAAAAGGAAGTCAAAGATATCTTATGAAAGGTAATCTCGCACGATCGGTAAAAAGAAAAGAGTATGTAATATTCAACGCACCTGAATTTATGTATTAGAAACCTTGAATTTTATGAAAATCCTGAAAAAGAAACAAGTTAGGAGAAGCTCCATTTCATGTTAAAGAAAATTTGAGAGAAAACAGATTAGAGAATAAAAACGAACCACTAACTTGGTGTATTTGTCAGGAAAAATAGGAAGATCAGAAACCCAAGTGAGGCCCATTAATGACAATGTTGCTAGTTGAATCTTGCCTCTTGCGGGCGTTATGTTCGGTAAATAAATAAAAAGTCCACTGTTGAAAGGAAATAGAAAAAAAAAACATTAGTCTTGTAAAACCGACAAATGTCAAGTTACAAATAGTTTAAGATAATATTTCATGAAACAAATGTTTTGCATGCGATACCTTGTCACTGTACCGGAATCATCAAAGATGAGAATCATAGCATCCATTCTAGAAAACACCTTATGAAAATAATCTATGCTCTCAAGGCGACGAATCGGAAGCTGAGTAATCGCAAGGAGTTTCGTGGACGATACCAATAGCTGGTTCTTCATCGATAATTCAGCAAAGGTACCGAGGACGATGGGGTTGTCGGTTACCAGTATTACCATTGCACACCACGACACCATTCTCATCTGCAAGGGAAGTGATGCCTACGCTTAAAGCACCTACGCACGTGCCAGGTGAGAATATACTCGTGTGTGTGCGTGTGTGTGTGCCCTTGCTTTGAATTACCTGCCGCGCCTGGACCGTAACCACGGTCATCCAGTCTTGCTGTGTCTTATTGCTTTCTTGTCCTTTCACCGCCGTAAAAAGCCCGAAGCCACGTGGAGGGTTTACAGCCATCAGTATTTCCTGCAGATGTTCGTTAGCGAGTAAACATGGGCGATATACTAATGCTGTACATGATTACAAGGTGACCTGAAAAAATAAGGAGACAGTTAACTTATACGAGGCAGCTACAGAACACTTTCTAGCTGCCATCATTGTCCAGAATTTTATCCAACTTCGTCTTGTGACTATCTACGATGTGCAATTAATACGTTCTCGCCGCCTAGTTTGTTCCACTTGGCCACATTCTTATTTAATTTGTTCCATTCGTTTACTATCCTCTTTGTGAACCAATTTCTCTCTAGTCTTCTTAAATTTCATTTAATCTAGCAAGTGACCAATCCTACGCGCACTCATCCACTAGTTAAATGAACCTGATGCTGCATCTCCATTTAACAACATTTAGATATATCTATCACATCATCATGCACTACTCATTTGCCCGTGTGCGTAAGCCAGACTAAAACATCTCGGCTACATACACAGACAGACAGAGACAGACAGACAGACAGACAGACAGACAGATGGAGAACGACAGACAGACAGACTACCAGAGAAGGTGGGCCGTTGTTACACTACTCGTTTCAGAAACTTATCTTAAATAACCTTTACATGGCTCATGATCGCGGAGTACATTCAAGTAGTCTACATCTAACTCCCATAATACACTTTTATGCTGCTGCATTAATTTATGTAATAATGATATTGCAACATTTGTAGAAAGTCTTGGAGTCTGTAGACATTGATTACCTACTTGTAATTCCTACCGAATTATCAACATAACTATCTAAAATGTTTCCGACGTAAATGAACACTTTGATACCCATCCTATTGTCCTATAACATATTTTATACCTGTCAATTTCAGCTTCTGTAATCTTATATTTTCTCGTATGCAACCAAATCTCCACAATATATATTACATCAGATTCGTAATTCATGGATAGTAAATTTTCCCTGGTGAGCTGAAGTACATTCGAGAACTATGGCTATAATACTTACCACAGCAGTAGAAGTCAGAGAGAAACCATCGTCGATGAAAAGTAGGTGGTTGCATCGCGGATCTGTTGATGTTTCCATTATTTCGACCAGCGCCGCACGTATGCCAGAATATGCATGCTTTCCTGGAAAAATTATATATATATACGAGTATATATATATATATATATATATATATATATATATATATATATATATATATATATATATATATATATATATATATATATATATATATATATATATACACAAACATTTCAGTCTTTTACTTCGTGTATTTTTCTACCCTGGATACAACAGAACAACTACTCAACTAATATATGACAGTGCAGGCTCCACTTCAACATGCTGTCCACAAACTTATTACCTCTTTTTCAATAGTATTTTTTTTTATATAGAATTTAACTGCAAATACTATGCTTACTTAAGGTGACACATCCATAGATAGGTAAGCACACTCAATACTGTTACACATTGAGCACGATACAAACTTTCCCATGGACGAATCCATTGATAACATACTACTCATGTTGCCATCCCCGCATGTGGTTAGTGCAGCTGTACCTGCATGAATCAAGTGAGCGGCACTCGTATATGAAGCAATAGGATTTGAGCTGTCACAGTAACGCTTCATGAAACAGTGGGAGCTTTAAGCGTGTTCACACTATCGAGCAATGCCCGACGGGCAAACACTGTTACCATATCCCGTTGTCATACACAAGCTGATCCAGCACAAGGCTATTTTTTTTTCTTGTCTGCTGTGCTAGGCATGGTTAGACCGCTCTCACACTTCGCTGTCCTTTTAATGCCTACTGAATGACTTGAACTGGCCAACAGATCCACCTCTCGAGCGGCTTCGAGTAGTATACGAGACTATACAGGCAAACGTTGCCCGGTGGGGACAGAGCCTGACGGGCTTTGTCCACAATTGAAGGGTTTGCACTGATCTGGTAGCTCTTTCTGTTACCATATCATTTTTACGCTTCTGACGTCACTAACTACGCATAGTAGTATGGTAACAGTGTTTGCCCGTCGGGCACTGCTCGATAGTGTGGACACGGCCTTAGTCGAACACGCCCACCAACCTTGTCGAGACCATTGAGTTTTCAGAGTGAAAATCGACAAACCACGTTACAATGATTCCTTTTTTCAAGTGTGTGTACCTATGCGTACATTATCGTAGCGCGCGCGCACACACACACACACACACACACACAGGTTTCTCACCATGTGGTACTAAAGTCCCAACTTCGTTCACGGACGTGCCCAGCAAGAAAAGGAGAAAGGTGGCTGGCAGTATCTCCATTGATTATATCCTGAAAAATTAAGTAATGTTAGCACGGCATATCGCTTCATTCATTAAATCCTTATTTTCCTGTATGATTTTTATCAGTTTACAAATATGGAAAGGAGGACAGTCTCGATCAAGTCTGTGAAATTAAAATATGTGGACGACGAAACCTGTACATACATATATAAATTTCAGTATATAGAACATCATCCCACTACTTCCAATTCTCATATTCTAATACTAACTGCACTCCATGTATCTGTGGCTACTGACAACAGACCCGTCTCTGTTTCGTCCTGCTTTCTTTATTCTCATTTACAAAACATTGCTCGCTGTGTCTCTGTTTCATCCTACTTCATTCTCATTTATAAACAAAGCTCGCTGTTTCATCTATGTACGCATCAACATATCGACGTATCGTCGCGATTGAATCTTCTGAATTTTATATCATATGGCTAAGATTTCATTGTCTTTTTTTATATTAATTAGATTTAGCTATTTTGTGTATATGTTGTAACCTACGCTTCCGAAGAAGAAACGAAAGACAAGAATAAAAAAAAAATAAAAAAAATTGCAAAACAAGAAAGACAAACTAATGATGAAAGAGGAAAGGTAGAAAAGCAGTTGTTTAAAAGCACAGTTTCTGAAGATAGAGGAGAAGTTGTCGCCAAAATAAAGAGGATTAAACAGGTCGAGGGAAAAAGTTGGGCGCTGCAAACTCTAGATACTCAAACAGGAAGACAGTCATAAACCATCAAAGCGAATGCAGGCCACAGAATTTTACAGCACTTTTATTATTATCATTATTATTATTTTTCCTTTTTTTATGGAAGAATGACTCTGTCCTAGGACAACAAAAAGGAAGTACAAAAAACCTAGCAAGGTGCAAGCACGGAGGGATAGTTTCGGAGAACAATAGGAGGAACTCCATCAGGTCCTTAATACTTCCGATGGTTAAAGCCGGCGAGGGCATGAAAAAACATTACAGAGAATTTTAATAAGAGGCATGAAATAGTTCGAGGGTGGAGGAGGGTGGGGAATACGCCTTGAATCATCCAAGGCAGAGTGGCGAGAGAGACCAGGGATTTGCTGCCCGACCGCCAGGAGTCGTCATAGCGGGAAGGCAGGTGTTCTCCGGCGGTAAAGTGTCAAGCGGGCACTTCCTCTTGACCATACTATGCTAACTAGTGATGATGGAGTAAATAGCTGTGGCCCTCCAGTCACCGTGATGTTCTTCCACGCCATCGTGTGTGCTCTTGACTTTTCTGCCGAGAGATAAAGATTATCAATCTATCATAAACAGAGCGTTGTCTCATAGGTCTTGCTCACCATGATCATCCACTCCCACTTCAGACACTCACTGCGACCTGCAGGGACGTGTTGGTGAAAAGTGGAATGTCCACGAGGGCGTCTAGTCTGAGTGGACGATATGGGTCTGTTTCCTGTATTGACTAGGCAGAGAAAGAGGCCCGGTCGTCTGAGGAAGCCGTGTCACTTCCCTCCCCGCTCTCCTTGTGGCCATTACGATATTCTGTTAGATATAACGCTCGCCGAGCGTTCCAAGATAGTACCCACCCCACCAAGGCACAGATAAATCGGTAATCACTCATTACCAATCGTTGCTGGACACCAGACTGCTCGCCGAGTGGACGTAAGTTATCTGCGAACGGTTTGCAAAAACTCGGCTATCTGGTAAAAATTTCCAGTCACACCAGCAGAAACAACTGATTCACGACTACAATTGTTCTCTCTGACTGATTCCTGTTAGTTTTAAATGTAGCTGCAACATTTCTAGACGTCGACTACTCGGAAACATTAATTATCACGCTTCCTGATTAAAACCAGTGATCGACCGGGAGTCTGAGATAGAAGTGACTGGGACTTAAGTTGCAACAATACTTCAGCTGATCTCTTAATATTTTGTCCTTAGCAACAAACTTGAATCAAACTAAACGACTGTTTTTTTTGCTAATATGATCTATTTTCTTGAATTTATTGGTACATCTTAGACACTCACCGACAAAATATTGCATCTTTTACTATCTTCTACTGTTATTTATATGGTTACAGCTCTTCCGAACCCGCAAACTGCTTGCTTACCTTACGACCTTCCGAGGCATTTACGCACAAGAATTGTACTTACTTTCAGCCTTGTTATATCTACCTACCTACCTTACTAATGCAAGCGTCAGCCAGTATCTTCATTCTTCCATTCCTTTCACTGGTGAACTATGGAACTCTCTTCTTGCTTCAGTGTTTTCCCATGCCTACGACTAGAACACTTTCAAAAGAGGAATATCAAGATAACTCAGAAACTTTCTCGGATATTTTACTTATTTCTTTACATTTATAGTACTTTTGTTTATCTGTAAATTCAAATGACTTCCAGTATCTTGAGTTACTTTGTTTATTGTCAAATGGGTTTAATGAGTTAACCGCGGCAGTAAGTTATTTAGGTATCCGTAGTGATGCTAAATGGCCAAGTGTTCTTAAGCAGTGCGATACTAAATCATTTATTTTATCAATTTATATTAATGATTTGATTACTTTAAACTTTCCGATGCTAATGAGGTTTGATACATTAATGATCTGTGTGACTGAACTTCCTTGGTATTGATGTGTTTTTAGTGTTATGATGGTTGTAAAGACAACAATTTTTCATTCATAATTTATTTTACTTGTTCCGTTGATTGACGATTTATTACAACATTTCAAGCGGACTTTAACATTTTTGTTCGGAGTTGATGATCGTTTGGTGCGCCACATTTACTCTATTTATAGTAAATTGGAACAGCTTTTTGTTAACTTTTTTTTTTTTTGTTAATAAATAATTACGTTTACAAAAAGTATCATAACACTATTCACGCCCTCAAGGCGTTACTGTTCAATGTCTTGACTTGAAATATAACACTGAAAAGAGCTGGCAATAGTTAAACGTGAACCCTAGTAACAGTGTGTGTGTGTGTGTGTGTGTGTGTGTGTGTGTGTGTGTGTGTGTGTGTGCCATCTTTACTGGTTAAGTGTTGGCATGACTAGTAGGTTCAGTAATGGAAATGTTGGTCTGTCAGTGGTAGAGCAGTAGCTTGTGAATGGCACTCACTCGGATAAACAGTGATGGACATCGTTCTGAAATTAGCATTTTTTTGTTCTAAATCCAGTGGCACGTGTTTGGGAAAATTATGTTTTGTGTAATATAACACAGGTGTTAAAAATTCTCTGCTTGTATCCAGAGATATTTCTTCAAATCCATTGTTGGGCTTCCACTTGGGAAATGTTACTGAATCTTGGTGCTCCGGATTATGAGTAGTAGATAAGTTTTCATAATATTTGTCTTTTGTTGTAAAGATATCCTGATAGTCTCATTCGAAGTGCCTATATAATCTAGCTCTTGTATTAATATGCCCCTCCCGTTGCCATCGTCGTATCCACCTATAGACTGTGGTGACGCTGGAGCCGGTGTGGCGTGCGATGGTGCGGAGAGACATGCCGTGGCTCCACAATAACACAAACTTGGCTCGCTCCAACAGGGTAGTTGGTTGCGCCCTTCGCCGCATTTTCATTCTGTTAATATAAGAACACCTGGTTGCTTAAATTTTAGCCTATCAATATGAGAAACTAAAACTATCTCTATCTAATTATGCACTTCAGAATAGGAAACCTTCTCCTTAGATAATGCGAGAGAACAAAATTTAAAACGTAATTATGATAGTTCTTGAGAACCTCTTCCTAACTACTGAGTGAGTGCAAGCTTTATTCTACGTATATATTCCTACAAACATGATGCATGATATAAGGGGCTTATTGAATACTGAAGAGGAAAAAATAAATGGTGCCCCCGCGTTGGTTTGCCTCAGCCTGTCTGGCCTACAGCAGAATTGCTTTCATTGCTTTAAATTCCTGCCTATCTAAAGTTTTTGAATCCATCCCCAACAGGAAGATTCTTAAACATCTATCACTTCACGGCCTTCTATCTGATCGCCAGTATGGGTTCCGTCAAGGCCGCTCTACTGGTGATCTTCTGGCTTTCCTTGTTGAGTCTTGGTCATCCTCTTTTAGAGATTTTGGTGAAACTTTTGCTGTTGCCTTGGACATATCAAAAGCTTTTGATAAAGTCTGGCACAAAGCTTTGATTTCCAAATTACCCTCCTACGGCTTCTATCCTTCTTTCTCTAACTTCATCTCAAGTTTCCTTTCTGACCGTTCTATTGCTGCTGTGGTAGACTGTCACTGTTCTTCTCCTAAATCTATTAACAGTGGTGTTCCTCAGGGTTCTGTCCTATCACCCGCTCTCTTCTTATTATTCATTAATGATCTTCTAAACCAAACTTCTTGTCCTATCCACTCCTACGCTGATGATACCACCCTGCACTTTTCCATGTCTTTTCATAGACGTCCAACCCTTCAGGAGGTAAACATTTCACGCAGGGAAGCCACAGAACGCTTGATTTCTGATCTTTCTAAAATTTCGGATTGCGGCAGAACAAACTTGGTATTGTTCAATCCCTCAAAAACTCAATTCTTCCATCTATCAACTCGACACAACCTTCCAGACAACTATCCCCTCTTCTTCAATGACACTCAACTGTCCCTCTCTTCTACACTGAACATCCTCGGTCTGTCCTTTACTTATAATCTGAACTGGAAACTTCACATCTCATCTCTAGCTAAAACAGCTTCTATGAAGTTAGGTGTTCTGAGACGTCTGCCAGTTTTTCTCACCCCCCCAGCTACTAACTCTGTACAAGTGCCTTATCCGTCCATGTATGGAGTATGCTTCACATGTCTGGGGGGATTCCACTCGTACTGCTCTTCTAGACAGGGTGGAATCAAAAGCTTTTCGTCTCATCAACTCCTCTCCTCTAACTGACTGTCTTCAGTCTCTCTCTCACCACCGCAATGTTGCATCTCTAGCTGTCTTCTACCGCTATTTTCATGCTAACTCCTCTTCTGATCTTGCTAACTGCATGCCTCCCCTCCTCCCGCAGCCTCGCTGCACAAGACTTTCTTCTTTCTCTCACCCCTATTCTGTCCACCTCTCTAACGCAAGAGTTAACCAGTATTCTCAATCATTCATCCCTTCCTCTGGTAAACTCTAGAACTCCCTGCCTGCTTCTGTATTTCCACCTTCCTATGACTTGAATTCCTTCAAGAGGGAGGTTTCAAGACACTTATTCATCAATTTTTGACTACCGGTTTGACCCTTTTATGGGACTGGCATTTCAGTGGTCTTTTTTTTTTTTTTATTGGATTTTTGTTGCCATTGGACAGTGTCCTTCCTACATAAAAAAAAAAAAGAATACAAGTTATACCACCATCTGCCGGATCGAGTGAGGTAGAAATCGTACTCTTAAGTCTGTCCTCATTTCACTCTATCTTGCAGCATTCACATCATCGTCGGAACTATTTATAATAAAGTTCCACCTTAACTATCAGTAGATAATATATGAAACCTGCACGATCTATTTTTTTACCTAATTTTACATGTTCATTTTTTCCTTATATTATTATAATTTTTTTTTATTTATTTATTTGGCAGTAAGACAAGCTTCGTATTTACACCAAGATATTACAGCAGTGCATTTAGCAGTACTGATCATATAAGAGGGTTAAAGGTCAGAGCTTATTTACATGACTGTTGCTCCTCTTCAAGCAAGATTAATTATCAACCATAATCATCATCTTCATCATTAATATATTTGCAATATTTTTTTATAGATATTAATAATCAAAGAGGTATGAACACATTGGCACCAGACCATTTAAGGGTTAAAGGAAGTTATTCATATCTGTTGTACACAGTCTCTATAATCGTTACAGCAGCGCTACTAGAAAAAACTCGTGGTATTTCATCACGAGATGTGTCACGATAGCGGAACGACGCCGCCACGAGGGCGCTACACATGCTTCATGACGGTTGTTCACTTGTCATGAGGAGTCACGACAGTGACACGATGTCGTCACAAGCACCGCCTCTTCACTGGGTGATTGTGGGAGATATAGTATCCATTATATAGTATCCATTTTCTTACGTTCTTTTGCGTTTTTCATGTTTCATTTTCTGTTAGGAAAGTTGTGCTTGTATTTGCGTGCTCTTTTAATTAATGTTTTGGAAAGATATCTTTTATTGTTTTATATGGTCACAGTTTACTTTAGAGCGTTCATTTTAGAGTTCAAATTAGTTAGAATTTTATTGCTTACTTTAGTGATCGTAAGTGAAGTATTCGCATTCTAAATGATACAAGTATGAACTGTATTATGTTTGTGCTTTCTGAATTTTGTATTTTGCAATTAGTTTTATTGTAAAAACTGTGATCGATAAACTACTACTACTACTACTACTACTACCATTGTTGTGTGTGTGTGTGTGTGTGTGTGTGTGTGTGTGTGTGTGTGGTGATCAGCATTAACTATATTGAGTCATTTTAACAATCTGAACACTCCTAATAGATCACATTGTATCCTCGCTTCAAGAGGCTAAATATACTTACACAGTTCGTTAAGACCTCCTACATGGAGTATATTTCTCAGCTTTGGCATCGTTTTAGTTACTCCTTATTGCACTAGCTTTGCTTTAACCATTCTCTCTCTCTCTCTCTCTCTCTCTCTCTCTCTCTCTCTCTCTCTCTCTCTCTCTCTCTCTCTCTCTCTCTCTCTCTCTCTCTCTCTCTCTCTCTCTCTCTCTCTTTCAAAACATGACATTTATGATGATTATGTTTGAATGGGAATGTTCGCAAAACTACATATATATATATATATATATATATATATATATATATATATATATATATATATATATATATATATATATATATATATATATATATATATACAACGTAATATAATTAGTGAAAACAAGGTTAATATAATGGCAATAATGATATATATATATATATATATATATATATATATATATATATATATATATATATATATATATATATATATATATATATATATATATATATATATATATATATATATATATATATATATATATATATATATATATATATATATATATATATATATCATTATTGCCATTATATTAACCTTGTTTTCACTAATTATATTACGTTGTCTCACGCTCAACATTGTTTTATTATTTTAGTAACATAAAGTGTCTATTATGATTTGTTCTTCCATTAGTAAAGGCAATGTTCACTGTATATGTAAATTTCAAAGGGGAAGATTAAAACTTATATAGGTTTATAAGAAGAAAACCAACAGATGAAGATGAAGGTTGATGCGTGCGAATATCTTACCTTTTGTTTTATTTTGTTTGGTAATAATGATGTGCCAAGTAAGCAGTACGGGATGGAAGTAGAATCGCCAGCGACGGTCAGACCACCGACTTATGCACGTCTTCCCGGTTCGATGTTCAGATGACGAATGAAGCTCCACCTTTGTACGCCTTGTTATATCCATTCGTAGGCATGTGTACACGGAACCGATGTGTACACAGTTAACTGATTTCTTATTCTGATTGGTGGATTCCATCTACTAAGAAAATGTAAAGGTTATCACTACCTCCCAGCATTTGCTTTTTGTTGCTCAGTATTTTCAGTACACATATATATTACAAGAGGTGAAGATAGACTGTGTGTGTGTGTGTGTGTGTGTGTGTGTGTGTGTGTGTGAAGTTAAACAAAGGAAGCGAATGTATGTGTGTATATAATATTCATTGTTGTTGTTTGTTTGTTTTATTATTATTATTATTATTATCAGTCATACAGGTAGAGAGAGAGAGAGAGAGAGAGAGAGAGAGAGAGAGAGAGAGAGAGAGAGAGAGAGAGAGAGAGAGAGAGAGAGAGAGAGAGATTTATAAAACTGAAAAGCCGGATAGCTACATGAATTTTTTTTTTCTTTTCTCACATGTTCTCACTGTAATTCTCCTGAAAATTTAATTGGTTTTAATAACCAATTAAATTAATAAATTAAATAATATTGGATTTAATAACTTGATAGTGAACTATCCAAGTGAATAAGAAAATGTTTTGGAAAAAAGTAAAGAGGACAAGGAAAGAAACATCTGGGAATGAAGAGAGACTGTGAAAGCAGGTGATGGACCAGGGTTTTTTTTTCATGAAGGAGGGACACCGGCCAAGGGTAAAGAAAAAATCCATTAAAAAAAAAAGACTCACTGAGATGCCTTTCCTCGAATAGGGTCCAAAGCGGTAGTCAAAAATTGAAGATAAGTGTCTTGAAACCTCCCTCTTAAAGAAATTCAGGTCATAGGAAGGTGGACATACAGAAGCAGGCAGGGAGTTCCAGAGTTCCAGAGTGAGAATGATGCAGTTTGCAAAAGATGGGCGGAATATTTTGAAGCATTGTTAATTGTAAAGGAGGAGGAGGAGGATGGAGTAGTGACTGGTGCAGTTTGCGAGGTAATAGTCAGTCCATTAAAAGAGTTAAACAGTTCTCCACTCAAGGGAAAAGAAATAAGAGATGTTCTGAGTGAAATGAGAAAAGGAAAAGCTGCAGGTTTGGATGTATGTGCTGAAGAGTACTGGGGGAGTGGTTGATAATGTTACCAACTGTGTGTTCTATTGTTGGCAAGTTACCAGAAGTCTGACAAATGCATGTGTAGTTCCCTTATATAAAAGGAAAAGGGATAGACGGGAATGCTCAAATTATAAGGACATCATGTGCTAGGAAAGGTTTGAGAAAGGGAAGAGATTGTGTAGACAAGATTTTTGCAGTAAGGCAGCTGTGTGAAAAGCTTTTGGGGGATGAGGGAAGGAAGACTTTTTGGGGTTCATGAACTTAAAAAAATGACTGAGTTGTTCTGAAAATATGCGGAGATGAAGTCAGATCGTTGAAATGAGTGAAGAGTTTCTATGTAAATAGAAGGACATGTGTGAGAGTGATGATGGTGTGAATGAGTTCTTCCCAGTCAGAGTAGCTTTGCATCAGGATTATATAATGTCAACTTGTATATGGATGGCGTAAAAAAGGAAGTAAATACGAGGGTGTTAGGCAGAGACCTGAGTTTTATCAGTGGGGAAGAAAGGGCAGGGGATTTGAATCAGCTACTATTTATTGATGATACAACTCTGGTGGCTGATTCAGAGAAGGAATTGAAAAGGCTGGTGAAGAAGTCTGGGCGTGTTTTTAGGAGGGAACTGAAAAGTACTCGTAATGTTGGTAAAAGCGAAATAATGAAATAAGTCGTGCAAGGATGGATGTAAAATTGAATGGAGAACAGCTGGGAGAAGACTATTTAGGATCAACAGTTACAGTGGACGGAAAAAGGAGAGATGTACAAAATGATAGTGAGGCCAGCCATGCTGTGTGGTATGGAAACTGTACCAATAACAAACAGACAAGAGGCGGAGATGGAAGTAGTGGAATTGAAGATGCTGCGGTGTGCTCTTGGAGTGAAGAGACGAGGCAAAATAAAGAACGAACACATCAGAGAGGCAACACACGTACGTCGGTTTAAAGACAAGGCAAGAGAGGCGAGATTGAGAAGGTTCGGGCATATCAGAAGAGCTGAGGCATATGTGGGAAGGAGAATGCTGGAAATGGATCTGCCCGGCAGGAGGAAGAGAGGAAGACCAAAGAGGAGATGGGTGCAGTGAAAGAAGACATACAAGTGGTAGGTGTGACAGAGGAAGGCGCAGAAGACCGAACATATTGGAGTAAGATGATGGGCTGTGGCAACCCCTAATGGTGGCAGGCGAAAGGAGATGAAGAAGTTGCAGTGGAGGAAAAAGTTGAGACAGCTGAAGTGCAGTGTGAAGGAAGCAGGAAAAGTACTGGGTGGACTGAAAATCGATCTTTCAACATAGAACATTGTGTATGAGTGTAAATGTGTAAAAAGAGGTAATAGTGTTGCCCACTATGCTGTAAGGTGCTGAAACATGGAATACTGGAATAGCGGAGAAGAAACGGTTAAATGTCATAGAAATGAGGTGTTTGAGGATTATGTGTGGAGTTTAACGGAGGGATAAAATAACAAATTAGGAGGTAAGAAGAATAACTGCCAATGTTTTGAGAGAGTTGGCTGGATGGGCGGGTCAGTGCGTGTTAAAATGGAGGGCAGAAAATTAGTAAAGGGCAAATTGGGCTACCAGGTGTGTGTACGTGTGTGTGTGTGTGTGCATTTACGAAATAAATTTGTGTATATCTTTTTCCGTGTTAAGATCGAGTAACAAGCATCCTTCCCGTCAGACTACCTGCCGTGGATCAGCTCCAAAATTGGCCGCCCCAGGACTTGCCCGCCCGCCTGAAGCCACCAGATGCTGTTTCTCATCTCAGAATTATTAACTGAACCTCAAAGCAGCTGCGATGGCAAAGATAGAAGGAAAATATTTAAACGTTTTAATTTAGCTAGTCACAATTAGCAATCTTAACATTACGAGAGAAAATACATAAATGATGCTTACAGTGGGAATCAGGTTATATTTCATTCACTACACAAAGTTTTGCCATTGAAGGTAAAGAAACGCACTAATTAGTTTGCATGGTTGCCGAAAGGTGATGTTAGTTATTTCAATAATACCTATCACATGTGGATGACAGAAAAACCTGTATGATTTTAACTGTTGATGCCGAATTTCTTTACCGTAGTACAACGAATAGGCAGAGTAATTCGCAATAAGAGGTCATTATACCACGACAGCCTTCCCATAAGAGCAGTGGTGGGCAGGATAAGGTGAAGTACTGAGATGTAATTTTTTTTTTCCTTTAGTTATATATCAACATCACTCCATACATCTGTTTCTGGCTTATGTTTTATGTACTGGAGAATGTTACCATGTCATGGGCATCAGAATGTGTGTGTGTGTGTGTGTGTGTGTGTGTGTGTGTGTGTGACATGAGAAAGTTGTTTCGTCTTTTTAACTGTTGTTTGGCGCTGTGGCGTAATATATTGATCAAATCAGATCAAAGCAATTAATTTATCTTTCACTCCACCAGTGTCAGCAGTACAACACTCATTTACAACAACAAAGAAAATGTGACCACGCAAGATTCAATTCCATGCAGTGTTTGTCATGTATACTGATAATAATGCATGTATGAGCTGGTTCGAAATTGTGATCCAGGTCCGAATCACCGTAGGAATACAGCCGGGTACCAGTGGTCTCTCTTTAGCCGTGAAGATGCTCGGACCTCTGCTAGGGTTGTGATGGTGGACGTGGACCACCACGACACACTGGCTGCTCGTCTGTCACCTCACATCAGGACATTCTTCAAGGTTTGCAATTCATAGTTTTAAAGCAGTGTTCATGTTCATGTCTGAACGTCTTGTAAAGGCGTATTGTATGTTTCATTTTAGTTGTACATGTAAGTAGGATCTTATATATATATATATATATATATATATATATATATATATATATATATATATATATATATATATATATATATATATATATATATATATACACATACACACACACACACCTTCACACAGTCCTTATTTCATTACACTTCCGTACCCTTAAACTTTGTCAGAGATAGGTTGCAGGTCTTATGAATCTGTGAATTCCTGGAGCTGGTGATCCATTCTGCATTTCATAAAAAGGTGATAAGAGTTTTCAAATCGGCTGGAAATTTTATTTATTTATTTTTCTTTATATATATATATATATATATATATATATATATATATATATATATATATATATATATATATATATATATATATATATATATATATATATATATATAGATTTAAGAGGTTTTGATAGGTGAGGACCGCATCTCCCAGATGAGAAGGAGTAATCCTAAAATATGGCTGCCTGCTAACACTGCCATCATGCCCTGCAAGAATACGGGAGTTAGTCTCAGTTTAAGCATTACTAACATACCAATTATCAAATACCAGAAAGTTTGAGTCTTTATCCGGATTTAAAGGTGTTATCTAAATTAGATTATATTCCAACATTTACAGTGAGAGGTCGATAAACTAAGCAGAGACTAATACACCACCAAGGTATATCTATAGACTGACGCCAATGCTAAACTGGTGACGGTTTTTAAGAGGGGAAGTCGTGAAGATCCAATAACAACTACATAGGAATAAGTATCATAAATTCGAGCACCAAGTCATATATATATATATATATATATATATATATATATATATATATATATATATATATATATATATATATATATATATATATATATATATATATATATATATGATGCGATATTGTGCGCGAGACTGAATCCGTGGTTCAAACCATCTTGTGAGTAAGCGGGAGCCCAGAGAGGTCCCGGTTGTGTACTCGTAGAACATATAATTTCCTAAAGCCTATTAACAAACCTAACAAAAAAGAAAAGGAAGCTCAACATAAACTTCATTAATTCCTCACAGGAGTATGACTTTCTACCGAGAACGGTGTTGTTCACTGTTCTGAAGCGAATGGATAATGGGGCGGTGATGCTGAGGGCTGTACTTGCCATGCATGACATTATAAACAGCAGTCTAGGAACAGCAGTGATTCCTTCATGTATAGAGGTCAGGCAAGGATCACCGACATCATGCTTGCTGTTCATCGTATACGTGAATGAGTTCATTAAAATTGTAAAGAAAAATTGTGAATCGGATGGTTCCTTATCATAGTTACACTTGTTGGTGTAAATATGATGATACCAATGTCCTCAGCGGTCAAAGCTTACGCACAAACAAGACAAGATGGCTTACTTCAATAAGTTTGTTTATTTGCTGCATAAAAATAATAACATTTAGAGCCACAATACAAAGAGGACCTGCATTGTACATCAGTTCAGCTGTAAATTCCATGGTTTTCTATGTATCTTCTCGCTCATGCACGACCAGCTTTATCTAGGTAAGCATAAATGTACTGCTTTATACCGCTGTGGCTGAGATAAAAATGGAGGTTGGTTGGCGCAGGTTTTCAATACGTACCCACAGATGTTGTAGGGACAGGGAGGAACTGTTAGTGATCCGCGACGGCGTCTGAGCACAGGCAGTAGAATTATTTATATTATTCTCAACCCATAAATCATATAACCATGCTTCCTGGATCGCCATAATTCTGTGGGACAGTAAAACAATAATAATAATGATAATAGTAATAATAATAATTATTATTATTATTATTATTATTATTATTACTACTATTATTACTATTATTATTATTATTATTATTATTATTGTTATTATTATTATTATTATTATTATTATTATTATTATTATTGTCATTATTGTTGTTGTTGTTGTTGTTGTTGTAATACTAATAATAATAATATAATTATCATTATTATTATTATTATTATTATTATTATTATTATTATTATTATTATTATTATTATTATTATTATTATTATTACTATTATTATTATTATCATTTATTATTATTATTATTATTATTATTATTATTATTATTATTATTATTATTGTTATTATTATTATCATTATTATTATTATTATTATTATTATTATTATTATAAAAATAAATGAATACATAAAATAATTTTCAGCTGCTTTTCTGAAGACTTCAAAGCTGTAGCAACAAGACTCCAAAACTGGGAATAAGAACAAAAACTGTTGAAAACACACACACACACACACACACACACACACACACACACACACACACACACACACACACACACACACACACACACACACACACACACACACACACTCTTCTGGCCTTGTTCATTTCGTACCCAAGACACTAAACTCATTGAACCAGGTATCCGGCATTGTTTGTTATGTGCACAAGACACTGACCCCAATGATCCAGGTCTCAGAATCCCAGAATTATATTCATTATGTCTCTTCCTCACTTGCCTTCAGGTTGGCCTGTCATTGACAAAGCGAACGACATGTGAGCCCTCTTAAAACCTGGACATTTTAGAAAGATCAGACGTCAGGCTTTCTGTGTGAATTGTTTAATCCCTGAAGGTTGGACGTCCACGAAAAGACTTGTAAAAGTATGAGTGGAGTGGACAATGAGTTTGGCTTAAACGATAACTGATGTAGAAAGATAGTAGGTAATAGGACAGAATCCGAAGAGACTCCGCAGTTTACACATTCAGAAGAGTAGTGATCATGTACCACAGCAGCAGTAAAATGATCAGAGAGGAAACTTGTGACAATTGCAGACAGAAGGATAGATTCCGTGGAAGGTTAGTTTGAAAATAAGTGCCAAACTCTATTATGTGTTTGTATTTTATGTCTAGGCCAACAGCAAGTTTCAACAAAGCTCCTAAGAGAGGAGGACCAAGATTCAGCGAGGAAGGCCAGACGATCACTTGTAGAATTGCCATGACGGAGCCCATAATCTCATACTGGCGATCGGATACAGTTTATAAAGTGAAAAATGTTTAACAATCTTCCTGATGAGGATACAGTTTTAGAAAAACTGGAGATTAAAGCAATAAGACGATAGTTTGAAAGGCTAGAGCATGATGAATGTAGAAAAACTTCCAGCAAGAAGGAAAGGTATATGTTGACAGAACTGCAAGAGTTTGACCAGGAAAGGTGTAGTCGCGGAAACAGTTTCGGAGAACAATGGGGTGGACCCCATCAGTTTTCCAAGAGTTAAGGCCAGCGAGGGCATGGAAGACATCATTAGGAGGTATGATAAAATCAGAGGGTAGTGGAGATGGAGGACCAACCCCGGATTTTTTAAGCAAATGTCTGAGAAAAGACTTCAGCTTTATAGATAAATGGAATAGCTGCGATGCCATCAGGATGAAATAGGGGAGAGATGAAAAATAATTGTAGTTATAAATGTTTTAAGATGGGTGCCAGAAATCACGAAGAAAGTTAGATTTACAAAAGTTCTGACATTTTCTGTTAATGAAGATGTGTTTGGTTTAGCATAATTTCGGACATAAATGTAAAGCGCATGAGTTTCGGAAGATAGAAGGACCAGGAACCGTATATGGGCCGCCTCTCTATCATGATGGCACGAGATTATGCGTAGTTAAACCGAAGCTTAGAAAGTTTAGAGCGAGAAAAAAAGTGAAGACTGTACCATTCTATTCCAGACAAGATCGCCTCCGTTATGCGCTCAGTGTACAGGGATGGGTTCCAGACTCGGAATATTAATCATTCCATGGCGTCGAAATAATGCCTTCTTAGTGCTCCCCATTAGCAGAGTCGAAATGCCAGACGCCTCTCTACATCCTATAATCCTGAGGAGGAATTGGAGCGATACGGCAAATACAGAGGTGATAATAATGATCCCATGAGCCCAGCTGAGAGAACAAAGTGACAAAATAAGCAGGATCATATGTTAGGTCCATCATAATGAATATGTCAAGACATAATACGGTTGGGGTGCTACACTAGTTCCTCTTGCTCGTGGAGAATAGCAAAGTTATAGGAAATGAAGGCCAAAGCTCGTGGTGAACATTTAAGCCTCCAAGAATGGAAAGCTATGCCAAAGGGAAGAGTCGGGATGTTCTCCATTTTGGAATTTCGTCAAACTTTTTTTTTCATAATTAGAATAGGTAGGTGAGATTTACAGCACAGATTCAATTACTTTGACTCTAAAATCTAAGCCACATGGTAGAAAATTCAGAAGACTGAAGAGCGTGGGCACAATAGTGGGGCACAATAGTGCGTTGAGTCGTTGTGCAAGTATGTAGACGTAACTTTGGATTGAAAGACATGATAAAGAATGTAAGAGGCAAAAGGTGTCGTTATCAGTCGCACGCGCGTGCACACGCACGCACGCACGTACGCACGCACGCACGCATGCACGCACACACACACACACACACACACACACACACACACACACACACACACACACACACACACCTTCTGTTGAGTTGAGGTACAATGGGGCTTCCCTTTTGCCCCACCACAGATAGGAAAACTGGCAGAATGCGTTCTTTTGCAGTGTAAAAATCACATTGCCCTACAAAAAATTTCTTATTATTTTGAAAATGTTTATATGATTTATTTAGGATGATTATTATGATATTTTGCTTCATAAACAATATTCTAATTTCAATTTATATTATATCATTAAATTTCAAGAGAAAAAAAAGTACCTCGTTTTGTAAAATCATGGCTGATCAAGAGACGAGATATGATTTCCACTGCAACAAGAACGTGATCTCCTCTCTGAAGTAAGGTGTCCATGCTTCTCCAGAATTCGTGGAGCAATTGTAACTTGATGCCGCCAGCCTTCTCCCTTTCGGCCACTTCCCGGAATATCCCGGACCTTGCCGACTAGGAGGTGTGTGTGTGTGTGTGTGTGTTCGTGTATATATATATATATTTATTTTTTTTTTTCAGGGAATTCAGAGGAAATCAAATTGAGCAAGAATGTTTGTTTAAAAAACTAGAGAACAATAGTTTATATATAAGTCAAATGTTACTTACACGATAGTACTCCACTCTGCTAGAGTTGGTTTGCCAGATCATAGTGACACTAGGATCGTCAAGTACATTCCTTAAGCTCTGGTATGGCTGTTGGACATAACGTACCGCCATCACTGACATAAGGTTGCTGGCGTAGCTCCTAACTAGCACTAAGGCTACCAGCAGCCAGGTGGCCATAACTCCGCGTCGCCGCCATGAGTCATGGGATGTTGATATGTCTGAAAAGGGGATTTTTTTTATCTTTTCACTACTAGTTATGTAGAGCTGTGGCTGTACATAACTTGATTTACTTACATGAGAGAGAGAGAGAGAGAGAGAGAGAGAGAGAGAGAGAGAGAGAGAGAGAGAGAGAGAGAGAGAGAGAGAGAGAGAGATGAAACAATGAATCGAGATTTAATCAATATATCAAAGAAAAATCACCAGATACCTGACGGTAGATGGTCTGTACATTCTTGTTAAATTATACCACCTTGCTGTAACAAAACACGAAGTAGTTGGAAGACGTCCCTTCTCCAGCTGGAACGACGCCGAGTCGAGAGTGAAGAGGAACTCCAAGACAATAGAACCATGACAACAGGAACAAGTAGGAGGGTTATTAAGATGCTCAACCACACATAAGCGTCCAGCGGCAGATGAAAACTCCAGGGATCTAATTCTGGCTGTCCTAGTTTACCGACGATGGTTGAGTACTGCACCAAGAGGGGAATACTGTAGTCCACCACCTGGCCGCGGAAGGGCGTGTGAGCAAAGGCTGCCAAAGACATGTCTGCCTCCTGCATGAAAATAAAGTAGTGAATAAATAAATAAACATTTAACAAAAAAATAGAAAAAAATAGATAAAATAAATTACAACCATTATCAAGTGCAAACTGAAGAGTGATTAAGAGCCAAGAATCTCTCTCTCTCTCTCTCTCTCTCTCTCTCTCTCTCTCTCTCTCTCTCTCTCTCTCTCTCTCTCTCTCTCTCTCTCTCTCTCTCTCTCTCTCTCTCTCTCTCTCTCTCTCTCTCTCTCTCTCTCTCTCTCTCTCTCTCTCTCTCTCTCTCTACAGCCACATAATATTAAGCATATCACTTACTTCTCTAATTAACATGCCAATCATGCCAGACCAGGTTCCATCAACGTTCCTGGTGCCGTATACATTTCCTGCAGCATATGCCATGTTACATCTGTGATAAGTAACAACATAAACATGAGAATATTAGTGCTTACGTAATGCTGTGGTTCAGATTGACCTACAAATCTAGAGGAATCTATTTACGATGTATTTGTGGTGTATTTGCTCCACAGACTATTGCCTGTGATCTGTGGAGTAATTACGCTGCCAGACAAGTGACACAAACCAGTGTTTCTGCTACAATCCAATTAGAAATGTTTATATGAGAGATAACGGAGTATTTATACAGAATGCTACCGAGGCGCCGCTGCTAATATACGAGTACACCTTTTCACTGACTCACTCTCCGCTCTCCACTCCATTAAAACTCTGACCTCAAAGGACAACATGCACATCCTGCACTCCATCCACCACCATCTTGAGACACTCAATTGAAAACGTATATGTCTCCTTTCGCTCTGTGCTTGGCATTACAATACTAGTACAAAACCAGCGGTAACCTTTTTTTCTTCCCCGTAATTCCCTTTAAGAACAACACATCATGACGCTGGGGCACGTAGTTTTCGATCAGCCACAAAGTACGTCACCGCCAACAGCGACCTTACGAGCATTCTCTGTTTCCTCTACGGTGACACGGTAGTTGGTCCGACATACACTAGGTTTTCTGCTACTCGCAGATACTTGGTGACGGATCTGTCCCCTGTTTACACTGTCTCGAACCACAGCATTGGTTGGTGTACTACATCCTACAGTGCCCAACAAGTCACTCCGTCACTTCATCCCTGCCATCCGTGAATCTGATTACGTCAGAGCTGCGTATATTGTTGCTTTCTCTCCTCTACCCATCTTCGCTGCCTTTGCTTCGTCACACCCTCCCCGGTTAAATGTACCTTTATCCTAATCATGAACAACACCGACGTGCTCTCAGTTTAGGTCATGCTTTGATGTTATGGGGAAAAAAAAAAGCTTCATCCACTCTGAGTTTAGAGAAAATTAAACAATCTTCCACCGAAGGCAATCTGTGACTTTCATACTTAAAACAATGTATTACATCAAGCAACTTAACATCCAAAATTACATTCATTCCTCTGTTATGATTCATCCTTATTAATTTCACTTTATATGTCATTCGCTCTCTTTTACATATTCAAAACTCATTATCGCCACAACTTCTCTGAGTCAGCCACCAGTGTAAACATTATCTATAAACAGCACTGAATCGGACAACATTTTTCTACTAACAATATTTACAAGACTCAAACTTCTACTTAACATTCTTGCATTGATCTATCTTGTAATACTATCAATATAAACACTAAACAACCAAGGAGACGAAACACATCACTAGAGAAGCCTTCTCGAGCACGAAACTCGCATTACTCCACACACTACCACATTTTTTTTTAGATTTTGCAAGCCTTTCCTCCACACACCAATAATATTCTAACCCATTATAACTGTTACACATTTGTATTTAGTAATGTGATTTGAGGCAAATGTAAATAGAAAAAGTTCTTAAAGTGATTTCTCAAATTACATGAAAAAATGAATATATATATATATATATATATATATATATATATATATATATATATATATATATATATATATATATATATATATATATATATATATATATATATATATATATATATATATATATATATATATTTATTTATTTATTTATTTATTTATTTATTTATTTATTTATTTATTTATTTATTTATTTATTTATTTATTTATTTATTTATTTATTTATTTATTTATTTATTTATTTATTTATTTATATATATATATATATATATATATATATATATATATATATATATATATATATATATATATATATATATATATATATATATATATATATATATATATATATATATATATATATATATATATATATATATATATATATATATATATATATATATATATAATATTTATTTATTTATTTATTTATTTATTTATTTATTTATGTTTATTCATTTATTTAATTATTTATTAATCTATCTATTTATATATTTATTTATTTATTTATCTATTTATTTTTATTATTAAAAAAGTTGAAGGCTTGAGTTAACTGGACAGGAATATATGGAATATATGACAGGGATATAGGAGTTAGTAAAAATTCTAAGAATAAGAAAATATGTAGAAACAAAGGAAAAAAACTTACGTAAAATTCATCGCTTCTGCCATGTACGCGATCAACGGTTGGTTGCAGCCTTCGTTCTGTTTCTCACCTATCTGTTCCCTTGCAATCTTCATAACTGGTCTTTCCAAAAATCTGATGAACACCAATGATTCTTTTGTAGTGTCGTAATGGTGTCTTGTTGTGATTCAAAAAAAATAATCATAGTTGTGGTTCCTCCGGGGTCACAACAGTTGGTGACCTTAAAGTGACCATAATAACTGGTGACCCCGGAGGAGCCATAATAATTGGTGACCACACAACATTCTACTTTAATGGTTTCATGTGTAATTACTGATAACCACCTTTGTTTTCTTTCTATTCATCAACAAATCTTCTATGTGGTTTTATTCTTTTATGGCAAAATTATTTGGTATAGTTCATTTATACAATCCTTATATTATATGTGTATTACAGTATCATCGGTAAATATGCAGCTATTTTAGCACGGTTTAATTATTTTGATTCCTAATTTTCTTTTTTTTTTTTTTTCTAATTCTTGAAGCCATAATTTTGATACCTGTCTGGATGTTTGTGAAAAAAAAAAAAACTATCGTCTTTTAAAGTCAGCAAATAAAAACCAATAAAAAACCTTACTAAGAACTTGAAATAAGAAGAGAGGGAAGTAGTGGTAATAGCCAGCTATGGTAATAACAGATAGTGTTGGAATTACACAGATAAAGCAATGAAGTAGAATTTGCAGATAAATCTGAAGAAATCCAAGGTGATGCTCATTATATAATATATATATATATATATATATATATATATATATATATATATATATATATATATATATATATATATATATATATATATATATATATATATATATATATATATATATATATATATATATATATATATATATATATATATATATATATATATTAAACCATGAAAATAAAGTAGACGATAAAGCTGCAGAAGATTATTACAACTATATTTCAAACAAAAAGTAATACTACAAGATGATGGAAAAGAAGTCAAAGATATCTTATGAAAAGTAATTTTACACAATTGTTCAAGAGAAAGGTTTATGTAATATTCTACGAACTTGAATTTATGTATTAGAAACCTTCAATCTTATGAAAATCCTGAAATAGAAACATCAGTGTTCAAAGGGATAAGATGAAAACATCATGATATAGAGAATGGATCAATATTGAAGGTATCTTGATTGAAATGAAAAAAAAAACTGGAATAAGAAGATAACAAAATACTTGGCTAGGGATGAACAGCAGAAAAGTGGATGCAGACACATAAATTTTTGCTGGAATGGCTTGGGATACACAGGCATCCAAAAGAAATTACTGAAGAAGGGTGGGAAAAGCTTTACTGCATGTTAAAGATGATTTGAAAGAAAACAGATTAGAAAATAAAAACGAACCACTAACTTGGTGTATTTGTCAGGAAAAATAGGAAGATCAGAAACCCAAGTGAGGCCCATTGATGACAATGTTGCTAGTTGAATCTTGCCTCTTGCGGGCGTTATGTTCGGTAAATAAATAAAAAGTCCACTGTTGAAAGAAAAAAAAAAAAAATTTGTCAAAACATTGTCAAGTTACAAACAGTTTAAGATAATAGTTCATGAAACAAATGTTTTGCCTGCGATACCTTGTCACTGTACTGGAATCATCAAAGGTGAGAATCATAGCATCCATTCTAGAAAACACCTTGTGAAAATAATCTATGCTCTCAAGGCGACGAATCGGAAGCTGAGTAATCGCAAGGAGTTTCGTGGACGATACCAATAGCTGGTTCTTCATCGATAATTCAGCAAAGGTACCGAGGACGATGGGGTTGTCGGTTACCAGTATCACCATTGCACACCACGACACCATTCTCATCTGCAAGGGAAGTGATGCCTACGCTTAAAGCACCTACGCACGTGCCAGGTGAGAATATATTGTGTGTGTGTGTGTGTGTGTGTGTGTGTGTGTGCCCTTGCTTTTAATTACCTGCCGCGCCTGGACAGTAACCACGGACATCCAGTCTTGCTGTGTCTTGTTGCTTTCTTGTCCTTTCACCGCCGTAAACAGCCCGAAGCCACGTGGAAGGTTTACAGCCATCAGTGTTTCCTGCAGATGTTCGTTAGCGAGTAAACATGGGCGATATACTAATGCAGTATATGATTATAAGGGGACCTTAAAAAATAAGGAGACAGTTAATTTGTACAAGGTAGCTACAAAACACTTTCTAGCTGCCATCATTGTCCAGAATTTTATTCAGTTTTGTCTTGAAAGTATCTAGGATGTGCAATTTAAAATAAAACTATCTTCTGGTATTTTCTAAGTTTGCCATATTTACCCGAAGATGGAGATGGAAATTTATTTAATTACCCTTATGACAAGGGTTAATATGTTCTCGCTAAGTTTGTTCCACTCGACCACATTCTTGTTTAATTTATTCCATTCGTGTACTATCCTCTTTGTGAACCAATTTCTCTCTAGTCTTCTTAAATTTCATTTAATCTAGCAAGTGACCAATCCTACGCGCACTCATCCACTAGTTAAATGAACCTGATACTGCATCTCCATTTAACAAGATTTAGATATATCTATCACATCATCATGCACTACTCATTTGCCCGTGTGCGTAAGCCAGACTAAAACATCTCGGCTACATACACAGACAAACAGAGACAGACAGACAGACAGACAGACAGATGGAGAACGACAGACGGACAGACTACCAGAGAAGGTGGGCCGTTGTTACACTACTCGTTTCAGAAACTTATCTTAAATAACCTTTACATGGCTCATGATCGCGGAGTACATTCAAGTAGTCTACATCTAACTCCCATAATACACTTTTATGCTGCTGCATTAATTTATGTAATAATGATATTGCAACATTTGTAGAAAGTTTTGGAGTCTGTAGACATTGATTACCTACTAGTAATTCCTACCGAATTATCAACATAACTATCTAAAATGTTTCCGACGTAAATGAACACTTTGATACCCATCCTATTGTCCTATAACATATTTTATACCTGTCAATTTCAGCTTCTGTAATCTTATATTTTCTCGTATGCAACCAAATCTCCACAATATATATTACATCAGATTCGTAATTCATGGATAGTAAATTTTCCCTGGTGAGCTGAAGTATATTCGAGAACTATGGCTATAATACTTACCACAGCAGTAGAAGTCAGAGAGAAACCATCGTCGATGAAAAGTAGGTGGTTGCATCGCGGATCTGTTGATGTTTCCATTATTTCGACCAGCGCCGCACGTATGCCAGAATATGCATGCTTTCCTGGAAAAAAATAAATAAAAAAATATATATATATATATATATATATATATATATATATATATATATATATATATATATATATATATATATATATATATATATATATATATATATATATATATATATATATACACACACACACACACACACACACACACACACACTTCAGTCTTTTACTTCGTGTATCTTTTCACCCTGGATACAGCAGAACAACAACTACTCAACTAATATATGACAGTGCAGGCTCCACTTCAGCATGCTGTCCACAAACTTATTACCTCTCTTTCAACAGTTTTTTTTTTTTTTTATGTATAGAATTTAACTGCAAATACTATGCATACTTGAGGTGATACATAGATAGGTAAGCAAACTCAAAAATTTGTTACACATTCATCACGATACAAACTGTCCCATGGACGAATCCATTGATAACAGGCTATTCATATTGCCATCCCCGCGTGTGGTTAGTGCAGCTGCACCTGCATAAATCGAGTGGGCGGCACTCGTATATGAAGCAATAGGATTCGAGCTTTCACAGTGACGCTTCATGAAACAGTGGAAGCCTTAGTCGAACACGCCATGTCGAGACCACTGGGCTGTTCAGTGTGAAAATCGACAAGCAACATTACAATTATTTTTCATTTTTTTTCATGTGTGTGTACCTATGCGTACATTACCGTAGCACACACACACACACAAACATAGGTTTCTCACCAGTGTCATGTGGTACTAAAGTCCCAACTTCGTTCACGGACGTGCCCAGCAAGAAAAAGAGAAAGGTGGCTGGCAGTATCTCCATTGATTATATCCTGAAAAATTGAGTAATGTTAGCACGGCATATCGTTTCATTCATTAACTCCTTATTTTCCTGTATGATTTTTATCAGTTTACAAATTTAGAAAGGAGGACAAACCCGATCATGCCTGTGAAAATCAGATATGTGGATGACGATACCTATATATACATTATAAATTCCAGTATATAGGGTGTAACGCGAGTTTCTGCAAATACTGAAAGAGGTGAAAGAACGTGTAATTCTAAATAGAAAATATTCTTTACACACATGTATTTTAAGGCTTTGTTTACCTGTCAGAGGAGCTGAAAATGTATGGGTGTACTATGCGTGTAGCTATGAGATGACGGACAGACGGTTGCATTGTCGCAGCCTCGGAGGTGCCACTTGCTCAAATTACGAATGCTTTTATCTTATTTTTTGCAGGCTGTGGAATATTACAGTATCTTATAACAAGACAAATGGTGTTAAAAAGCATGTAATTTACCGATAAACGTTACATGACAACATTATTGCGGTGATTAAAAGTACCCCTGTAAAATGCTACTCAGCTGTTTTCAAGGTGGCTCAGACTCGCTCCTCCCTCCTCCCTCGATTTGATGATGTCACGTAGCATTTTAAAGGGGTACTTTTAATCACCCCAATAATGTTGTCGTGTAATGCTTTTCGGTAAATTACATGCTTTTTAATACCGTCTGTCTTGTTACAAGATACTGTAATATTCCACAGCCTGCAAAAAATAAGATAAAACTATTCGTAATTTGAGCAAGTTGCACCTCCGAGGCTGCGACAATGCAACCGTCTCTCCGTCACCTCATAGCTATAAGCATAGTACATTCATACATTTTTAACTCCTCTGATAGGTAAACAAAGCATTAAAATGCATATGTGTATAGAATATTTTCTACTTTGAATTACACGTTCTTTCACCTCTTTCAGTATTTGCAGAAACCCGAGTTACAGCCTGTATAGAACCTCTCTTCACTGCTTCCAATACTCACATTCTATTACTCACTGCACCTCATGTATCTATGGCTACTGACAGTGGACCCGTCTCTGTTACCTCCTACTTTCTTTATTTTCATTTACAAAACATTGCTCGCTGTGTCTCTGTTTTTTCCTACTTCATTTTCATTTACAAGACAAAGCTCGCTGTTGCATGTATGTACGCATCAACGTATCAACGTATCGTCGCGATTGAATCTTCAGAATTTTATATCATATGGCTAAGACTTCATTGTCCTTTTTTGTATTAATTAGATTTAGTTATTCTGTGTATATGTTGTAACCTACGCTTCCGAAGAAGAAACGAAAGACAAGATTGAAAAAAAAAACAAGATTGTAAAACAAGAAAGACAAACTAATGATGAAAGAGGAAAGGTAGAAAAAGAAACTATTCCAAAGCAGTTATTTAAAAAAAAACAGTTTCTGAAGATAAGAGGCTGTCGCCAAAGTAAAGAGGATTAAACAGGTCGAGGGGGAAAGTTGGACGCTACGAACTCTAGATGCTCAAAACAGGAAGACAGTCATAAACCATCAAAGCGAAGGCAGCCCACGGAATTTTACAGCACTTTTCTTTTTTTTCTTTTTTTTTTTATAGAAGAATGACTCTGGCCCAGGGAAACAAAAATGAAGTACAAAAAAAAACTAGAAAGGTGCAAGCACGGAGGAATAGTTTCGGAGAACAATAGGAGGGACCCCATCAGGTTAAAGCCAGCGGGAGCATGAAAAAGATCATTACGAAGAATTTTAATAGGAGACATGAAATAGTCGGAGGGTGGAGGAGAGAGAAATACGCCCTGAATCATCCAAGGTAGAGTGGCGAGAGAGACGAGGGCTTCGCTGCCCCACCGCCATGAGTCGCCACAGGGGGAAGACAGGTGTTCTCCGGCGGTAAAGTGTCAAACGGGCACTAACTAGTTCCCGCTGGCTAATCGTGGAGGGCAGATAGCTGTGGCCCTTCAGGCACGGTAATGCTTTTCCACGGCATCGTGTGTGCTCATGACTCTTCTGCTGCGAGATAAAGCTTATCATTTGTCTCGTAGGTCTTGCTCACCATGGTCATCTACTACCACTTCAGACACTCACAGCAACCTGCAGGGGCGTGTTGGTGGGGTGTTCACGTGGGTGTTCAGTCTGAGTGGGCGATATGGGTCTGTTTCCTGTATTGACTAGGCAGAGAAAGAGGCCGGGTCGTCTGAGGAAGCCGTGTCACTTCCCTCCCCGCTCTCCTTGTGGCCATTACGATATTCTGTTAGATATAACGCTCGCCGAGTCTTCCGAAATAGTTCCCCCCCCAAACGCACAGATAAATCGGTGATCGCTCATTACCAATCGTTGCTGGACACCAGACTGCTCGCCGAGTGGACGTAAGTTATCTGCGAGCGGTTTGCAAAAACTCGGCTATCTGGCAAAATTTGCAGTCACACCAGCAGAAACAACTGATTCACGACTACAGTTGTTCTCTCTGACTGATTCCTGGTAGTTTTAAATGTAGCTGCAACATTTCTAGACGTCGACTACTCGGAAACATTAATTATCACGCTTCCTGATTAAAACCAGTGATCGACCGGGAGTCTGAGATAGAAGTGACTGGGGCTTAAGTTGCAACAATACTTCAGCTGATCTCTTAATATTTTGTCCTTAGCAACAAACTTGAATGAAACTAAACGACTAACTGTTTTTTGCTATATAATCTATTTTCTTGAATTTATTGGTACATTTTAGACACTCACCGACATAATATTGCATCTTTTACTATCTTCTACTGTTATTTATATGGTTACACCTCTTTCGAACCCGCAAACTGCTTGCTTACCTTACGACCTTCCGAGGCATTTACGCACAAGAATTGTACTTACTTTCAGCCTTGTTATATCTACCTACCTACCTTACTAATGCAAGCGTCAGCCAGTATCTTCATTCTTCCATTCCTTTCACTGGTGAACTATGGAACTCTCTTCTTGCTTCGGTGTTTTCCCATGCCTACGACTAGAACAGTTTCAGAAGAGGAATATCGAGATAACTCAGAAACTTTCTCGGATATTCTACTTATTTCTTTACATTTATAGTACTTTTGTTTATCTGTAAATTCACATAACTTCCAGTATCTTGAGTCAGTTTGTTTATTGTCAAATGGGTTTAATGAGTTAACCGCGGCAGTAAATTATTTAGGTATCTGTAGTAATGCTAAATGGGCAAGTGTCCTTAAGCAGTGCGGTATTAGATCCATTATTTTATCAACTTATATTAATGATTTGATTACTTTAAACTTTCCGATGCTAATGAGGTTTGATACATTAATGATCCATGTGCTTGAACTTCCTTGGTATTGATGTGTTGTTAGTGTTATGATGGTTATAATGACAGTATTTCTTCATTTATATTTTATTTTACTTGTTCTGTTGATTGATGACTTTTCACAACATTTTAAGCGTACTTAAACATTTTTTCGTAGTTGATGATCGTTTGGTGCGCCACATTTACTCTATTCATAGTAAATTGGAACAGCTTTTTGTTAACTTTTTTTTTCTCGTTAAGCACTAATTACGTTTACAAAAAATATCATAACACTATTCACGCCCTCAAGGCGTTACTGTTCAATGTCTTGACTTGAAATATAACATTGGCAAGAGCTGGCAATAGCTAAATGTGTGTGCGTGTGTGTGTGTGTGTGTGTGTGTGTGTGTGTGTGCCATCTTTACTGGTTAAGTGTTGGCATGACTAGTAGGTTCAGTAATGGAAATGCTGGTCTGTCAGTGGTAGAGCAGTAGCTTGTGAATGGCACTCACTCCGATAAACAGTGATGGACATCGTTCTGAAATAAGCATTTTTTTTTAATCCACTGGCACGTGTTCGAGAAAATCATATTTTGTGTAATAACATAGGTATTAAAAATTCTCTGCTTCTATACAGAGATATTTCTTCAAATCCATTGTTGGGCTTCCTCTTGGGAAATGTTACTGAATCTTGGTGCTCAGGATTATGAGTAGTAGATAAGTTTTCATAATATTTGTCTTTTGTTGTAAAGATATCCTGATAGTCACATTTGAAGTGCCTATATAATCTAAGTCTTGTATTAATATGCCCCTCCCGTTGCCATCGTCGTATCCACCTATAGACTGTGGTGACGCTGGAGCCGGTGTGGCGTGCGATGGTGCGGAGAGACATGCCGTGGCTCCACAATAACACAAACTTGGCTCGCTCCCACGGGGTAGTTGGTTGCGTCCTTCGCCGCATTTCCATTCTGTTAATATAAGAACACCTGGTTGCTTAAATTTTAGCCTATCAATATGAGAAACTAAAAGTATCTCGATCTAATTATGCACTTTAGTATTGAAAACCTCTCCTTAGATAATGCGAGAGAACAAAATTTGAAACGAAATTATGATAGTTCTTGAGAACCTCTTCCCAACTATTGAGTGCAAGCATTGTTCTACGTATATATTCCTACAAACATGATGCACGATATAAGGGGCTTATTGAATATTGAAGAGGAAAAAATAAATGGTGCCCCCGCGTTGGTTTGCCTCAGCCTGTCTGGCCTACAGCAGAATACAAGTCATACCACCATCTGCCGGATCGAGTGAGGTTAGAAATCGTACTTTTAAGTCTGTCCTCATTTCACTCTATCTTGCAGCATTCACATCATCGTCTGAACTATTTATAATAGTATTCCACCTTAACTAAATTCAATACATAATATGTGAAACCTGCATAATCTATTTCTGTACTTAATTTTACATATTCAGTTTTTTTTCTTTATTTTATTTTATTTTTTATTTATTTATTTATTTATTTATTCATTTTATCTATCTATTTATTCTATTTTATTTATTTATTTATCTTTTTTTTATCTGATAGTAAGACAAGCTTCGTATTTACACCAAGATATTACAGCAGTGCATTTAGCAGTACTGATCATATAAGAGGGTTAAAGGTCAGAGCTTATTTACATGACTGTTGCTCCTCTTCAAGCAAGATTAATTATCAACCATAATCATCATCTTCATCATTAATATCTTTGCAATATTTTTATAGATATCAATAATCAAAGAGGTATGAACACATTGGCACCGGACCATTTAAAGGTTAAAGGAAGTTATTCATATCTGGCGTACACAGTCTTTATAATCGTTACGGCAGCGCTACTAGAAGAAACTCGTGGCATTTCATCACGAGATGCGTCACGATAGCGGAACGACTCCGCCACGAGGGCGCTGCACGTGCTTCATGACTGTTGTTCATGTGTCACGAGTCATGAGGAATCACGACAGTGACATGAGGTCGTCACAAGCGCCGCCTCTTCGCTGTGCAATTGTGAGAGGTATAAGAAAAAGCACTGCGTCTCCTTCTCCAACTGCGAAAGTGCGTTCTTCTGCTCTTTACCACCGATCTACATAGACGTCCACTAGTCTATCACGTCGATTGCTTTTGGGATGCGGTATTGTTGCTTGCTGTTGGTCATTGTCTGTGTGGTGCACATCTTCTGGCTCCCATATCCCTTCTCCGTCACTGAATGTCTTCGAACATTTTGAGATGCTGAGTTGTCTTGCGGTGCTTGGTGACAGCTTGTATTTTTTTTTTTTTTTCATGCAAGGCCACTGGCCAAGGGCAAAATAAAATTATATATATATATAAAAAAAAAAAAGCCCACTTAATGCCAGGTATGCGTGTCAGTGTCTGTCTGTGTGTATGCTTGTGTGTCCTTGCCCATCAGTTTCACAGATATACATTCGGTGTTTACTGACTTTTCTCTTGAAACAACATGTAAAACAGTCTTTGATATACTCTCTTTGTATAATATGTGTTTCTTTTTTTCATGCTCATCCATGTTTTCCTTTTGATGCACAGTGAAAGTTCACTTAGGACATGTTTCTACATTATTATGTACCACATTTTAACAATTATGTTATGATATTTTTATTTTGCAATGTTTGAAAAATTCTTTTCGTTTTAACGTACCGTTAGTATCCATTTTCTTACGTTCTTTTCAAACATTTTGAAAGTGATGTTTGCGGTTTTTATGCTTCATTTTCTGGAAAGTTTGTTTTTGGAAAGTTGTGTTTGTAAGAGTATTTGCGTGCTTTTTTAATGTTTTGGAAAGGTATGCTTTTCATTGTTTTACAAGGTCACAGTTTACTTTAGAGCGTTCATTTTAGAGTTCAAGTTAGTTCTAATTTTATTGCTTATTTCAGTAATCGTAAGTGAAGTATTCCTATTTAAATTAATATAAGTATGGACTGTATTATGTTTGCGCTTTCTGAATTTTATATTTTGTAATTATTTTTATTGTAAAACTGTGGTAGATATACAACTACTAGTACTACTATTACTACTACTACTACTCTACTAGTTCTTCTACTACTACCACTACTACCACTACTACTACTACTACTATTACTACTACTACTACTACTACTACTACTACTTCCACCACCAGTATTGTGTGTGTGTGTGTGTGTGTGCGTGTGGTGATCAGCATTAACTATATTAAATCGTTTCAACAATCTGAACACTCCTAATAGATCACATTGTATCCTCGCTTCAAGAGGCTAAATATACTTACGCAGTTCGTTAAGACTTCCTACATGGAGTATATTTCTCAGCCTTGGCATCGTTTTAGTTACTCCTTGTTGCACTAGCTTTGCTTTAACCATTCTCTCTCTCTCTCTCTCTCTCTCTCTCTCTCTCTCTCTCTCTCTCTCTCTCTCTCTCTCTCTCTCTCTCTCTCTCTCTCTCTCTCTCTCTCTCTCTCTCTCTCTCTCTCTCTCCTAAGGGAACAAAAGCTCAAAAACTAGACCCAGTATTCAGATGCTGTTAAACCATGACATTTATGACAATTATATTTGGATGAGAATGTATATATATATATATATATATATATATATATATATATATATATATATATATATATATATATATATATATATATATATATATATATATATATATATGTATGTAATTAAGCATTATACTAACCTTATTTTTCACTAATTATTACGTCGTCTGACTCAACAGTTTTTTTTTTTTTCATTATTCTAGAAACGCAAAGTGTCTATCATGATTTGTTTTTCCATTAGTAAAAGCAATATACACTGTATATTTAAATTTCGAAAGGAAAATTTTAAATTGATATAAGTTTATAACAAGAAAACTAACAGATGAAGATGAAGGTTGATGCGTACGAATGAATATCTTACCTTTTGTTTTATTATGTATGGTAATAATGATGCGCCAAGTAAGCAGTACGGGATGCAAGAAAAATCGCCAGCGACGGTCAGACCACCGACTTCTGCACGTCTTCACGGCTCGATGTTCAGGTGACGAATGAAGCTCCACCTTTGTACGCCTTGCTATATCCATTCGTAGGCATGTGTACACGGAGCCTCCTCATTCGTTCATGTCACTGACACAGTTAACCGATTTCTTATTCTGATTGGTGGATTCCACCTACTAAGAAAATGTAAAGGTTATCACTACCTCCCAGCATTTGCTTTTTTTGCCCAGTTTTTCAATACACTTATATGTTACAATAGATGAAAATAGACTGTGTGTGTGTGTGTGTGTGTGTGTGAAGTTAAACAAAGGAAAAGAATGTATGTGTGTATATATAATATTCATTTTTTATTATTATCTGTGATACAGGTACAAATTAACATGATGAGAGAGAGAGAGAGAGAGAGAGAGAGAGAGAGAGAGAGAGAGAGAGAGAGAGACAGAGATTTATAAAACTGAAAAGCCTAATGTCAGCATCAAAAATTATTTTCTCTCTTTCTCGCATGTTCTCACCGTCAGTATCCTGAAAATTATCATTACCATAATTATAATTATAATTATAATTGTGATAATTATCATTACTATTATCATCACCAGTAGTAGTAGTAGTAGTAGTAGTAGTAGTAGTAGTAGTAATAGTAGTAGTATTGTTGTTGTTGTTGTCGTTGTTGTTGTTGTTATTGTTGTTGTTGTTGTTGTTGTTGCAACAATAATAATTATTATCATTATTATTTCCATATTTTCGTGTCTTTTCATAGACGTCCAACCTTTCAGGAATTAAACAACTCACGCAGGAAAGCCGCAAAACGCCTGACATCTGATCTTTCTGTAATTTCTGGCTGAGGAGGCAGAGCAAACGTAGTGTTACTCAGTGGCTCAAAAAGCCAATTCCATCACTTATCAACTTGACACAACATTCCAGATAAGTATCCCTTCTTTAATGAAACTCAACCACACTCAACTGTCCTCCTCTTCTAGACTGAATTTTTACTTTCTCTCATCCCTTTCACTGATAAACTCTATAATTCCCTGTTTGCCTTTGCATTTTCCCTTCCTATGACTTGAATTCTTTCAAGAGGGAGGTCTCAAGAATCTTCTCCAACTTTCTTTGAGGAATGGTACCTCAGTAGGCCTTTATTTTCTTCTTGTTGCTCTTGGCCAGTACCTCTTCCCTACATCAAAAATGACTGATGGACTGTGATCATATGAAGGAATGTTATGAAACGGTTGTTGGATGTGAGAGTGCGGAGAGGAACTGCGGGTGGTATGTCAGACCATTACCTGGTCGAGGGGAAGCTACAATTAAACAATGAATGGATAAAGGATCGACAAGGAGAGTCAGACAAAACAAATTCTAAAAGTGATTGAGTTGGAGAAGAAAGTGAGAAAATAGTAGAGTACCAGCGAAAGATCGCGAACGAGTAGAATATAATGAAAGACCAAAATGCGAGTAACATGAAAGAATAGTGGCAGCGTCTCAAAAGTGCAGTTGTGGGTTGTATGGAGCAGAGATGAGACTGGTTTGATATGTGAGGAAAGATAGTGAGTGGTGGTGTGAGGTCAGTGTGGCTGTAGAGAAAAAAGAAGCAAAATAAAGGATCTGGAGTCGTACAACAAATACAGGGAGAGGAACAAAGCAAAGAGGGTAGCGCAAGATGCATAGGTGAGGGCAGATGAGAGATGGCTAGATTGACAGAAAACTTCCAGGTGAACATGAAAATGTTCTGGAAAGAAGTAAAGAAGACCAGGAAAAGAACACCTAGGAATGAAGAGAGATTGTGAAAGTAGGTGATGGACCGGTGCCGAGTGAGAAGGATGCAGTCTGCAAAAGATTGGCGGAATATTTTGAAGCATTGTTAATTGTAAAGGAGGAGGAGGATGGAGTAGTGACTGGTGCAGTTTGCGAGGAAATAGAGTCAGTCCACTAAAAGAGCTAAACAGTTCACCACTCAAGGGAAAAAAAATAAGAGATGTTCTGAGTGAAATGAGAAAATGAAAAGCTGCAGGTCTGGATGCATGTGCAGAAGAATACTGGGGGAGTGGTTGATAATGTTACCAACTGTGTGTTCTATTGTTGGCAAGGTACCAGAAGTCTGACAAATGCATGTGTAGTTCCGTTATATAAAGGAAAAGGGACAGACGGGAATGCTCAAATTATAGGGACATGAGTTTGCTGAATGTGATAGGAAAGGTTTTAGAAAGGGAAGATTTTGTGTAGACATGATTTTTGCAGTAAGGCAGTTGTGTGAAAAGCTTTTAGAGGAGAGGGAAAGAAGTTTTTTAAGCGTTCACGAACTTAGAGAAAGTATATGATAGGACTGACAGACAATGACTATGAGATGTTCCGAAAGTATACGGAGCTAAAGGCAGGTTGTTGGAAGGAGTGAAGAGTTTCTATGTAAATAGCAAGGTATGTGTGAGAGTTGGTGTTGGTATGAATGACTGCTTCCTAATCAGAGTAGGTTTGCAGCAAGGTTGTGTAACGTCACTCTGGCTGTTCAACTTGTACATGGATAGTGTGGTAAGGAAAGTAAATATGAGGGTGTTAGGCAAAGGCCTGAGTTTGATCAGTGGGAGAAGAATAGATATATGATGTGAATCAACTACTATTTGTTGATGATACAGTTCTAGTGGCTGACTCAGAGAGGGAGTTGAAAAGGCTGGTGAAGAAATTTGGGCTTGTTTCTAGGAGGGAGCTGAAAGGGAATATTGGTAAAAGTAAAATAATTAAATGCGATGAAACGAGATAGGTGGTGAAAGGGTGGATGTAAAATTGAATGGAGAACAGCTAGGAGAGGAGTATTTGAGATTAACAGTTACAGTGGACGAAAAAGGAAAGGTGTACAAAATGATAGTGAGGCCGGCCATGCTGTATGGTATGGAAACTGTACCAATAACAGACAGACAAGAGGCGGAGATGGAAGTAGTGGAATTGAAGATGCTGCAGTGTGCTCTTGGAGTGAAGAGACGAGGCAAAATAAAGAACGAACACATCAGAGAGGCAACACACGTACGTCGGTTTGAAGACAAGGCAAGAGAGGCGAGATTGAGAAGATTCAGGCATATAAGAAGAGCTGAGGCATATGTGGGAAGGAGAATGCTGGAAATGGACCTGCCCGGCAGGAGGAAGAGAGGAAGACCAAAGAGGAGATAGATGCAGTGAAAGAAGACATCTAAGTGGTAGGCATGACAGAGGAAGGTGCAGAAGATCGAGCATATCAGAGGAAGATGATCCGCTGTGGCGACCCCTAATTTTAGCAGCCGAAAGGAGATAAAGAAGTTACAGTGGACGGAAAAATTGAGACATGAAGTGCATTGTGAAAGAAACAGAAAAAGTATTGGGTGGACTGAAAATCGATCTTTAAACATAGGACACTGTGTATGAGTGTAAACAGTGTAAAAAGAGGTAGTAGTGTTGCCCACTATGCTGTAAAGTGCTGAAACATTGAATACTGGAGTAGTAGAGAAAAAACTGTTAAAAGTAATGGAAACGAGGTTTTTGAAGAATATGGGTGGAGTAACATGGAGGGATAAAATAACAAATGAGGAGGTAAAAAGAACTGCCAGTGTTTTTGAGGGAGTTGGATGAATGGGCTGATTAATGTATTGTAAGATGAAGAGCAGAAAATTAGTAAAAAGAATAATGAGGTCATATTGAAAGGTTGAGAGGAAGGCCACACCAGGAGTGGATGAACTTTGTGAAAAAAAGCACTGAATGAGAGAGGAACGACTGTGCAGCAAGTAATAGTGATTGTGCATGATAGAGACCGACAAGGGTACTGTTGAGTGCATGAAAATAATGCGGTCTCATCGACTCCTAAGAAAGGATTTGCGCGCACTTGGCGGGGCTCATAGACGTAAGGATCCAGTTAGGTTACGGAGCACTCCTCAGGAAGTACCCTGCATCTTCTGTGGTGTCCGAATTGGAGTAGGCGCTAGGTAGGAAACAGACTCTTTACGAAGGGGCACAAGGTAAACCAGTGTATACTGTGGAGCCTTGCTGTGGAAACATATGGCTAGCTTTGCACTGCCTAAGCTCCATGGGGTGTACTTGTACGGACAACGAGACTATTCCTTTCCATCAGCGGCCGACGGGGCTAAGAGAGTGAATGAAGTGCGTGTGTGTGAGAGGGGGGGTGCTTTGTTTGGGCCACCCCGTGTGGGATTGCCGGACTATAGACGGATATATTATTATTGTAATTATTATTATTGTTGTTGTTGTTGATAATATTATCATACACACACACACACACACACACACACACACACACACACACACACACACACACACACACACACACACACACACACACACACACACAAACAAACAAACACACACACACACACACACACACACACACACACACACACACACACACACCATGCCACATCACATCACATCACATCACACACACACAAACACACACACACACACACACACACACACACACACACACACACACACACACACACACACACACACACACACACACACACACGCACGCACGCACGCACGCACGCACCTATGCCCTTTTATTTTTGTCCGAATTCATGTTATGTGTGTTCTCTAAGTAGCCAATAACTCTTCTATCGATGGAAAATGTCAAGGTTTAGACGGTTGATCTTGTGATTTTTAGCCAAAAATATTAGCAATTTTTCTTCTTCATCTTCATCTTCATCTTCATTGTAGTTACGTTTTATCTCATATCGTGTTCGTGGTTAAACTTGTTTCCCGACTTTATTTTGATATGAGTCAGAGCAGAGAAACCATGATCGCAAAGGTAGGTTATAACAAATGGGAGCAACACCTTTACCATCTCACTTCCTTCAGTAGGCTTCTCCTTCTTTACCTGAATCCAGAATTCAGAAAGTACTTCGTTGAAAAGGACCTTCTCCAACTTTTCATTTTGAACTCAGTAACTTGCTCTGGGAGTCCTGGAACATTTCATGGCATGTTGTCGACATTCCCGCTGAAAGGATTTCTCATCCGTGATTGGCTTCAAATCTGCTCTCCTGGTTTTCGCCTGTCAAATTCTTCCATCAGTTCAGTCAAATGTGGTGTAGTAAAACTTTCGGCATTGTCGTGAGATGTCACCTCCCATGTTTTTAGAAATTTCCTCGCTTCATGATGCTTAGCCACATTTTCTGCAACTCCAGCAATCATCGGGTTACGGCCTTGCATTATGATATTTACAGTAGATCTTTGAGTGCACCAAAAATATCACTGAGATATCACACTTGTATGAGTCGCGTCTTGCTCATAAGTTTGCTCACTAAATCATATTTCTTCAGTCAGGAAAACTTCTAACTTGTCCCGAAGATATATTGGTCGTAGAAGTGTTTTTCCTTTTGAAAGCCACCCTATGTTTGAAGTGAAGAGAAGGTGGTTGTGTTTTGAGTCGAAATCGGCACATGAATGCTAAAACTAGGTACAAAGTATTGAGCTTTGATGTAGTTGACAAGCTGAGCTGCTTGGTTCAGTCATGGTGAAAGTTGTCGATTAACTTGTTTTACATGTGCTGTAAAATCTTCTCGTACTGCAAGCATCGTAGATGCGCTGTCAAAATAGTTGCTGAATCAATCGGTCCTCCTCTTTTAAGAACTGGTCAACCACTTGAAAACATCTCAAGTAGTTGTTGGCAGTGCTTGACAAACGAGAAACTCCTCTTCTAAATTTGCTGGCCCTTCATACTTGACATAAACAAAAAGTTCGGCGTTATCACTTACATCTGATGAGTCATCTAGCAGCAAAGTTGCAATAAGTGTATTTTTTTTATTTATTTTTTTAATTAAGTAAATAGATGAACATGTCGCTGAGCAAGAAAACCCATCCCTGAAGATGATGTCGGTAAAGACTGAATCGCTTTCTCTGCAAGCCGCGGAACATGGAAACTCCCAGGCTGCGGAAGCAAAGTGCGTTATGTACTGTCTGAAATGCCAATGTGTAATTGTGCTGTGACCAAAAGAACTGCCTTCTGGAATTTCAGCAGTAAAAACACAAAACCATGAAGTAGAAAAAACGAACATTTAGTTTCAATAATGAAACCTACACATTTTCTTACTCTGAAAATTGTCAGTTATATACATTGCCTTTTTATGTTTTCATTTATCTGTTTTCTTAATATGACACAATGATTATTATTCAATGAGCTGTGGACTTTCCTCGGCCTACAAAACACTCGAGTTTATACAGAAAAAAAACAGCTTTTACATTTTTTTTTTTCTGTACGTCTTCATTTGATTTACCATGTGAAATATTTTTGGTCTGTCAGTAATAATGTGGGCAGGATAGGGCTGGGCTTCGTAGGTTAGTGTAAGCTGTTTCACCATTAATGGACTATTTTATTGTGTTTTGTTATTTTTCTTTTTGTTTACTTATATATATATATATATATATATATATATATATATATATATATATATATATATATATATATATATATATATATATATATATATATATATATATATATATATATCCTTATCTTACCGAAAAGAAAGAACAGCATGTAGAAGACTGACCACAAAGTGACACATGCAAATTATAGCAATCACATTGCACAGTGACCGACGTGACATTCAAGAATCATAGTAAAAACTCACAGAAACAGACAGTAGATTGACATATTCTTTCCCGACATTTAAGAATTTCCTAAACATTGCGGTGGTTAGACAATGGAATCGAAAATTTTATCATGAATATCAAGCAAGATAAACTTGGATATTACGCAAATGGTGCTTCCGTTTCGGTCTGCAGTAACTTCTTATTTGTCAACTATTTCATCTTTAGAATTGTGGCTTCTGTAATGTTATCATCCTTCCTGTTCTTCCTTATCTTTCCTTTTTACCATCATCATCATCATCATCATCTATTATAATAGATGTTATTCTTGTTGTTAGTTGTTATCATTATTTTTGTTGTGGCAGTACTAATAATTATTAGTATTATATCATTATTATTATTATTATTATTATTATTATTATTATTATTATTATTATTATTATTATTATTATTATTATTATTATTGTTGTTGTTGTTGTTGTTGTTGTTGTTGTTGTTGTTACTGCTGATAATAATAATGATAATAATGATAATGATGATGATAATAATAATAATAATAATAATATATATATATATATATATATATATATATATATATATATATATATATATATATATATATATATATATATATATATATATATATATATATATATATATATATATATATATATATATATATATATATATATATAAAAGGATATTTCTACACCAGGTACATCATAACTTACACAAAGACACACACACCTCCATTAACATATTTACATAATGGCGTTTGATCTCCTTTTCCCATACAGTAAGTCGGCCACCGAGGGAAAAACGCCTGGTTTCCAGTAGTATATTGCACGTGCACTCACCAGGAGACTTGATTATCCCGGAAAAAAATAATAATTGTAGCTTAATTGGCAGTTGGCACCGAATCACTTCATTTATGTTAATTAAAATTATGATTATTTGGTGTAGTATTGTGAAGGTTCAGACTTATAGCTTAGTCTAGCTGCCTGTCTCTGTCGGTCTCTGTTTTCTCCACTACCTGCCTGTCTGCCAGTCTGTATGTATTTATGTATGTATGTATGTGAGTGAAAGGAACAAGAAATTGTGAAACTGAGAAAACATAGTAGAGAAATCGTGGCCTTGTCTTTGTTTTATTCTCTAGCTAGTCCTTGGGAAATCTGTATTTCAGTAATTGCCCAACAGGTTAAATTCAGTTGTAATCATTTTCCTTTTAAAACGTAACAAAAAAGACGTCTTTTCTTCGCATCGCATAACACTAAGTAATAACAGTAACAGTTTCCAAGAGGAGTTTCAGGAGTTGAGATATATTTTTCTTCTTGTAATTGCCAGTAACGTGTTGAGGTAATTCAAGTGTGTTGCGTAATGGTCGTGGTAACATTTTGAGGAGCGACAGATGTTTATGTGCAATACTTTCGATTAGTGTCTAACAATCACCATTATAGTTAAACCTTGATTTCTCTCTCTCTCTCTCTCTCTCTCTCTCTCTCTCTCTCTCTCTCTCTCTCTCTCTCTCTCTCTCTCTCTCTCTCAGAACATCAGTAAATGGTTTATGTTTGTCTTTTGTTGTATTTCTTCATGTTAATTCCATAAAAAGCCAACTGATTCATTTTTATCCGTAGCTGTACTATCATTAAGCACAAAGTCAACTGTTAACAAGGGATTTCAAAGCATCCTCTTCTGATGCAAACGCACCTCACAAACCGATGAGCCAACCTAAGACGGAATACCCTCCCCTTGACCGCACCTATGAACTGATCTCTTCACATTAATTACGTTGACAGACAGGACGAGCACCAGGCACGTGTATTCCTTGCTAGGCAGGCACCAGTCACGTGTGTCTTGGATCTTGGGAGGTCGCAGTCGCTCCAGCTGTTGCCGTAACACGTGCATCTGTAATGGGAATCGTCCAAACTTACGTTATGAAACGTCTTGAAATGTTTCTACGCCTTTCAAAGTGAACAAGAGGGGACATAAAGGTAAATACTATCGGGAACTTTTTCTTTTTTATCTCTGGTTTTATCTCTCTCTCTAAAGCTACTACCGCACTGGTCGCTATTATCACTGGATTGGACCCTCTTCTGCTGGGCTGGCACCGTCCCACGCTCGCTACGCACCACATAAAAGTAATGAGCGCCGAGGCTTGAGACGACAGCGAGCGCAGTGGGGGGCTAGAATGGATAATAATTAGACACAGTAACTCATCTCGCCTGACTTTCTCAAGGAGACACGCTGTAGCCTCTCAAGATCAATTTATGGTGGCGTGCAGGCTTATTGTTTGCAGCAATATCTCAGTGCAGTCTTTGTCAGTGGCTCACCATACTTATTTTTCTTCTGGAATCATAGCTTTGATAGTAATTTCCTACCTTTACATTTTCCACCTACAGGTAAGGTTTAGTTGATTTATAATATATATACATTTGCATTTGAACATAAGAACATAAGAAAATAAGGGAAGCTGCAAGAAGCCATCAGGCCTTCACGTGGCAGTCCCTGTTTGCTGGACGAAAACATCATTATTTGCACTTTCTATAACCATGCAAACAATAGATTCTCAGTCTGCATTACCCACTGGTGAGGGACAGAGAACACTCGTATCTGTCCTGGGCAAGGCTGCGCAGTCCCGACGTAAAAGTGGACTGGTGGGCAAAATACCTGACATACCAGTTAGCAGTGTGCCCGCAGATTAGTCCAGGAAATAGACTAATATTCATAGATAAATGTGACAGTATCAACCAGCAAGGCAACCACCATTCTGTGGCGTGTGAAGGAGGGGGAGTGAAAGGCTTCTCGATTAATCTGTGCAGTATTGACAGAATATGTAGTGACTCGGTGCCCGATGACCGCCAGGGAGCTCTAGGGCCTTTAGTGTCTTGAGAGCTGACGGGAGCAGCACATGGGAAGTGCGGCAGTAAGTAAGGATTGGCACTAAACTGTAGAAGGATCACCAGGTAGTAGTTTGATGGGAATCCGGACAATTTGGCCACGGACGATTTGGCCACGGACGATTTGGCCACGGGATGTCACCCTAGGACGTTTTGGCCACGGTGGGTAGGACATTTTGGCCACGGGAGAAAATACTAGGAATCTATTGCACTTAGTAGCTTGCTTATTAAGTAAAGGAAAAAATCTTTAGTCTGTTTTATTATCCAAAAAAGTTCTCTAATCTGTTCTGTTAGGTTAGGTTAGGTTAGGTTAGGTTAGGTTAGGTTAGGTTAGGTTAGGTTAGGTTAGGTTAGATTAGGTTAGGTTAGGTTAGGTTAATAATTGTGAAAATATGTAAATAATACAAAATATATTATATATTACAGTAAATATGTTTCATGGCCAAAACGTCCACCTTGGGAAGTTCCCGTGGCCAAAACGTCCTACGGTGACATCCCGTGGCCAAATTGTCCGTGGGCAAATCATCCGTGGCCAAATCGTCCTACACCCAGTTTGATGTTATGAGGGAAATACTCTTTGTTTGTTCATTTTCATTATCATGTTGTTTTTGTTATTGTTGTTGTTGTTGATTACTACTACTACTACTACTACTACTACCAGTGTGTGTGTGTGTGTGTGTGTGTGTGTACGCGCGCGCAACAATGCGGACGTGCAAAAATTCATTTAAGAGAAGCGTTCCATCCGTATCGGGAAACAAGACAATTTATCTCGAAGCTTCAGACTCAAAAGGGTGCGGACCACGTGCCCTCAAAGCCCCTCAAGCCCCTGCGGACTGTATTTACAAACACACGGATATAAGTCTCATGTGTTGACGGTACATTGCTTCCCTTTGCTGTGTTAGTGGTCTAGGGAGTGACATTTTTTTCTTTTATTTGTACTGGAAGAATAAGACCGAGGGGAGGGTCAAGAACTACACGGAGAGGGTCAATGAGTGAAGCAGCTGAAGGGGATGATAAGGAAACATCTGACTAATGGTTTCTTTGTTTCTAGGTATGATATCGGCACCGACCTGACGCGATGGTGACGCTCGGCAGATGACAGCACCTGGTGACACGTGGCCACGAAACAGGGGCCCTTTTCAAAACCACTTGTGATAAATGAAAGTTGTGTGTCGCAGCACTGGCGAGTAGCATGACGCGAGGAGCACACGTACGAGGTAATGAACGTAGCGGCTTTAAGGTAGTTTTTACTCCAGCTTCATACGGAAAACTTTTCATTAATACCACTATGTGACCCGCTGACAGGGACTGGATCATTATAAAAAAAAAAAAGTTGAGGGGGGGGGAAGAAGAGCCAAAAAGGATTTTTTCTTTTCATTTTTTTTTTTTTTTTTTTGGAGCGATAAGGGAAGCATGGGTGGCATACGAAAGAGCTATTTAGCCAGAATAGGACTGTGTCATAAGCGGGGTGATAACAGACACGAGGCAGCCTAGCAGTAAACAGGTCTGGAGCACCGAAACGTGATAACCTAAGCAACCACTCAATAGTGATAAAATTAGGGTTTTCTCTTATCTTTTACCACGTGTCTACCAGAGATGCTGACTGAGGGAGGGAACATGTGTACGAGAAGGTGTTTTCTGAGTCACCGGCGATATTGGTAAAGAACAAAAAAAGACAACCTGATTATTCGATAGCTTTCAAAGGTGGCGTGGTACGGAGTGAGAGGAGGACGATGGGAAGGAGGCAAAAGGAGAAGGTTAGGAAGAGGCAACTGAAGACCCGAGATACGGGAAAGCATTTTATCTCCCTTTTTAAAGCGGCGATTTGGAAAGGAGGGACTATTGAGAAACTTATTATTACACTGCTCTGGAAAGGGATTTTAAGAGGTAGGTACTCTGGTTAGCGAGTCCTGAGGGCCGAGCAGTGAGTCAAGGTATAATTATCGTAGCTAGTCTAGTTACCCTTTTTATCTACACGTTTTCTTTGAGAATCTATTGTATAGGTTGAATTGTACACTTGCTTAGACATTAATTTTCTCCGGACACATAGTATGCTGCTTTGTTTGCTCCAGTTTCTAATTAGTGTCTTTCAGGCGATATTTAAGTCTCCCCCCATCTCCTCCCTCCTCCCCCCCACCTCTCTCTCTCTCTCTCTCTCTCTCTCTCTCTCTCTCTCTCTCTCTCTCTCTCTCTCTCTCTCTCTCTCTCTCTCTCTCTCTCTCTCTCTCATCAATGGGTTCTCGTCACCAGCGATAGGTGACACGTTTAGCTTACTAATATTATTCCTGTAATTCCTCGGCTGTCTGTTTAATTCGTAATGAAAATAAACATTTGATATTTTTTACCACTAATATTTTTTTTATTATTTATCTATTCATTTATTTATTTATTTATTTATTTATTTATTTATTTATTCATTTGATTAGTTATTTATTTATCTACCCATTTATCTACAAATTAGCTGATAGACTGATTTATTTGTTATTGTTATCTTCTTATTTTTTTTAGTTTATTTTTTTTCTCCACGTGAACCGTAAAAGTTAAGTGATTCCGTAGTATCATAACTGGTCGTTTTCCAGTCCCGTTGTTGTCGCTTATGGTCGAAATAACAAGTGAACCTTTCTACGAAAATTAATTTTATCCGCATTCATCTATGATTAATTTTATCCTCATTCATTTATGATGCGTTTGTAACATTACCGATGTATCCTGACTTTTTTGGTTACCTTGTATTTTTTTTCTTTTCTTAGTCACAGCATTGGATAGTTATAAACCCTTTGATGATTAATAACATTGACACTTGTTATCTCATCTGACTGGGAATAGACGATCTCACTGAGCAAAACATTAAATATAAGACACCAAGAGACTTTTTTATTATGTTTGAGCACACATAACAAAGGTGAACACAAAACTGTAATGAGGTTTAACTGAGGAAAAATAATATATATGACACTGAGATGCTCTTTACTATGTTTGAGCGCACATATCAAAGGGAACCCAAAACTGTAATGAAGGTATAACTACTGGCTTGCTTTGAATCAGATCGAAGTGCTTCAGCGCTTCACCCCACTTAAGTTGATCGTGGAGCGAGTGGGATGTCTGTTACTTCTCCAGCGGCGGCCGAGAAGGGTGAGTCACTGCTCTTCTGGCACTGTCCATTGGTAAATATGTATAGGATTGTTCCTTGTGGTATAGCGTGGTATGTTCGTAGGAATTGTTTTTGGATAGCGTGTTCAGAATGGTTGTTGCAAAAGAATGTAATAGGTTTGTAGTGCGTGATTTTCGGTAGTGTGCGTGTTGAAAATGGAATGAAATATGAATACATAAAGATTTGAAGTACTCGGTTTTTCCTGATGTCCGTGACTTTACTTGTAAAATGTTTTGCGATCGTTCACGTAAATTTTATTGAGTGAGATGACAGCGTTCGAAGGGTTGATCTGTAAAGGGGAAGGGGGTATTGTTAGGTAATGTGGCAGAATTACAAGAGGATTACAAGATTTAAATAGCGCACTGTATTTCTGGTATTTCTGGTTCATTACAGGTTGTTTGGTAATGTCTTTTGTTAGATATTTTTTCACGTGCTCAGGTAAGCAACTGGAATCATTCGTCTTTTAATATTGTGATGTTTACCTCCTTCAGTAGAGCATTGTTTTATTATCGAACACACTTGCAAGCTTACCACACGAGTTTGCTTTCGCTTGTTACATCAGCTTTCGCTTTTTGTATCTTCCGTGATATCTTACGTTCTCGTGCTCGTGTCGCCCATTTCCCTGTCTCGACCGTTACTCAACCAGGCTACCTCTAGTATTTATTGGACACTTTATGAATACACCCATACTTTTTTCCTGTTAAGGTTTTTTTTTTTTTTTATGTTCAGGAGCACAAAATACAAAACTATTACTTTATGAATACACCCAAACATTTTTCCTGTTTAGGGTTTTTTTTTTGTTCAGGAGCACAAAATAAATACAAAACTAAGAGAGAGAGAGAGAGAGAGAGAGAGAGAGAGAGAGAGAGAGAGAGAGAGAGAGAGAGATAGGGTTTTTTTTTTGTTCAGGAGCACAAAATAAATACAAAACTAGAAAGAGAGAGAGAGAGAGAGAGAGAGAGAGAGAGAGAGAGAGAGAGAGAGAGAGAGGGTTTTTTTTTTGTTCAGGAGCACAAAATAAATACAAAACTAGAAAGAGAGAGAGAGAGAGAGAGAGAGAGAGAGAGAGAGAGAGAGAGAGAGAGAGAGAGAGAGAGAGAGAGAGAGAGAGAGAGGTAAACAGGCAAAGCATCCAGAGTTTTGTTTCTTCCTTTATCTCTTGCAACATTTCACCTTCACAGAAGGCATCTTCAGGCATTGCATAGAGTGGAGAAGGTGTAGAATCCTCACTCAATCAAAATCCAGCCATGCTGTGGGATGAGTGAGGACTCTACAACTTCTCCACACCATGCAATGCCTGAAGATGCCTTCTGTGAAGGTGAAACACAGCAAGAAACAAAAGAAGAAAAAAGCTCTGGATGCTTTCCCTATATATATATATATATATATATATATATATATATATATATATATATATATATATATATATATATATATATATATATATATATATATATATATATATATATATATATATATATATATATATGTCACGCATAATGTGGATAATTGCCTAATGTGAACATTAGGCAGTGAAATTGCCTAATCTTCATATTAGGCAATTTGTTTGCACGATGTTGACAATAGGCAACTTACTTGCTTAATGTCCACTTTAGGCATGATTTTCAAATTAGGCAAGGGTATTTTGCCTAATGTGAATTGAATGACAAACCAGTGTCTACAGTTTTGTTCGAATGTTGTTCGAAACTTTGGGTCTGTTATAGTTAGGTTAGGTTAGGTTAGGTTAGGTTAGGTTAGGTTAGGTTAGGTTAGGTTAGGTTAGGTTAGGTTAGGTTAGGTTATTATTAGAACAAAATTTACACCAGCTGACCTAAGTGGGATCAAACAGACCCTTATAAAGTCTGAAGAGGTTCCTGATATCTGCCTATCGATGAGAACAGCAACAGCAAGAGCCACTGGTGGGCAAGGTTATACAAAGTGTCAATGTACTACTCAATGTACATCAGGAAGGTGCAGCTGCCTAAGAAAAGAAATTAAATGCAACTCGCGCTGTCACCCAGGCAGATCATGCAAAAATTTGTGATTGGACTCAACTGAACCCTGAGATCGATTGACCTATTTTACTTATACTAATATTGCATTAATTAATTATGTTTTCCTTATTCACATTGGGCAAAATTGAGCTGCATAATTTGAACAATAGGCATTTTTTGCCTAATGTTAACAATTTGTAAACTTTACGCAACCTACTTGCTTGATGTACACATTAGGCAATTTTCTGCCTAATGTTCACATTAGGCAATTGTCCACATTATGCGTAACATATATATATATATATATATATATATATATATATATATTAGCTACTTAGGGAGAAACTCTGTACTAAGCCTGTTCTTGAATGAAAATATAAACTTACAATAAAATCTATTGTTTTGGTTGCACATTTTGTCACTACAATTCAAATTAGAGTACATATAAAAATGTAATATATAGGTAAATAAGCTCAAAAACTTAAAATGCATAAAACTTCCTTTATTAACAGACAGAGCAAAACTAGGCATAATGCAGAATAAATGATGCAGATAAAATCATTACAATTTCAATGGTGGAGCATGGAGTTAGAAGGCAACTAAAATATCAACTATTCTTGTTGCCTTTCTGAAGAATTTTTTTTTTTATAGTGAATTCAGATATCTGAAAAACTTGAAATAGAATGAAAACCTGGTGTGTGTGTGTGTGTGTGTGTGTGTGTGTGTGTGTGTGGTGACAGTATATATATATATATATATATATATATATATATATATATATATATATATATATATATATATATATATATATGGTGCCCACATCAGAAAGGATGTTCACTTTTCCACCCACAAAAAAAATAAATAAATAAAATAAATAAATAAATAAATAAATAAATGAAAGTAAAAGATGCAGTCAAACTTAAGCAATATATGGTGCCCACATCAGAAAGGATGTTCACTTTTCCACCCACAAAAAAAAAAATAAATAAAATAAATAAATAAATAAATAAATAAATGAAAGTAAAAGATGCAGTCAAACTTAAGCAATATATGGTGCCCACATCAGAAAGGATGTTCACTTTTCCACCCACAAAAAAAATAAATAAATAAAATAAATAAATAAATAAATAAATAAATGAAAGTAAAAGATGCAGTCAAACTTAAGCACTTTCATTGCAACTCATGTTATGGTTTTGGAAGTTAGAGAATGTTTAATGCAGTGTTGATGAATACTGCACATGATAATGATGCTTTATAAACAGTGTAACATGAAAAACAAAATAAACAATATTAACAATACATATAAAATGATGGGAACATTATGCAGCGGCACCAGGATCACTCCTCCAGCTACACTTGTAAAAGTTCACCAGTAGCCACCACTGCCAAACATGCAAAGAATGCCACAACAAAAGGGATTGTTGATGACAAGCTACCACTGGCCTCCCATTGGCTGAAGGGAGTTTTGAAATGGGCCAGGAGTGCTTTGATTGGCTGATGCCCTTCCTGCATTGGCTGAACAACCATTCTAATATGGATATAACCCAGGGGAAAAAAATTCCCTATTCTAAAGGCTACTCATCCTCAACGGGCAGCCCTTCAACATAGAATATTGTTCAGCAGTGTGTTGCATCTATATCAATGGAGTAGCTGGACTTTTCTTCTTTAATGGAACACTCATCCATGATCACATGAAAGTTAAGAACTCAATAGTTCTATAAACAGTTATCTTAGTTTTGGCCAGGGTGATGCAAACAGTCTTTCTAATGTGGAGTGCTCTGTGTGTGTGTGTGTGTGTGTGTGTGTGTGTGTGTGTGTGTGTTGTATATATATATATATATATATATATATATATATATATATATATATATATATATATATATATATATATATATATATATATATATATATATATATATATATATTAAATTATTGTTCTGGGAGAAAATCCACTGTTATAAGGCTACATACAAGGAAAACTTTTGATTTGAACCACACTACTCGGCTTACTCCAAAATATACTCTGGTATCAGAAATCCACTTGAAAATTGACTTGCCTTTCTGATAACAGACATAATGGACTTCATTCTATGATGAGTTTAATGTATATGATAATATTTCATGATAAGTTTCATTCATAGCATCTATTTATATGAGTATGGAGATGCATGCATTTACATGTTGTTCTTACAGGAGATGTGTTCCATACATGCACTAATAATTGCACAAATCCAGTTAATATCAATGGGACTGAAAGTTTTTTAACCTCAACTTTTGCAGTTTGCAGATTTGGGAGTTTCAAATGCAAACCCATAGGCAGTAAGATTATATTATGTCTCTCACTTTCTTCATCTCGATAAAATCTACTATCATACCATGGTTCCTCATATTCTGAAAATATTAATCTGAAACATTGCATATTTTTAGCATCTGATTTCATCCTCACACTTATATGATGCCCTACAAACATTGTTTTGATAAAGAGGGATGAAGGTATATTGGCATCCCTGACACAGGAAAACAATAGGAACTACTATTCAAAACACAAAAAACAGGCTACTTTTTGTGCTTCATTTTTTTTTTTATGCATTCCATACTAATATTACCATAATTTTAGTCTCTAATAATATCTGAATCAAGGTTTTGTTCTCTATCATAAATATCAAAACATCAGACAATTTGAAATTGACAGTTATGATCATGAAGTTCAAGGACCATAGCAGATAAACGGAGTAGCATCTTAGTGGTTGATCATTCTTGAACATTCACCACACTTATATCTACAATAGTTAATTTCTCAATCATGTTATTACATACACAACTGATGTTACTTTCCTGATTAAAGCAACTTGTTATAACACCACACAATTACAATGAAACTTTTAGCAAGTAATCAGCTGAGGACAAAGTTGTGACCTCCAATGCTATTAAAAGATATTGATAGTCACACTAAAACTGTGGTCATTCACAGAAAATAAATGCAGATAATCTTTTCTTGTGCTTCACACCATAAACAGCATACATGTTTATTATATCTTAATACAATAATATCTTATAAAATAATATTCAACCTTAATCTATAGCAAAATCAATATCAGCTCTTACTCTCAAGGAAACTGTAAAGCAAATAGTACTTATTTTGTTAATTAAATAATGTTTGAGCCACAGACTTGAGATAAGCATCAATACATATGTAGGACTGATGACTTTGAGAGCACCTATGACCAGTAAATAAACTCGGAAAAATATTATTTGCATTATATGACTAAGTAAAATATATATTAAGTAAAGAAACTGTATTTCAAGCAAGGACTTAAGCCAAAGACATACTGCTACTATCAACAAACCATTTCTCCCAAGTGAAGTTATTTCACAATTACTATCATGCTTCCATAAGATGGATGATCTGTGACATGAAATTACAAAATTTGTTTTGAAGATCAAATAAAGTAAAAGCTGGTAACATGAGCAAAGAACATGATGATAAAGGAGTGGGAAATATTTCAAGCGGTGGATGGAGTACAAATAATAATGATGGTAAGGACTACTGGACTGATGATGACAAATGTGATGGTTGTGAACACATGGGTAGACATAAGAATACAGATAGTATGGGAATAGAAAAGAAAGATGATCACAAGGAAAGCAAAGACAATGATAATGGAGAGGAAGGTAAAGATGAGAGAAATATAGATAGTAATAACTGACATTAGAAAAAAGAGAACAATGGAGTTTGACAAAAGGATGATATTTTTCTGTGTTGTACTTACTATGAAACTTTTTTATCCTTCTATTTTTTGTAAATTTCTCAAAAATGTTCACACTGCTGTATGAATCCCTATTTCTCCCTGAATCCAGTGTTGAGTCCCATGTTGTATTTGTTTTTTCATCATTCTGGGGAGCTGGACTGCAGTAGAAAAAGCAAGATCTGCCTAAACAGCTTGACTGGAGATGCTGGTGTGATTCCCTTAGCCAAATAATTTGTCGAAGCAAGCATGACAATAAGGTTTGTCGTTCTGTTCTTTGAATGTGCCCTTGTTGAGCTGTTTGAGGCAGAAGGAGCACACAAAGTGCTCTGGATGATACTTGCGGAACATAGCAGTGATGCAGCGCCCTGAAAAAGAGGAAGATTTTATTTCTTTATTTTCTGCACAAGAATAATGACATTGATAATCCAAGTGTTCTGTCTGTCTGCTGATTTGTATGTCATCAAAGAGCTTGACCACAAGGAGGTCAACTGAAAATACTCTAGTACCCATAAAAACAGAGGTGATTCTGGCACTACAAATCTGTTAAGTAGAAAGATATGAAATTCTGATTTTTTCTGGAATTACTGTTGTTGTTATGTCAGAGATCCACCTTTCTGTGCAGAATGTATGACAGAAGTGATTATCTTTATCAAAGAGATATGTGTTCTACAAACTTTCTCTTATCCCAAAGCTCATAAATCTTGGTTTATTTTGGCTTGCTATTGTGCAGTCCAGGATAGAGCAACATTTCAGAGATAGTACATATTTGCACTTCATCTCTTGAAACTCAAGTCCTTTTATTTCTGATCTGAATCAACACCCCTTTCATTAAAGCAGTCTTAAAACCTAGCCACAGTTTGTGACTTCTGGTATCTAAGCAAAAACATCTCCAACAACTTTCTTTTTGTCTTTTTTTTTTTCCTATTTTATCTTGATAGCTCCACTGCAGTCTTCTCTTATCCTCAGAGCTGAACTCTCCTTTCATACCTTTACTGACAACTCCACACCAGATTATTCTAAGCTTATTTCTTCTTCACCTCCATGTTCTAACTATATTATGATTGCTACTGAAATTCTTCATAATATTGTTTTCTAAGTCTTCTTTAGCCTTGATACTCAGAGGGCTTATAGACCTGACTGAATCCATCCTGTTGTTCTCCATAAATGCGCTTCTATGCCTGTTCCTTGTTATGTATGTCAAACTTTTCACCCATACCACTACTCTTCAATTTATATCACTTGCCTGACACTCGTATTAAATCTCTTCTAAACACTCATTGCTCTTATCCTCTTATCTTGTCACTCCACATGCCTGCCTCAAGATAGATCAATTCCCATGATTGTTGTTTCTTATTTCACATCAAGGACTCTGATCCATATGTTGATGTTAGCAGGAGAATAAAAGATTTCACTGGAAATATTTGTTATGAATGTAATATTGCCAATGTAATGAAAGCCTTTGGAACATCATGGAAACACTGAGGCTTCAACCAAAAGGCCATCCTGACAGGATGCTTGAGATAAACAGAAGTCCAAAACATCATTTAGACCGAGATAGTCACTAGGATCGAGCTGATTTTCAGTCTTGATTGTTCTGTTACTAAAGTAATTGAAAAAAATAAAAATATTGGGCTTATAGTAATACTAATTAAGAAGGCAAAAATGGTATTTATCTGATTACAAGTAAGGGGATTTATTTTTTTCATATTCTATCCATAATGATATCTGTTCTTGAAAAATCTTTTCATGCAATAGTTAAACCATAAGTTTTCACTAGCTAATGTCCTCATATTTCATCATTGCACATTCCAACATTTCAAATTTTTTACTCTCTCCTTAATCAAGCATTCAAGCAAATTTTCCTTTTTCTTACAGTTTTCTTAAATACTACTTGCAAATCTATCTTCATTATGTCATAGTCTTCATAATCTTATTTTTTTTCTGTTCATCCTCTTTGTGTGATCAATTGAAGAGACTCAACAGCCATACCTGTGATGGGCTTGCTGCACCCAGCACACAGGGAGCCACGCTTGGCATGGTAATGTGTCTCGCAGTAGGGCATTCCTTCGTGATCGAAGAAGGACCCTCCATTGAAGGGCTGACGGCAATCCTGCAAAAGTACATGAAAAGTTTGAAAAGAGAGCCTGCACTGAAAGAAGCCATCTATCACAGAATAAGAAAAAAAATAAAAAATAAAATAAATAAATGAAAATAAATAAAAATAAATAAGAAAAAAATAGTTTAAATGGAAAGCAAGTTATTGTGCCAGCTCTCCAAGATATACACTTTAGTGTAACATGTTTTCCTATTTATCTGGGTACCACACAACAGCTAAATCGCCTACTACTCAGGGGCATTACTAACAATGAAATTATACCTGAACACTGCAAACACGAAGGTTAACATAAATAAAAATGAGAGTAATATAAATTTTATCTATGACAATGAAAAATTGGATATAAATCTATTGTATCATTTTATGATCATACTGCATCAGACATTACCTATTGCCAATCCATCAATACAATGGATGCCCACCTGTGTACACATGGTTACATCTTAAAACAATAAGACGGAACAATGAAAGAGAAGAAACTGAAATTAACTGGATGAATGATGAGGAGAGTTTGAATGCTGCAGTACAGTCAGTGGTCATAATGGGAGCATGAAGGCAAAGCTTCGTGATGAAAGTGTGGATGAAATAGTTGGCAAATGGACAGTTCATATTCAATTCTCTAAGGGATGTCTTCTCTTGATAGACACCTCGTTTTCTTTGGGATTTATAGGTAATGCTGACTATTTTTATAACCATCATTAGAAATCATTATGGTATGGTATTGTGTAGAAGGCACAAATAAGGTAAATATTTATTATCTTTTTTTTTAGTTACCCACGGTAGGTTTAATATCTGATGAAACTTGATAAAACAATGTCCCCATGATGAGGACCAATAATGTACAAGAAAAGAGAAAAAGTTTTTTCAAGTGTTTGGAAGGCAAGGTAGTACTACTAACACTACTGAACACTACTAGTAGCTTGTACTCTTTATGATGAAAACATACGTCTCCTTATGTCTAAACACCGTTATATATATATATATATATATATATATATATATATATATATATATATATATATATATATATATATATATATATATATATATATATATATATATATATATATATATATATATATATATATATATATATATATATATATATATATATATATATATATATTATTACGTATTTGGTATCACCATCTTTTAAGCTAAATTATTTGGATCCCGTTCCTTATCCATTCTTCAATATGCTATATGTCTCGGCTCTCTACCAACGCCCTTCACAAGGTGTGAAGGTGGGGGATTGTCGTATAAGGAAAAGAAAAAAAAAAAAAAAACGTGTCTAGTTGGCTCGAGCATGGCTGTGATCCTCCCTTCACTTCCCTCCTCGTTGGCTGGCAACTCCCCAAGCACCCCACCCCCAGCACAGCATAATCGCCACAAATACACGTTTTATCTTTTTTTTGTAAATGAAAACATTTCCCAATGAACCAGCAATCATCTACCCTTTTCACCTATCACTTCCTAAAACTGCGATGGACGTAAGTAAAGGTTCAAGGCATAATCATACATTACAATTGGAACACATCGTTTTCGCGGCTCATTGTCAACAGAAAGCATCCCATCCAGCGTCTCTCTGCATGTCAGATGCCCCGCCCACCCGCTACACTTTCTAGGTTAAATATAGATAACAAGCTACGTATGAAAAGCTCAAGAAAAACGTCTGGCTGGGAGTAGCGTCGCGTCGCCCAACACAGGCGCGCAGATATGGAGGGAAATGGATGCTCATTTATAGTGTGGCGGGCGGGCGGGCAGTCACCCGGCACCACCCACCCCGAGCGCCACCTGCTGCTGCCACCCTCGTTAATGGTTACGGTGGGCGGTGAACCTTGCAACTAGGTGGGACACACAGCAGGGGAGACGACGTAGCCCGCAACTCGCGTTTGGCTTAGAGTTTGTTTCAATGGATACGAACCATTAAAGGGAAAAGAAAAACAAAAAAGTAAATCAATCATACCCACAAAGATATTATAAAATCTAGATACTAAGTCCAGTTTCATATATTCTACGATACATCATTGTACTAATACGAAAGTTAAGATATAGAATCAACAAATAAAACTGAGCGATAGACGTAATAAAAAAAAAAAGTTGCGGAGTTGTGAGTCGATCTTTAAGAGATACCTGGGCCTCACCAAATCACTTCGTAAAAGAATAGTTACCACGGATATCAATTGCTGTCGAGGTGACAAAACAAGGGAAAAATAAGAGGTGCAACACAAGACTTCACCTGTCCTCTCTCTTCACTACTTGCACTATATTCACTCATACGAGCCTCATTCATTTAGTCTAAGACCCTCTTCTAATTCACAAAGCCCTGCTCGCTGCACCCACAGCTTCTTCCATCCCACCCCACTCTCCTTTTCTTCTCGCCCACGCTAGTTCTCTCACGTATCTTCCCGCATCCTAATTTGGCTCGCACATCACAACTTCCGGGAACTGATGCAGGAGGGGCGGCGAGAGAACTGTACGGGTTTTGGGTGAGCGTAAAGGGACCGGCTAAGGGTTTAATTGTAAAGTACAACATTCTATAATTATTATAAAAAAGAATAACTTTTTCGTATGAGGAAAATGAACTTGATAATGGTTATGAGATAGTATTCTGTAATGTCCTGAACCCAAACACTTCGTAGCACCGCGGTAAACGGAAATGTAAGATCCTACTGACTCACCCTGCCACATTCCCCAGAGGCGCAAGCAATCAATCTTATATCACCAGTCCATGTATCACCCTTCAAATATCACTGCGAGCGGCTCTCATGACCATGCGGGACGCTATTCAAGGTTGACTTATGAGAAACTCTAGATATGGGGTAAGAAGTTTTGATCAAAATGCAGGGAATTCGAAATAAGGGACAATGAGGAAAGGGTGTTAAATACAGATGGGTGGAAGGCAAAAAATAACCTTCTTGGCAATGGGCGCCGGTAGTTGGTGGGGGACAGTGAAGAATGAAGGCCAGCTGGCTCGGTGTCCCTTAAAGATCCTCCTACACTCCTTTGTTACCCTCAGTGGCACTCTGGCAGTGACCGTGTCAAGGTCATGCCGCCCACTACTGACATTCCCTACTACCCAAAAAAAACTTTCCATAGCGCGAAGAGAAAATGATTTCTTATTGAAAACGGTCATTTTATGAAAAAAAAATGAAAAGTAAATACATAGATGAGATAAAAAAATAATAAAACAATAATAGCAACAACAATAACAACAATAAGTCACTTTCCCACACACACACACACACACACACACACACACACACACACACATATATATATATATATATATATATATATATATATATATATATATATATATATATATATATATATATATATATATATATATATATATATATATATATTATATTACATAAAGGCTGCTGCTGCGGCTGATGATGATGATAACATGTTTAAAACAACATTGTCTATCACTACCACAACGACCACCACCAACAACAACGACTTCTACTACTACTACTACTACTACTACTCTGCTATTGCTGTTTTCATTACTACTACTCCTACTACTACTACTACTACTACTGCTATTTCTTTCTTCTGCTATATTATTATTATTATTATTATTATTATTATTATCATTATCATTATTATTAATATTGTTATTATTATTATTATTATTATTATATTACTACTACTACTACTACTACTACTATCATTATTACTTTACTACTACTACCACTACTAGCGTCATCTTTACTACTATTGCTGCTACTACTACTACTACTACTACTACTATTACTACTACTACTACCACCACTACTACTAATACTACTATATTTACTATCATTATTTTCATTATCATCATCCTTATCAATGCTGCCATTACACTGACCCAAAGATTGCCGTCGCCTCTCTCTCCTTCATCTTAACTGCCCAACCTTTCCACCACCTCCAAACTGCCTTTCAGTCCTCCCTACGACTCCCTTCCCGTTTTTCCGTTTATCCCAACCATCTAAGCGCCATCCACCCGGCTCTCTCTCTCTCTCTCTCTCTCTCTCTCTCTCTCTCTCTCTCTCTCTCTCTCTCTCTCTCTCTCTCTCCCCTTCTGCCAGGAACAAAATTTGTAATTCCATCCTGTATTAATTTTGCAACTTATGCACTTATGTACACACACACACACACACACACACACACACACACCTTATAAATTTATCAGATCAAATAGATACAACATTCTGTGTGTAGTCATGCGGCCAAGCAATCATAGTCCCTCAAGCATTCGACTCAAACAAGCTAATTATTTCTACTATTGAGATTTCTGAGGTACACACAATTCACACACACCAGACGTCTATGAAACGAACGGATGTATTAAAACCATTTCTGAATTTATTTCGTCATGACAAATACAAAAGTGAGAGAAATCAGTGGCACAAAGATACATCATCTTTGAAGTAGAGACAGATAAAAAAGTAAATAGACTAACAGGAAAAGTTTATATACAAAGATCTTTGGATGTAAGGATTATCCAAACTAAGAGAATCAGACGGAAAAGCAGAAAAAATATACTTGTAGGCAGAGAGTAAAAGATGAAGCGAGAAAATGAAAATATCTGATAGAATGAATGCATAAAATATTCCTTGAATTACTCATAAAACAGACATTTCCGGATGCATAACGTTGATCTTGAAGGAGGCGACGAGGGGGAGGGGCGAGGTGCTCTCCGCCTCATCGTCCTGCGTCCCTGATGAAGCCTCGCCCAGCAAGCAGGTGTTGGCGGCAACGGTCGATGTATGGTAGGGCGTGGTGGCGCATTGGTGCTAGCGTTGGTGAGGGGCATGATAGTCTCTCATTATCGGTTGCTGGTGCTGTATTGTGTGATATCTGCTACGGGTGACTGCTGGTTAGTTAGTCACTGTTAATATATTGACTACTAGTTACAAGATGAACGTCGCTATTGGTACAGTTAGTAACTGGCCTTGAAATCGTGGTAAGGATGGTGGGATAGCAGTGGTGACGTTTATAATGCTGATTGGTAACAAAGTTTACGGTGGTGGAGTTGGTGGATATGCAGGATCAGATGGACGGTAGGTCAGTGGCTAGCACAACTAGACGCAGTGTTTGGATCGCCATGGAGTTGCCGTCGGGGGATGAACTTCTTTCTAGCCAGGCGAGGCGAGACAGCAGCCTCAGACTTGCGTGGCTGGGGCGAGACGTGAGCAGCATGACGAGTGACCATAGGCTGGTGCATGTACACCTTGTGGTCTTAGGGTGAGCGTGTAGGCTTGAGGTGAGTCGGGGGAGAGCAGGACGGTGTGGTGCAGGAGTGAACTACTCGTCGTCATCAGACACACCCATGCAGGCGGGACACACCGGCTTGTTGTCCTCCACGTAATACTGTCGTTTTCTCATACTCTGCTTACAGTCCTTCGGAGGAAGAGACCTAGCCTCACTCTGGGGACTTACTAGGGCTGGCAATGGTACCTTGTGAACTACTGCAGGCCATCTTGTCTAACTACATCCTGTCCTGACTCAGTGTGATCCCTCATGAGTCATTTTGATCCTTCTCGACTCACTGTGATTCCTTCTGATCCAACTGTGACCTATTGTGATCCCTCCTGACTTACTGTAATTCCTCTTGAATCACTATGATTTCTTCTAATCCCCGGCAGATCCTACTGCAGCGTCTCCTCTACACTACACCCTCTGTGGCCATACCTGACTGACCATAATCTCACGTGACTTAGCGTGACAGTGGTACTCCTCCACAATGTCACTCTATCCCCCATCTTAATTCAATACATTCCCATCTGCTATGGTCATCCTTCTAGATTCAATGTAATATCACCCAAATGTCACTCCTCCCAACACAATGTTACTTCTTATAATTCAAAGTAAATCTACAAAACATAATAACCTATTCTGATTCACTGTAAAATCTTGACTCAATCCAACACATTCTTATTTACTGTGACCCTCTTCTTCACTCATTATGACTACCTCTTACCGCACACATCCTGCACTATACCACAGGGTAACATTAATACCTGATCACTCTCCAAGTCTAGAAGCCAGTAGGTTCATGACAATTTTACATTAAAGAAATAGGGTATTTCAAATATATATATATATATATATATATATATATATATATATATATATATATATATATATATATATATATATATATATATATATATGTATATATATATATATATATATATATATTATATAAACCAGGCGCGCACACACACGCACACACACACACACACAGGTTGCAGTGCCATTAAATAAGTTAATATGTATCTACAAGTATGAAACATATATGATCTTAATTAATGTCAAAATAATCCCGTTCCCTTACACACACACACACACACACACACACACACACACACACACACACACACACACACACACACACACACACAGATGATCAGTTCAGTGGCAGTGTAACAAATATAATCAGGTTACTTACCTGTCACTCGCTTAAGGGTCTCAAGCCGGACGTTTGATCAACACAGGAAACAATGATAATGTATAAGTACACAGTCAAACAAACAGACTAACACAAAGAGAGAGAGAGAGAGAGAGAGAGAGAGAGAGAGAGAGAGAGAGAGAGAGAGAGAGAGAGAGAGAGAGAGAGAGAGAGAGAGAGAGAGAGAGAGAGAGAGAGAGAGAGAGAGAGAGAGAGAGAGAGAGATCCTAAATTTTCAACATGAGGGCTTGGGGGCCAGCGGCTCATGTTGAAAGGGCGGGGAGGAAAGCTGTACTTACCCTGCACACGAAGCATTCTGGGTGCCACTGGGCATTGAGGGCAGAGATGTAATTCTCCATGATGGGTGAATTGCAGCCTGCACATTTTGGAGCAAACATGTTGTAGTAGTCCTCCCGACAGTAGGGTTTTCCGTCGCGTTCGTGGAAGCCCTCGTCGCCGAAAGTATTTCCGCATTGTGTGCAGAAGAAGTGCTTCGGGTGCCACGTCTTGTCCAGGGCTGTTACACATTTCTGCAGGGAGAGTAAGGAAGAGGTGGTCAGAAAATGTGTTAGAGAAAGAGGGAGACCAATGGGTGCTTGCCTGTGAAGTGATAGCGCAGCAGCTGTGGCCAAGTGGTGGTGGTGGTGCAACGGAAGTGTTGCTTAAAACAGATGTGAAGTATTATTGTTGGCGCCTCAGAAGAAGACGTCACTCGTGGTCCTTACTGATATTTTTTTTTCCCTTCTTCGAATGGTATTTTATGTCTGCCCTTTCTTTTATCTAGCCTAGCCATTCATCTAAAATCAACAGCCTCTTCATTCTGTTATCTGCTCACAAACTACTTAGACTTTTATCTCTTCTTTCTTGTATTTTAGCCTTCCTTTCGATGCACACCTATCGCTACCTCTCTTTCTCTATTTTTGTTCCATCTTATCGCCCTCTTTCACAACCTCTTGCCTCACTCTGTTGCCCTTCTCCTGCCACACTCTTATGAGGCCTACACAACTGTTCAAGTTATGCCCTGTAATGTCACTTCTTGTACTCACGTCCAGGATGGGCCCGTTGCAGTAAGCACATCGCGGAGAGAACAGGTCGTGATAGTCTTGCTCGCAGTATGGTCTGCCGTCACGTTCGAAAAAGTTCTTGGTGCCCAGCTCTTGATTGCAGTGGGTGCATGTGAAGTGCTCCGGGTGCCAGGTCTTGCCCAGGGCTGTGATCACCTGTATGCACACAGTCAGGCAGAGAGGCAAGCAAGCACACACACACACACACACACACACACACACACACACACACACACACACACACACACACACACACACACACACACACACACGGGATGAAAATAATAAGAGATTAAGTTGCTATCAAAATCGATGATAATATTATATGTCAAAAATTAATACACACTCCATCGTAGCTGGGCAGGTGGGTGTGTGCGTGTGTGTATATATCATTCCTATATACACCCACACGCACACACCCACCTGCCCAACGATGGGTTTGTCGCAGGCGGTGCAGCAGCCCTTTTGTGTGGTGGTAACGCCCTGCTCAGTCATGTGGCTGGCCAGGGAGCCCAGCATAGAATCAAGCTGGTTCGCCGGCGGGGGCGTAGGTGAAGGCGTGGGTTCCTTCGGGATAGGCGTAGGTGTAGACTCCTTCAATGGTGACGCTGAGGATTGAACAGGGGCAGGCGGAGATGGGCTCTTGGTGGGCTTTTGCGGTCGTGCGTAGGCCGAGTCTACTTGGGTCTGTAGGCTGCTCGCGTTGATCTGGGAGAGGAAGATTGGATTTACCATTGCCGGTATGGGGAAGTGTGAGGCAAAGGAGGCAGAGAACTGGGATCACCACGGCGGGATGGGAACGAAGGCAGGTAAATGAAAGATTTTCGTAATGGGAGGTTACTGCGGCAGAGAGAGAGAGAGAGAGAGAGAGAGAGAGAGAGAGAGAGAGAGAGAGAGAGAGAGAGAGAGAGAGAGAGAGAGAGAGGTTCATATGCAGCTTCAGTGTGAGGAGCACGTGATAATATTACCCGACAGGTCCGTTGGTGGGAAGAGTATGCAAGGCCAGGTGTTTCACGTGAGACAGGCAGGAGCAGGGTATGTGAAAGGCAGGACTGGAAACGTGGGACAGGAAGTTAACTAGTAGCATCTGTTAAATGTGTATCTGTGTGCTAAGGCATAATAAGACATGACAAAGGAATGATATGCGCGTAACAGGCGAAAATAGGAGAACCAATCCAAGTGAGGGAGGTTGGTACGTAGGGAGGGAGAGAAGAAGGAAGGAATGAAGGGTGGGAGGAATACACAGATGTTCCAAAAATAATTGTACGTCACTTGTCCCCTCCCTTCCTTCCACCCACCCACCCTTACAGCAGCTTTCCCTCCAGCTGTTGGCAGGTGGCGAGGAGAGAGAAGAATAACCAGCACTCACAAACCCACATCCTATTAATATCTTCGGTTCCAGTGCAAGATATCACACACACACACACACACACACACACACACACACACACACACACACACACACACACACACTAGTATTCAATCACACTTAAAACCAAGACTTTTCCGACATGCACAAAGAGAGAGAGAGAGAGAGAGAGAGAGAGAGAGAGAGAGAGAGAGAGAGAGAGAGAGAGAGAGAGAGAGAGAGAGAGAGAGAAAGAGAGAGAGAGAGATGAAAATAAAGAGTAGGCAATACAAAGAGACGAAATGATAATGGTAACGCTGAGATCTTCGTTACAAGTCCTTTGAGCCTGGTGCCACTAGTCTTCAGAAACTAGATCACTGATGGGCGGAAAGTGGAAGAGAAAAGAATTGGTTTCTTCTCCTTTTGTGATAGATGGAGTGCGCCACTGTTTATACGCATTTCTCTTCGCCTCTCCAGGTCGTCCTTGGCAGGCAACCCGGCGGGACTGTTTACATGTAGTGGAGTAGGGTTTGGCACCACTGGCTCCTTCGTGATAAATATTCGGCGCTGTGTGTGTGTGTGTGTGTGTGTGTGTGTGTGTGTGTGTGTGTGTGTGTGTGATTGGGGAGAGAGAGAGAGAGAGAGAGAGAGAGAGAGAGA